>NC_139350.1:48103017-48535517 GCF_055883805.1 Amblyomma maculatum
CTGCTCCCATTCCAAGTCTCTGAATACTTCCTCTAAGCAAGCTGTGAATAGTACTGGGGAGATCGTGTCTGCTTGCCTAACACCTTTCTTTATGGGAATTTTGTTACTTTCTTAATGCAGAACTATAGTTGCTGTGCAGTCACTATATATATATATATATATATATATATATATATATATATATATATATATATATATATATATATATATATATATATATATATATATATATATATCTTCCAGCACTTTCACGTACGGCTCGTCTACCCCCTGATTTCGCAATGCCTGCATCACCGCCGAGGTTTCTACTGAGTCAAATGCTTTTTCGTAATCAATGAATGCTATGTATAAGGGCTGGTTATATTCCGAATATTTTTCTATCACCTTGTTTTTGGTATGGATATTATCGATAGTAGAGTACCGTTTCCGAAAACCTGCTTGATCCTTTGCTTGATTGCAGTCTAAGGTTATCCTGATTCTATTAGCGATTGCCTTAGTAAATACCTTATACTTAACAGACAGTAAGCTGATTGGTCTGTAATTTTTAAGGTCCTTAGCGTCTCCTTTCTTATGAATGAGAATAATGTTTAGATCTCGCTACAGAATAGATATATAGCGTCTAGCTAGCTCATAGTGCAGAATAAGGGCAGTTGTGGGTTCTTTATGAGGCTTTTGTAAACATCTGAGCAATTTAAAAGCATGCTTTATTTGTTATGTTAGCGGTATATATGTCATATATTTCATTTTTTATCTGAGAGAACAATTAGAAATGCAAAAGTACCCTATCTTGTCCCCTTGAAAATTTTACTTCGGAAACCTTCTTGAAAGGAGCGTTTGGCAAAAGAATTTGGAAATGGAAGTTTTCTTAATAATTGTGGTCATGCAAAAACTACACGAACTCAGGAAAATGAGTTCAAAGTTTCAAAACATGCTATTCAAATTTATAACTTGAAATAATGAATCAAAGTGGCCTGGTGCATACATACGTTGGGCCGTCCTTTTCAACGTGGCATATACTCTGTTGCGATTGCTTCGAGTTGTCTCTATGACAGCTTTAAAGCTTTCAAGCGCTCTTGTCTGTCTCGTGAAATGCTTGATTCGGTTGCTTAGGGGTGCAAAAACAGCGTTCGAAGGTTGCAGCATTTTAGTCAATCCAAGCTTCTATTTTCATTTACCAGCCAATCCGCTGTTCTGTTTTTATTTTTAGCTGCGTGCTGTATATTCAATAGCAAGTTCTGTATTGGTTAACAGCGGGAGAATAATAAAAATTCCGAGAGCACTGCAGAATCTGCACTAGAGAAATGCGAAACCCTCCAGGCGGCTGCGTTTCGATGGCGACGAAATGAAGGGGGTCCTTATGCTCTGCGATCTCAGTGCACGTTAAAGATCCCCAGGTGGTAAATTACTCCGTATTCCTAATTAACCCACATTAACGATAACAGGGACCGTTTTGGGGAGCCTGTGTTCTGTAAGCAGTCTATTCCACACGAGTGGCAATGGAATGAAGACTCCATTTACCCATTTCTTGTTTTGTTTTTTTTTGTTTTGTTTTTTGTTTCTGTAACCTCCTCCCACCACTTCACTGACTTTTCTTTCTTTCGGTTTCTCACGGCCGTAGTTCACCGATTCCTCAATTACCGTGATTCACACTGTTTTTTTTAATGCGAAAAAAAATTGAGCTCTTATTCATATTTCACCTGCCCTCAAGTAACCTACAAGGGGCCGATTGGGGCAGCATGTGGGTATGTCCGTTTTTTTTTTTTTGTTTTTTTTTTTTTTGCCCCACTACGGCCGATGTTGGTCCCACAAAGATTTAATGGGGGCGGCCTCATTTCGGATCTATGAGGGCTTTCCCATAAAGAGCCCACATTTAGGTTGAATTGCCCTCAAATATCCGACAAGGGACCCTTGTGGTCTGGATGCAGGAATGTGCTCTGCATTAGCCCGAACAATGCCGCTATGGGACCCATGCAGGAGGAGCAGGGGCAAGCCCAAATGGGGCTTGCCCACTTTTGCCCCATCGGGGACTGATGCAGGTTTTATGATGGTTACCCCAGCCCCACTTGCCTACATCGGACCTACTGGGGCCCCACATTCTGTGCTACCTGGGAGGTGTCAGCCTAATACGCGGCTTTATAGAGCCATCGGGCACTTCTCGCGAGGATCGCTCCGCCTCTGCGCTTTGAGGCCGGATACCAAGTGAAATGACTGCACGCATTGGGTGTCGACGCGACAGTTATCAGCGAGGCCACTCGACCCTCTAGCGCTTAGGTGATATCTGAAAAGTGATTAAATCTCTGGGTAGCCTATCTATGTCACACGGGCCTGTGTTACGGTGTGAAGCCGCCTATCAGGGTGACATTTGTGGACCTTGTACGCGCGTTAAAATGTTATTTTTTTCTCGGCTAAGCTTTTTGCAAGGCGAGCTTAAATTCTGTAAATACAATATATTTACAACATATTGTATTTACAATACAATATATATACAAATACAATTTATAAAAAATATTAATCTTTTTTTAGAGGAAAGCCAGGACTCTTGAAGTAAAATAATATCAGGGTGAATTTTAAGTACTATAAGCAGAGAAGATTATTAAAACCAGAATTAACTGAGCGGCAGTTCCATTATAAAACTTTTAAAGAACCTATGTTGAATCAAAGATGCACTCTACAGCAGACATCATCACACCCTATGCCTACTGGGGCTCACTTTCAGGATTTACCTTGGGTCGAGATTTAGAGGGCTGATTGGGGAGATTTTTAACTGGGGAGCTACTGCGCTTACTGCATGCTCCAGCGATTCTTGAACTAGAAGCACCGGAGTTTAGGAAGCCAAACGCCTTATAATTGATTACATGGGTTCTAGCAGAGGTTTCTTCGTTGGGAGACGCATTCGTGTTGGGGACCACGGACATAGCAGGGACTACAGAGGCACCGGTTGTCAGAGTTTGGAAAAACGTCTCCATCCTTGTTACAAGCATCTGAGAAAAGGTCTCCGCAAAAGAATCAAAGAAGCGCTCCATCACAACCGGTATAGACTTCAATGGCAGAGGTCACAGCAGAAGAAATAGTAGATTCTAAGGAAGCTGACTGACGCGCAATCACAGCAGCAAAACCCGAGTTGCGATCCTTTAGTATTGCCGCAGCCTCCTCACGTAAACAACGACGTTTTTCGATTATTTCAAGGAGCGCAATCTCATTGTTACAAGAAGGGCAACTGGAATCAGAAGCAGCGTGTGAGGCAGAGCACAGGCAGCAACTCAACACATCAGATGCACATTCTGTTGCGGAATGGGGACCACCGCATGAGCCACAGAGAATTGCGAACCTGCAACCATTTGCACTGTGGCCAAAACACAAGCAATTGCGGCACAGCAGCGGACGTGGAGCCAAGGGCTGAACTCGAAACAGGTATGGCCACGCTTTAACTTCGGACGGACAGGTGAGGCCGGCGAAAGTTAAAATGGCGCTCTCTGTGGGTACGCGAGATTCACCTGCAGGCCAAGTACACCGGCAAACCGACACCACGCCAGCAGGGACAAGCATTTTCAAAAGTGCTTCCAGGGACAAGTTCGCAGGAACGCCACGGGCAATGCCTTTCACGCAAGCGAGGTGTGGGGAGACAAATGTCCTTACGGCTGAGTTGCCAAACCTGACACACGCCAGCAGGTCACTCAGGCACTCAATGTTTGATGATCTGCATGGGATGCCTGTGTAGCGAAATCGCTTCACCTCCGAAATGTATGTGGAGTAATAGGGCGATCGAAGCTCTTCCTGGATAACTTCAGACTCGTTTAATCGAATGGCGCCACCATCAACCGGAACAAGAGCAACCGGGACAGTGGTAACCCCATTTCTGAGGAAGCAATCCAAAGGTGCCGACTCCGCCGGACGATTAGCCGACCAGGGCGAAGAACCCTGGCCGGGCGAAGAAACCGCCAAAGGCGGAAGGAAAAGACCTAGCCTAATGAGCTACACTAATTAAATAGTGGCCAATTCCCACTCACTGGTTCAGTCAGACTAGACACGATGCCTTGCCGAGGAGAAGGATGTCGTACGTCACTTTGGAAGAATGAAACCTATGTTCAGAAGTTGAGTGGTAAAATGAAATAAATTGGTGAAAATACTGCAGGAAAGACCACAGTGGAGTTTATAAAGAATGAAAATAGAGGCGCGGTGCCTCTGGAAATTGTAAGCATATTAAACGTCCAAGAAAAAAATAAATAAAAATAAGGTAAAATACTACTAATGATAAAGAACTCGGAGGACCCCCAAGTCACGTGAGAAGGACATCGGGAAAGGGACACGGCCAGGTGGTACGACAAAGAATAAAGCATAATAACGGCAAAAAAAAATTGTCATAGCCGACTACAAGACACGGTTTGCGGCGTCAGAAATGACGGACAGTGTGAAATTCCCTGATGTCTCCCTTAGCAATCCCAACCCCAGCCTAAATCCAAAAAGAAAATAGTGTCTTTGAGTGCGAAGCGCCCGCGCCCCCATGATGGGCAAAAACAAATAAATCTCATACTGCCCGCAGTGTTAATACGTCCCCCGTCGTCCTCGTAACAACAGTCCAGCACAAGACCCGTCGCGGCCACGAATAGCCGGGCGTAAAAACAACGAAGTCCGAAAGGAGCCAGAAAACACAAGTCAAAGAATACGAGTCAAGGATGTGGAGGAGTGGCGTGTTGCCACTCCCCGAAAACTGCAACTGGAGTGCCGGGTCCGTCACTAAAAATTAAAGCACAACAAAAAGTAAGTCAATGAAGCCATATGCTTGTTGAGTATACAATGCAGTACATAAACTAAAATGCATACGCAATAGTTTGCTGGGTTAAAATTGCTTGCAGTAATCCGCTGACCATATGTCAGTTGAGTCCGTCACGCCATCCTGGCGACTATTTAGTAAGTTCGCATCTTGTTAGTGCAATTTTTTTTTATTCGCGACATTAAAATAAACAACTAACATCTTTCCAGGGGTGTGTTCCCCTTTAGGTTGCATAATGTGATGTTTTTGATTCTTAAGTCACAAAACCACCAGGAGGTGACGGTATGACAACAGTTACACTATGCAATTACCTTGACCGTAATCATTTTGCCTTCATCACATGTATGTTACCTTTAGGTTGCGTTCACAGACACCTCTCAGCAACAATCGATGTTTAACTCACTGAGAGACAACCAGTGAGGAGGACGAAGTTGCGGGACTCTACCTTGAGGAAACGGAATTACATTGTTCATTCATTCATGAATATTTTTTCATAAGGATGACCTGAGGCATGGGTGGGAAGGAGGTGGTTTAAGTGAGGTTGAGGGCTCCAGATTCCGACATGGTCTAGCAGGGCACTAAACTTGCGCTTGGCGTCGGGCTGTCCAGGCTTCGTATGCCTAGATGTAGTAAGCAGATGTATAGCGGGCGCGGAGGCTCGCTGTGCCAGGACAGGTCCAGATCAAATGCTGCAGGTCAACGGAGCCCACAGGGCAGTTGCGGCAGCCTATCCTGTTTCGGCTCCATCAACTCAGGACGTCCGCGTACGCTGCACCGGCTCGCGCCTTGCAAGTGAGAACTTGGGCGGGGCGAGAAAGGCTGGAAGGAATCGGAGAAGTAATGCCGGGGACAAGGTCCTGCAACAAACCTCTCCGCTCATGTTTAAGCCGTGTGATGGCACAGTCCGGTATGATGAGGGAGATTGGAGAACAGTAAGGGTGGTCCGAGTTGGACGGGCCCACATCAAGGGTACGCCGGCGGTCTTCCTCTAGCTGCGCGCCAGCGGCCTCGTAGGCAGTCCTTTTCCCGGTCCCTTGTGCGTGATGTGCAGGTTCAGATGTTACGGAGTTTTTATAGCCTTTGACTGTCAGCGTAGACGTGAATGATACGATCTATTTCTTTGGTGCAGAGTTGAAGGGCCTCGTCGATGGCCGAGTTCAGTCGCGGACCAGCACCTGCGACCAGTGTATAGCTATAGTGAAGTGCAGTTGTGAACCCTCCTGGTACTATGGCGGTGGTTGCAAACGTGATGGCGCTGTCATCGTCATGGTATAAGGCGGCATCGGCATAAATGCGGCTGCCGATACAACGGTGTAGGGAACAAAGACTCAGAACCTGGGTCATCTGCTTTCTTGAGAGGCTATGCAGGTAATCTATAGAGAAACGCACAGTGAGAAAATTGAAAGTGTCAGCAACCTCCTTAGGGAATCCCCATAAAGGCCACTCACGAGCCTGCCCAGTCGGTGCGAATAAGTTAGGCAAATGAGGACTGAGATGCCTAATGAGCACAGCTACAAGAAACTGATGGCTTGCCGATCTGAAAAAAGAAACCAGTTGATGCAAGGTCCCACCAGACTAAGGGAAGGAGCATCGGCTTCCATTGAGAGCGCCACACGAATGTTGCAAATATTCCCTTCCTCCTCGCACAAAGCAGGACTTGAAGGACATACGCAACCTTCGCAAACAAAAATATGTTACAGACCTGTGCCCAAGCAAACACTGAGAGTTCCCTACTCATACAGGCCTGTGTTTGCTGCCGCATAGGTACAATTTGTGAATCCAGTCGGCTGCAGTTGGGAACTTGGTGCAGCGGAACTGAAGAGGGCTACAGTCCCAGCATATGCCAACAAACTAGCTTGGCCTAGTGCCCCAATGACGCAACCAAAAGCCCTCGGATTTATCTAAATTAAGAGCCTGGTACATCGCAGAATTGTTTAGTCAAGTGTAAAGCCTCAAATACACCTTTTTGTCAAAACAAAAGAGGGCGACATCGCCAGCATAGGCTAAAATCTTAACTTCATATTGAGGCAGAGATAAACCACGGATAGCTGCGCTGTTAATTATACTGAGACAGAGGTGTTCCAGATATAGGGCAAACAACAATGGAGACAGTGGACATCCTTGATGAACAGATGATTCCAGTGGTACTGGTTTCGTTACCTCCTGAGTAACAATTAGCCTTGCATAGGAGTTCTTACAGCAAATCCTTATTTATGCATTTGAGCAAGACGTCACCAATATTTGCATACTCCAAGACTGCGAACAGAAAATCGTGCCGAACTTTATCAAACGCCTTCGCCAGGTCGATCTGAACCAAAGCTACTCAATTGGTTTGGTTTGGTAAAACTTTATTTCCCACAGTAGGGGTCCTGAAGGACACTCGGCTAGGCGCCAGGTGTAGAGGGCAGCTCCCACGTCGGCACAGAGAGCCCGAAGCTCTCTGCCGCCGCGCGGGCCTCCTGGACAGCCTGAAGCTGATCATGTAGTGAACCACTTTTTAACACTTTGTCCCAATATTCCTTGTTCTTGGCGTAGGCGTCGCTCGATGCACAACCACACAGCATATGGTTTAAGTCTACACGGTCACTGCACCGTTCACACACATGTTGTCCGTCGTAGTCTAGGCCAGGGGTTGGGGTATGAGTTCGTTTGGAGCAAGCGTAACGTGACTGATTGGCTACGGGTTAATTTCTTATCCGGGAGGGGAAATGCTCGTCTGCCTAGATAAAAGTGCTTAGTGAGATCGTTGTACGTGAATAATTGATCTCTGTACTCGATATGTGGAGTAGCAGGGGAAACCAGAGGGACGCGGTCGATGAGTCCTCGCGCCGCCTCGTGTGCGATCTCATTGAGATTCCGCAGGCCGCCCCCTAAGCTGCCCATGTGTGCCGGGAACCCTACGATGGAGTGATCGGTGATGTTACTTTCGCCTAAGATCCGTAGCGTCGTCTTGTCTATCCTGCCCTTGGCGAAAGCTCGAGTGGCTGCTCTAGAGTCGCTGTATACAGTTGTGAAGTTCGAGTCTTTTAGAGCTAGTGCTATCGCTGCTTGTTCAGCTACCTCTGGCTTCTTGGTGTAAAGTGTGAGTGAGTTGCGCGTACGCCCGTGTCCGTCGACTACTGCTACCGAGTAGGCATGCTTTCCCGGTATGTACGCTGCATCCATGAAAGCTGTCTGGTCGGGAAACTGTGCCGCGTCCACAGCGAGGGCTTTGGCGCGGGCGAGCCTTCTTCCTTGATTATGGATCGGGTGTACGTTTCTTGGGAAGGGGGACGCTTTGATTGCTTCTCGCACGACTTTAGGTAACTGCAGGACGTTGTCCCTTTCTACTATGGTGTTCAGACCGAGCTTGACGAGAATCTCTCTGCCCGGTTTGGTGCTTGATAGGCGTGTAATCTGTGCCGTGTGCTGTGCCTCGATGATTTCGGCAAAGGTATCGTGCACTCCTAGCTGTAAGAGTAGTTCAGTGGAGGCATTATCGGGGAGCCCCAATGCTGTCTTGAAAGCTTGGCGTATGTGTACTTCAAGCCTTCCTTTTTCCAGTTGAGCATTGCAGCCGTATGTGATGTGACAGAGTACAAAAGCATGGACCATTTGAATAGCGTTGTCCTTGCTCAGTCCCCTGTGCCTATTCATGATGCGCCGAAACATACGGATCGCGTTTGCAATCTTGATCATGATGCTGTCAGGCATCGCCCAGTTGGACCCGTTGCTTTGGATGATTAATTAATGATGGATTGGATGATGATTAAGATGGCGCTACTTGGTCCATCTCATCTGATACTGTCTCAAATACTGAACGTGCAATATGGATATGTGTTTGAATACTGCGGCCTCCGATACCACATACCTGATGCGAACCTAAGTTCATAATGGCCAGCTGCAGGCAGCAACAACGAACATTGGCAAATATTTTGTAATCAATATTACAGAGGGTGAGCGACATCCTTCAAAAGTTTTAAACAGATTAGTATCTTTGCTTTTGAGAATTAATATTGTGTGCCCGGAATAGAAGGGAGGAAGGAAACGAACATCATAAGATGCATGGAAAACTTCCATAAAAACAGGCGCTAGGCAAGGCGAAAATGTTTTATAGAATTTGCTAGTAATACCATCTGGGCCAGGAGGTTCCTGGCTCTGAAAGCCTTATGCCTTAATGCTGACTTAATTTCGTCCGAAGTGATGGGTCCCTTCACTACAGCACACTTCTCATCTAGTCGAGGAACGTTTTCGAGTAAGGAATTGTAAGGGGAACCCTGATTTGGATCGCCACAACCGATCACGCATCGTTTACATCTGCAACACACTCTCGCGCAATTCAGTGAACATCGTCGTCTTTATGTATTTATTTATTTATTTATTTATTTATTTATTTATTTATTTATTTATTTATTTATTTATTTATTTATTTATTTATTTATTTATTTATTTATTTATTTATTTATTTATTTATTTATTTATTTATTTATTTATTTATTTATTGTACCTCAAAGGCCCCTGTTATGGGGCCTTTGAGGTACGGTCGGGACGATCGTTCGGTGGCCCCGGGTAGTGTTACGGCCGAGGAAGAAGACTGCAGTGGTGTGGCTAGACCCGTTTCCATTACTGAAAGCCATCTCGTCGCCATCGGTCATGTTTTATTTTCACCGGCTTGCCACCTGGTAACAACATGATAAGCATATTTTCACATCTTAACGAAGAAATACATTGCACAAAGGGTAACACGCGTGCAAATTTCGTTCCTTGTGCTCTAGACGACGTGCAAAGTGTTGTTACAAACCAGATAGGTTGGATGACGAAGAAAATGTGGATGCGAGTTGAGGTGCCGCCTAGCCCGTGTGCGCCATTCCTTGGTGTCAGTAAAGTTGCGTTACATGATGACGTCAAGAGTGTTACTAGTATACGTGAAAACTACTAATGAAAGCTCTCTCTGATTAGTAATGATAGCATTGAGTGCCTACGAATTTTTCGAGGTATTGTTTGACCAGTGATTCGAAAATAAAATTAGTAGCTACTATAGTCACCTAACCTTTCTCTGTAGCACTCAGCAGCACTCGCTTTCACTCAACCAGAACGTTTTTTTAACACATTTAATTGAGACAACAAGTGTAACTGATGATCCTCAAGGGGCGGAAACTTGGGGGACAACAGAGAAAATATGACAATGGTGATGCTGCGAAAGGACAGAGATAGCCACGTTGTATACAAAGGAACCACAAGAAGGCATATACGCTCTTTAGCTACTCGTGTACTGTTGGTACGGATATCAAAGAAAAGGATTATTATGCAGGCAAAAGAAATTATTCTTGATAATTTTCTAGATCGGCGTCGGATCCTCTTAGGCTCTCCCTTGACATGAACGAGGACAGTGATGACCACCAGCCATGTCAGGTTTCGGACCGCCCCGTTCTTAGCACTAAGGTACTTAATGCAGCTCTTAGCCGAAAGTTTGCAGCCGGCGCACTATAACCCGTTTCGACCAAGCGTCAGCCTTACCAAATACGGCTACGAACACCAACGGCACTAAAGGTGCAGAATCCAAGTGCACTGCACCCACAGGTCGGACAGCAGGGTCTTTTTATTCAGAAAGAGAGAAAAAAAAATAATGCAGAGCCAGAAGCAGCCAGCTACTCCTGGTCCACAATACCCGGGAGGAAGGCAACGCGGAAGTTTTCCCAGGTCACGGCCGTCGATGGACCAGAAGCGCTGAGCATACGGCTGCAATCCTCCAGCATTTCCGGATCCAGGAGGTGCACGCCCACCAGAGGGTCATTCTTCCAATCTGCCACCACATGGTCCGAGGTGTCTGTCTGCAGGTAGAGTAGCTGCGAAACAAACGGCCCGCAAGATTATCACAATGTTGTTCCCCGTCAGGTTTTATGGGAAGCATTTCTTCAGTCGTAACTAGCACTGTAACCTGGTACGATGTGCCAGCTTTTGAAGCTGCATGCATGCGAACCGCGGGGGAAGAGTCGTAATCATCTCGCACCACGTGATCTCCTACGGGTGGCCTTTGCATTCTGTCGCGAAGGAATTGCGGCTGCCGCGGCCTTGGGCTCGGCAGTCCCGGTAACCAACCTGACAAGCTGCTAAAGATCGGGTTTTCCGTTCCTACAATACTAGACATCTTTTTTTTTTTTTTTTTATCGTACAGTGAGATGGACTGTCGGCGCGTTTCGGAATCGTGCACGATCGCCGGTCCTCAATTTCTAGATCCACGGCTGCCCCTAACCTTCGAGCAGCCAACCACTCAGGACTGCTGAAAACTTGCACGATTCCTCTATGAGGCCGTTCAATAAGGTAAACCTTTCTGCATGCAGGTACGCAATCTAACTGACTACGGAAACAAAATTGTTCTCTTAAATCTTTCGAATCTGATACTCCCATCATTTGTATTAAGCCCAGTGCAAAATGCATTATATATTTTCCACTGGTGCAATGACATTGTTCCCGTGTTCGGCTAAATTTGATGGCAGAACATCAAAATAGCCAGTTAGGAGCAGTTTTGGAGCAATACTGCATTTTGGAGCAGGATGGAGAAATTGGAGCAGCACTTCCACCCCTGCATCAGCTGCAGCTGTGGTCATACCAGCTCAGAAAACTCTACATTTCCTTTTAGGACATACTTCTACATCAACCGCTGCTGTACTTGTAGCCATTCGGGAATCTATTCGCTACATACGTGGGGAACCACCTCAAAAATGTTGTATATTCACGGACTCAAAGAGTTGCATTGCAAATTCTGGAAAACTTACGCCACACTGCCTACCAGTCCATGTCACAAAACATTATGAAGCTCCTCACATCTCCCCAGCTGCAAGGCCACAGGATAATGTTTCAATGGATCCCTGCCCACTTCATGGAAATGAACAGACCGATGTTGAAGCGAAAAGCGCACTCATCAATGGCCTCCAAACAGCTGTGCCTTTTTTGAGCGGATACGACATACGAGTTGTATGAAGAATGTTACAGCAGCTTACTGGGCCCAGCTAGACGCCCGACACATTCGTCTAAGAAGGCTCGATCAAACACCGAAATTTTATGTTCCGCGTGATATACCTCGTCATCAGGCATGCTTGCTACATCGACTTCGTTTAAACGTGGCTTTCACACGCAAGTATTAATTGGAAAGGTTGACTCGCTGGAATGTTCAACTTGTTGCATCCCAGAGACTGTGGACCATATATTGGTGTGCCCAGCGTATGCGTGCGAAAGAAGTGTGCTAGCCGCTTCCTTGAAGCGTTTGGACAAGAGGCCTCTGTCGGAGGAACTGCTGCTGGGCGCTTGGCAGGACAAGGGGAGGGGTGTTCAGGCAGTGCATGCTCTTTGCCGTTTTTTGTGCGCCAGCAGACTTGATTCGCGCTTGTAAAGCAAGCTACTGTGCCTGTATATGTATTTCATATTTCTTCTCCCACATCGTCACCCATCATGATCTTCTCTCTTTCCCCTTCCCCAGTGCAGATAGCAGGCCAGATTTGAATTATTCCGGCCAACCTCTCTGCCATTTCCTTTCAATAAATCCACCTATCTATCACGGCCACAAACGTTTTCTTTTTTTTTTTTTTTCAAATGACTCATTAATAGCAGAATTATACCCATCGAATCGATCTAATTTCATCTTCCATTTCGTCAATTTTTCATGCGACCCCCCCCCCCCCACCCCCCTCTCCCTTAATCTCTCCCTCTCTCTGTTCCGCCAGGTTGGCTAGCCCCCGTAAGCAAAATTCGCCCTCGCTCGACAAATTTAGCGGGAGGCGCGTACATCCTACTGGAGGGTAGGTTCCCGATGGCGTTTTCGTATTTTGTGCGCTTTGTTTTGTTTTCTCTTTAATCGTTCCACCTGGAAAATCGAGGTCGGCGATTTAGTGAAGCGACCACCTCGGAATGTTTTCGAGCATCCTTTCAGTATGTCTACTTCCGTCGGCACCACAGTGAGCGTCCTAGCCGACATATTTGTTTCAGTCAGCTCTTCGTTTTACAAGAGTGGCGGGCGCCCTTCTGTTCGAAAGTCTGAAGAAGTTATGGCGGCGTGCTCGTTCGTACCCTCAACGAGGTATCGAGCTCAACGAATGGCCGATGCGCGGCCCCGGTAACCCTCCGGTATTTCTTAGAAGCGCGCGTTTCTGCTGCTTCCGCGAGCTTTTGTAAGTGCGTAACTGTACGAATAGCACATCCCAGAGAAGACGATGAATCATAAATGACTGAGACCAGAAAAATATAAGCAGCGACTTTGTGTTCTCGCATGCATGTACGAAAACAAAGCTAGCTAAGCAACAAGTTTTACTGCAGCATACGACGCAAAGACCTGCACACGTCATTCAGAGAGACAGACTAACGGAACGCCTTCCGCGAAGTGCCGTCTCTGCAAGACTCGGGCGATGTCTCGAATGTGGCGCAGGGGATGATGAGATTGGCTTTGCGAAAGGAAGCGCCAAATGGCTTTTATTTGAATGTCTACTACTTTTCGCGGAGAGCATGGCTCTAGTATTAACAGAAGCTATTTTTGATGCCTAATCTAAACAATGGGCTTGTTTGCATAAAGTATCCGGACCCTGGTCGTCAGCCCTCTAACCGTACTGCCACGCTGACGGGCTTCTTAGAGCTCTGCTCGTCTACGAGCGGGCCCCGTGTCCCCGACTGCTACTGCGCCTATCGAGTTGCGATGATGCCACAAGCGCACCGCCCCACAGCTTATCTCCCCGACGCTGATGAATTCTTATCGGTCATCAGGAATCCCTCCTCCCTGGCTCAACCTACCCTGCCTACGCACCGGATCTACCAGACCCTGCTTCCGCAACGCCAACACGTACAGCTATAGACCACACTCTCGACGACGTAAACGATGTCGAATGTGACATGACGCCCAATCTAGCGGACGGCTGCATCACATCATACAGCACACTGCACCGCATCGACTTGCAACTTCTCGCTCCAGCAGTCAAACACTATACCTTAGGATCCTCATGTATTTCAGTCGCGCAGAGTGGATGCTATAAGTGTCCGAATTTCGGCCACTTCCAGTGCGCATGCAGGGCCTGCTGAAACATCTGCCCCATCCGACTTCCCCAAAGCATGTTCACCCTTCGGCCCCTTCTGTGCGAGAACGCAACCAAGCACGACGGAAAACAACCTGCACAGAAACACCGCACCTCCGATATCCTCTCCCTGCAACGCCTAATTTCTGGCAATGACAACATGAGCACAAAGACCATCGCCATCAAAGCTCTCACCCTCCCTACGCTCTCAGAAATGACGCTGTTACGAACACATGCGGATCCTCTTCTAGCCCCTCGACTTCGTATAGGCATAAAAGACCCCCTGCAACAACGGAATCCTCAAATAACAAGTCAGCAGTCAGATATACGCGTCTTTCCTGTCCCACGTCCCTCCTCTCTTGCACGATGGCTATAATCCTCCCGCGTATGACAAGAAGATAGGTTTTAGCTGATTCCAAAGATAAATGCACTTATGTTTTAACAATGTGCATCGTGAACAGCAATAAGTGTTGGTGCGAGTAGAGTGAGGAAGCAAATTCAGAAGAGACACTTTTAGCACCGCCTACGTGCATGATGGCAAATGCTGGCTCGCGCGATGCGCAGC
The DNA here is from genome assembly GCF_055883805.1 of Amblyomma maculatum. Lineage (NCBI taxonomy): Eukaryota > Metazoa > Arthropoda > Arachnida > Ixodida > Ixodidae > Amblyomma > Amblyomma maculatum. Next base: position 48,117,389 of record NC_139350.1, read on the forward strand.
CGCCACGGCCACTCCCAACACTCCCCACGCTTCCTCCTGTCTCGAGCCCCACCACGTGACTGGTAACGCGATTCCCTCTGTACTCTTTCGCCCTCTCCACTCTCCCTCCTCCTCATCTGACAACGTCCGCCGCGCTAGGTTTCGTTGAAGTAATGAGGTAACATACGTCGGTTCGAATCCCCATCCCAAACGAGCCTATAACAGATGCACGCCCATTAGAGAAATGAGATCCCGACGCAGGGCCGACGAGCAGCCAGAGCGACAAGGGGAAGGCAGTTGCACAGCGTATACGGAGCCCCTTTGTCGCGTGGATGAAGTCCACCCAAAGTGATCGATCGAAGCAGCCAGGAAAGGGAGATAAGAGAACGGAGTTGGGAAGCACTCTACAGGGGTCGAAAATGGAGGGATACCGTCATGAGCAGAGAAATACCTAAAAAAGAAAAGTAAGGAAGAAAAACAGGCGACTAGTGATTGCTGGGCATTGGACAATGAAAACCAGGCTGAATTATTTCATAATGCACACCACTCACTCGTCGAAATAGACAATACACTAGCCTTACTAAGTCTCCGAACGTTCTGACAAATGTTGAGAAAGTGCGCGAAATTAGCAGGCAGAAAATTATTTAGGATATCAAATTTTTCCTAAAACATGGAATCAAACAGTGGAATCAGTTACCGTACAATGCTGTTACTATTGTATCCAATGAGGTCTTTTCGATGGTGTTTGTTTACTGCTGCTAAAGATGACGAGAGCAAAATATTGGCACAACTAAGTTTATCGGCTTAATGCCTCAATCATCGTGAGCTTATTTGGCATTCACAGTCAAAATGTGCGGAGTGATAGAAGGCTCAAGACTTAGGCCGGTAGTGCGGACGGCTGGATTTGCTCTCTGTCCAGCAGCAGCGAAGCAGAGCAGTCTGAAAAGTCGTTAGCGCTTGCGGCGTGGCACGGCTGCCCAAGCGGATGCGGTGCGCGTTCAAATTTTGGCCTGCACGTTAACAACGGCGACATAAGGTCGCGGACGCAGCCATCTCAGACCATCGGAGAAACTTGTTGACACCCGGCTGTAGTTAGCATGTTGGATCGTGCCAGCAAGTCGAAGATCGTGAAAAAAGGATCCATTTCCTGCGGCTCCTCAAACGCCGAACATCGTCACTGAGGGCGGGCGTACACACTGTCGTCCCATAGAGAACCTGTTGGGAAACAAAAACAGTTTCGGGCTTTGTCCCACCCTACGAGCACCGACCGCAAGCGTCCAGTCTTATCAGACACAGGAGAGGGCCACGCCCGAAGACCACTGGTGGACTTCGCAGACCGATACCACTAACAATACGACATCTCGACGACCACCTCTTCGCCCTGTTGGGAGGCGTACGTGTCCACGAGTGCGAGTGTGTTGAGGTGTTCAAGGCACTCCCTTCTCGGCTGGCCCGCCTTCCGTCTAGGAATTTTAAGAAACATGAACCCTACAAAACTTGGAAATGACTGCGCCCAGAAGGATCTTAATCTGACATTGTAAAACTGTGAATAAACTCCTTCGTCTACTTCCGATCATCCCCGATCTCCGTCCCTCAGCTGCACTTCAGAGTGGGACGGGCGCCAGCTTGGCCAAGGATGCGTCAAGCGGCCTGAGGTTCAAACTAACCTCACGAGGTTCCCCGCCCACCCAGCCATTGTCACCGTATACGTGCTGCAGCCACACAATCACATTGGAAGTTTGTCAACCTTCTGCGCAACTGGAGTCTATAGTCGGCAATAGAGAAAGAATCCTTAGAGCTAGATATTGCCGCGAGCCATTCAAATCTTTATTTGTTCTTTATCGACAGCGGTCGGCATGCGGCCTTATCACTGTGATCCCAGCGCACGAATCTATTCTTATTCTCCGTTCATGCTCACTATCACCAGACGCAGCCTTATCATTCCAGCCACTAGCATACAATGTTCCAGGTTATGCTAGTCACAGTGCGGCCCATTCTGCCCTGATTGATTGCTCAGCTGGCCTTCTTCACTTAGACCTGCCCTACTGCTCCGAAAACACCGATGTCAAGCCCCGCCTCCGATCCGCCGAATTTGTTCGTCTACCGCCCGAAGCTGCTATTTATGTTCCACTAGCCCCGTTCCCCGCAGTTCCTGACGGCACATACGTCACTTGCCCAATTACCGATGTTGTTCTCCGTCGCAACATCATACTCCCTCATACCGTAGTGACTGTCACTGCTAACCGCACCTATCTTCCCGTCCTTAACTTCAGCTGCTCGACCCAAGTTTTAGCCCATGGCATCGCGCTTGCTGATCTGTTTCCTTTGGCGGACTGGGAAGTTGCTGCTCTAACGCCTCAGCATCTGTCGGAGCAGCATATATTAGCTTCTTCCCATTCGAACCTCTTTTCAAGCATGATATCTGCGGATCTGCCAGATGACCAAGCCAGAGCTCTCTCCGACCTTTTACTGTCGTACACAGATATATTTGATTTCGGGGACCGACCATTAAGCCAAACATCTGTTGTGACCCATTGAATCAATACGGGTGACGCCAGCCCCATCCACAGACGGCCTTATCGTGTCTCCCATACTGAGCGGCATGCTATACAGAAAGAAGTTGACAAGATGCTGGCGCAAAACATTATTGAGCCTTCCTACAGTCCCTGGGCGTCCCCTGTTGTATTGGTCAAAAAGAAAGACCAAAGTTGGACATTTTGTGTCGACTATCGCCACCTTAATCAAATAACAAAGAAAGATGTTTACCCTCTTCCGTGAATTGACGACGCGCTTGACTGCTTGCATGGTGCCAGCTATTTTTCTTCCATCGACATGCGTTCAGGCTACTGGCAAATTGCTGTCGACGAACGGGATCGCGAGAAAACCGCATTTGTTACCCCTGACGGACTCTATCAATTCAAGGTAATGCCATTTGGACTCTGTAATGCTCCTGTGACATTCGAGCGCATGATGGATTCGCTCCTCCATGGCTTCAAGTGGACAACATGTTTATGCTACTTAGATGGCGTCGTCGTTTTCTCTTCCACGTTCGCAACCCACCTTGATCGACTTTCTACAGTCCTGGCCGTTTTTCGCCGCGTCGGTCTTCAACTGAACGGCAAAAAATGCAGCTTCGGTCGGCGCCAAATCAAAGTCCTGGGTCATTTGGTTGATGCAAATGGTGTGCAGCCCGACCCTGACAAAGTTCGAGCCATGCGCGAGTTCCCTACCCCGCGTAGCTCAAGTGACGTGCGAAGCTTCCTCGACCTTTGCTCCTACTTCCGCCGCTTCATTCGGAACTTCGCAGACATCGCTCGTCCGCTTACCTCTCTTCTGAAAAAAAAAAAAAAAACGTACCTTTCACATGGGGTTGTGACCAAGCCTATGCCTTCACGACGCTTATTTCTGCCCTCACTACACCACCCGTCCTGGCGCACTTCGATCCTTCTGCACCTACCGAACTGCGCACCGACGCTAGCCGCCATGGTATTGGTGCTATCCTTGTCCAGTCCCAGCATGGGTCCTCCCGCGTCATTGCTTATGCCAGCCGCCTGCTTTCGTCCTCTGAGCGCAATTATTCAATTACAGAGCGGGAATGTCTTGCACTTGTTTGGGCGCTGACCAAATTCCGCCCTTATTTGTTTGGGCGGTCCTGTGTAGTGACAGACCACCATGCTTTGTGTTGGCTGTCCTCACTTAAGGACCCCACTGGCCGTTTAGGTCGCTGGGCCTTGCGAATACAAGAGTACGAATTTACTGTGGTATACAAGTCGGGCCTAGACGCTGACTGCTTGTCCCGCCATCCCGTAGATCCTCCCGATTTGTCCGACCGTACTGCTGACGACTACGTTTGTCCATCTCGGACTTTATAAATATCGCCTCCGAACAGCGTCGTGATCCTGCCCTGCAACCAATTATAGACCAGCTGCACAACAACGCTAATTCTTCCGCCAGCATGTTTGTGCTCCATAACGAGACATTATACAGATGCAATATGCGTCCAGATGGCGCGGACCTTTTACTGGTTGTTCCGGCTCATCTGCGCTCTACTATCCTCGCCAAACTTCACGACGCCCCTACAGCAGGACACTTGGGAGTATCACGCACGTACGACCGTGTGCGACGCCTATTTTTCTGGCCAGGTCTCTACCGCTCTGCCCGTCGCTACGTCGCCGCTTGTGAGCTATGTCAGCGCCGCTTCAACCTAGTGGGCCCCTGCAACCAATATCGGTGCCGATTGAGCCATTTTCTCGTGTCGGCCTCGATCTTCTTGGGCCTTTTCCGACATCGACTTTTGGAAACAAATGGATTGCTGTGGCAACTGATTATACTACCCGATATGCTGTAACCAGGGCCATCCCCACCAGCTGCGCCTCCGACGTTGCCGACTTTCTTTTGCATGACGTAATCTTGATTCATGGCGCTCCGCGTCAACTGCTCACAGATCGTGGCCGCTGTTTTCTTTCTAAAGTAGTTCATGACCTTCTCCGCTCATGCTCTACTCGTCACCAATTCACCACGGCCTACCATCCGCAAACGAACGGTCTTACTGAGCGCCTGAATCGCACACTGACCGACATGCTATCTATGTATGTGTCCGATCACCATCGTGACCGGGACATCTCCTTACCTTTCGTCACGTTCGCCTATAACTCCTCACGCCATGATACCGCCAGATACTCTCCCTTTTATCTACTTTTCGGCCGCGACCCTTTACTCCCCTTCGACACCATGCTGCCTCTTGACGACTTAGTTACACTTCGGATGCCATCGCCCGCGCTGATGCCGCCTGCCACATTGCTAGAGACTGGCTTGGCGCGTCTCAGTGCTCACAAAAGCGTCGTTATGACCTACATCACCGAGACGTCCACTTCCCTCCTGGTTCCCTCGTGCTTCTTTGACTTCCGGCCCGCCGTGTGGGTATGTGCGAGAAACTTCTGCCTCGCTACGTGGGTCCTTACCGCGTCCTGCGGCAAGTCACCGATGTGACCTATGAGATCGCCCCTCTACAGCCCAAGTATCTTTCCACAACCACTCATCCAGAAATCGTGCACGTCGCCCGTCTGAAACCATACCATTCAAGTTCTCCTGTGTAGGCTGCACCGGGACGGTGCTTCTCCCGCGCGGGGAGTACTGTTACGGAGCACAGTATCGAAATGACGACGACGCACTGGTGTAGTGTTGTGAAGAAGACGACGCTCAGGCTAAGCTGGGTTCGTTTTGGTGGCCAGTGCTTCTGACAGTCAACTAGCGGTTATCGCTGTGTACATTTTCCTTAACAATATCTTGTTCTCTAAAATATCTCCTTCTGTGATAACATTGTGTGCAGGTCTTCCATACTCCTATTATGCGGCTGCTATCTGGGCCAGTTGCTTCTTGACACATTGCTGCTGCTGTCACATGCCCTCCAGCATTCACATTATTATTAAAAGAAGCTTGGTAAAGCTTACTTATTCATGCTCACAGCCGCTGGAATATGACTTCATCACTTGAGATGTTTATCAAATGATTGCAGCTGTGTATGACTGCTTCTTCATAATTTCATATTCTGTTAGTTGCATTTGCAGCCTTATCTTGATTGTTCTTTGTCAGCTTTAAATTGAAAATTTTAAGGAAGGGACATAAATTTTATGCCATTCACTTTCATTTCATTTATGTAGAAACACTTTCGAGGACACTTGTGTTTTATCAACATTTTTCAACATTTTGTACCATTGTACTAGTACTGAGCTGTATAACTATTCACCCTCATCAGTGACAGCTGCACTAATTCATTTATTATATCTATCCTATTGTCAAAGTTGTTTTCTACTTTATATAATACTCCTATGCTTTCCTAATTATAATATCAGCTTCAGTAATCCTGTCTGCAGTGTCCAGTCTGGATTTAACCCTCAGAATGCTGTTTCATATTTTGCATGTCTGCTGTATGCACAGCAAAATTGAATTGAACACAATATATTTTTAAGACTGCATGAAAAAGATTACTTCGTGAGGACACCATCCTACTGAACACAGTAGACACCATACTGTTCATTATGTGAGCCTTTGTTTTTCATGTTTTCATGATGTGCTGAGTAATTTTTGAATAAAGGGTTTTCATTTTATTTTGACTATAATCATCTGTTGTTTCTGTGGTACAGCCTCTGCCACAGCTGCCTCTATAACATGGCTGTTGGCACCCTGGTCATTTGTTGTGAGCCAGCAGAGCCTGATGCAGCGTAAATGTTCAGCTCTTGGCTTCTTGCTTTTTTTCATTACTTCTCTTCTGCTGAAAATTCGGCACTGTGAGCGAAAAATCATAAGCATGGCTCTAGCAGGTGGTAATTGGTAGGTGACATGGTCAATGGGTTGTGTCACGTCACGAGACCATATGACATGGCAGGAGCTGCCAACTCCGGCTTCACCTTTGAGATGGACGGTTGTGTTGTGTTAGTTTCTATGGCGCATAAACAATCAAGGCTATCATGTGCCAAGAGCAAGGTTAATATACGTTTTGGTTGCAAAAGAGGAAATGGATACCATTCCACCCCACCTTGCTTTTAGGAGAGAGAGCAATTGTAGACATAGCATCTTGTTTTAGTTTCCTACAAGAGGAAACTTTTTAAACAAACTATAAAGTTTCCTTCTTGTAGGAAACTAAAAACAGATGCTATGTCTACAATTGCTCTCTCTCCTAAAAGTAAGGTGGGGTGGAATGGTATGATTGCAAAATATTGTAAAATGCTTTCTCCGTAGTGCCTCAAGCTTTGAGCATGTAATTAGAATGTGGTTTAAAGTGAGTATCTCACTGCATCCTTCAAAGGTCGGTTTGTTATGTTTCATCAGTAGAAGAAGTAGAAAGTTGTGTGTAATATGCGTATGTCCAATACAAAGACGGCATACTATCACTTCCATAAAACGCTGTTGATGCGTGCTCGACTTCCATTCTCCTAGTATGGGTTTTATGAGGCGCAACTTATGTTCTTGGCTTTTTCCACATAGACTTCCATTTATCCTTCTGTTTATGTTGCATTAATTTCATGCAATCTCTATGTGGCATGTTTACTTTCTGAATCGGTTTGTTGTGGGCTAGTGCAGCACATTTGTCTGCTCTTTCATTGCTGTCAATGCCTACATGACTTGGGACCCAACAGAATACTATGTTATGTCCTTGTGTAATGATCATTTTTACATTATGTATTATGTCACCAAGTAGAGGCACGGCAGCATTTCTGTAATGTAAAGCCGTGAATACACTCAATGCACCGGTGTAGATGACACTGTTCTCAATGCCGTCATTCACTATTTTTTCTACAGCTGTCAGGATAGCATAGGATTCAGCTGTAAAGATTGATGCGCACTGAGGAAGCCTAATTATTTGTTCCTAGTTCTCTTCTACTATGGCACAGCCAACATAAGTAGAAGTTTTTGATCCATATGTATAAAACTGTGTATAATTACTGTACTTTTCTTTCACTGTGTAAAATTCTTGTACTATTTGCTCTTTAGGAGTTTGGCTTTTGTTAAAGTGTGTTAGAGCGAGGTCACAGACTGTTGGAAATTTGTACCATGGGGGCAAGGGGCTGTTTTTTGGGGCAGTATTGGGCAAGGTGTCCAGAATTTCCAGCTCACTGCAAATGTCTTTGAAACACATTATCAGTGGCCTCGTTGCTTGTGGTTTATTTGTGAAAATTGCTCATGAGCGGGGTGTTGTGACTATTGGATAGCAGAGGTGTTATTTCTGTGACCTTATTCCAAGGACATAAGCACACGTCAGTGAAGCCTGTCTATCTTTGGTGCGGAGGCTCATTTGTCTCCACATAGAGACTATCAACAGGGGATGTTCTGTAAGCGCCACAAGAAAAGTGAAAACTTAAGTTATGTACTGGGTCCAATTTCTTAGATATGATGGCCTAGCTGACCCTTAGACTATGGATTCGCAGTCCACACTGGACCGCACAATAGATTGATATATATGCAGAAGACGCCCTATCAGACCCTCAGTGTTTCCAAGAGAATCTTCAGTATGTTTAGAGATTTCATGGCTTTCCTTTTTAGAATGTTTATGTGAGGCAGAAATGTTAGTTTTCTGTCGAACGTTGCGGCCAAAAACTTATGTTCACTCTTTACTGGCAACTCAATCCCATTAGGTGTAGCTTGGGATCGATATGTATGCCTCGTTTCAGCGAGAACATTACTGCCACTGTCTTCGGTGGGGAAAATTTGAACCCATTTTTATCAGCCCATGAGGCTAGTTTATTTAGTGTTTAATTGTACTTGTCTTTCACAAATTGATATGTTTGAGGATGTGTAGGCTATTTGAAGGTCATCAACATAAGCGAGAACATAATGGATTTTGGGGTTACTTTGGTAATAGAATTCACTTTTACAATAAACAGTGTTGTGCTTAAAATGCAACCCTGAGGTACCCCGTTCTCTTGAATAAAGTTCCTTGACAAGGTGATACCAAGACGTACTTAAAATAAACGACCCTATAGCGAGTCCTTCAGAACACTGAGCATCCAGCCCCAGATGCTTAAATCTGCTATATCGCGTAGGATCCCGAACCTCCAAGTTGTGTCGTATGCCTTTTCCATGTCAAAGAAAACGACCAGGCAGTTTTGTTTGTGTATGAATTCAGGCTTCCTGTACAGCATTTTCAAGGAGTATTAAGTGGTCGATCGTTGTGCATCTTTTTTTAAAACCACATTTATGAATATTAAGAAGTTTACGAGATTCTAAAATGAAGGTGAGTCGGATGTTTAAAACACTTTCAAAACATTTTGCTCAACAGCTGGTCAGAGCTATGGGCGGCTTTTCCAGTTTTGGAAACGGAACAATAACAGCTTGTTTCCAAGCCTCTTGGAGTTCTCCCAGAGTCCAAATTTTGTTAAAGAATTTCAAAAGTGCCTCTACAGAGGATTCGGATAAATGAGCCAGCATTTCATAATGAATTTCGTCAGGGCCAGGCACAGTCTGTTTTCGAGCAGCTAGGACATTCTTGACTTCTTGGAGTGTAATAAAACTATTAAACGGTTCATTTCTGCCACCACTTGTTGGGAGTCTGTTTCTCAGCCATGTTTTTGTATTTGAAGAAAGTTTCTGTGTAATGTGCAGAATTTAAAGCGTGTGTGAAATGTTCGCCTAGTATATTGGCCTGTTCTTCTATGCTAGTCTGAACACCAGGGGCTGTGAGAATGGGAATTGTAAAGGAGGAAAAGTTTCCACTAAGTATATCAACTTGTTCCCACCTTTGCTGAGACGTCATTGAGTTATTTATTGATGTGACATACCTCTGCCAGGATGCTTTTTCGGAGTTGCAACGAATGTGTTGCGCTTTAGTTCTGGCCTTTTTAAAAACTAAGATTTTCGTGTGTAGGGTACCTTCAAAAAACACCCCATGCTTTATTTTGTCATTTTTTGGCCTCCTTACATTACCGTGATCACCACACCTTGTGGTTTTGTCGCATAACACTTAAAGACTGTGGAATAGTGAGGAGTGCAGTAGTGAGAATGCATGTCATGAACAACTCATTTAGTTTGTCGACACTAAGGGCATCTGAGGAAAGTTTTACTAAATTTGCCTCTATTTTAAAAAGCTCTCAATCTGCTAAGTGAAGCTTCCATCGTTTCGGTTTGGTCTGCATGACTGATGGTGAGGACGTTAAGCTGAATATTGCTGGCAGGTGGTCGCTACCATATGGTTTGTTCAGAACATCCCATTGAAAATCATTAAAAATTGAAGGTGAACTAAAAGCCAAAACTAAAAAACTCATTTTTCCTGAGCTTGGTGAGCAGTATGTGGGCTTACAGGAGTTCACCAAGAAAATGTGAAAACTAAGAATAAAATCCTCAATAAGCTGTCCACGTGCATCGCTTTTATCACTTCCCCACAATGGAGAGTGTGCATTAAAATCTCCTACTACCAGGTAGGGTTCTGGTAGTTGGCTAAAAAGGTTTTCTAAATCATGAAGGGTTATTTTAAGATTTGGCTCAAGATACACAGAACACACAGTAAGGGTTTTGAAGTCAATTATTGTGGTTGCTACAGCTTCTAAAAGAATATTTAATTTCAGTTCTTGAGCTGGAACTCCACTTTGCAATATGATGGCCGCGTCACCGGAAAGCTTGCTTGCTAGCTCTTGATCTTGGCAGAAGACGTGATATTTTTTCAGTATATTTGGAACCTAAATTTGTTTCCTGTATGCACAGTGCGACTGGTGAAAGTGTACCTAGGATGTCTTTTACGTCATTAATACTCTTTATAAGTCTTCTACAGTTCCTCTGTACCAGGAATGCCATCTTATTTTGTTGAAGGCTGAGAGACTAAGTTAGGTTTTTTTCAGGACCCGTGATTCGGGCCTTGTCTGTTCTGGTTTGCTCAAGGAGTTCTGCCATCTCTGTGACGAAGACGGCAAAGAGCTATCCTGGCTTGTGTCCATTCCCTCTTCTGAGGTGCTGGACAAACGTGTCAGAGGCACATGTTCCTTCTTTTTAGACTTTGCCCGGTGGGCAGAAGTCTTGTGGCCCGCCGACCCCAAGGGACGCATAGCCTGTTTTGGGGTGGTGGAGGAGCATGAGCTACTTATACCGGAGCCGGTGATGGCACTACCTCAGGCTCGTTTGAGGCCCGGGCAGGTGCCGAAGGCCGTCGTGGTACCCCGCCCTGTTGCACCACATCGACGAGATTTGGTTTCGTTATGAACTAAAATGCATTCTTGGTTTTGTTGTATTGGGTGCGTGCCTCTTTGTATGTGATGTTCTTTGTTGTTTTCAGTGTTATGATCTGCTTTTCTTCTTTCCATTGTGGTCGTTCGCAGCACATTTCGCATAAAGTTTGTGGCCACGGCAACTTTGCAAACTATGGCCGTATTTCTGGCAGCTGAAGCATCTCCTAGGATTTGAAATGTATGGTCGGACGTTTATTTTCATGTACCCGACTTATATTGACTCTGGGAGGGTGCAGCTATTAAAAGTAGGAATGAGATGTTTTGTAGGTATCTCCTTGTCATCCTTCCGGATTTTTATTTTGTGAACAGCTATGATGTTTTGGTCTGCTAGTCATGCCACTTCATCTTCAGTGAGAGCAATGAGGCCTATTTCAGATATTACTCCTTTTACGATGTTCAAGGATCGGCGGGAAGTGATGGCGACGGGGATGTCCCCAAGCGACACAATGTTTTTCAGGTTGGAGGACTGGTACTTGGTTTGTACTTCTAGCAAAAAGTCACCATTTGCAAGTTCTGATACTTTGTATCTAGGCTCAGGTTTTTAGTGAGACACCTTGACACAATGAAAGGGGAGATTTTTCGAGCAGGTTTTTCAAGTTCCTCGCTATGTACAACGTGAAACTTTGGGAACGTCTTTTTCGTTCTCACAAAAAAGTGGCTCGTAGCATCGATCTGCCCTCTTTTGATTGGAGGGCGATCACTTGTTTGGGAGAAAGAATAGATGAAAGAGTGTTTTTTTCCATAGTTGTGCCTGCCACCCATCATAGAGCCCAACAAGGGGGCGGGACAGGAACTTGCCAGAAGTCCCGCCCATGCCAGCAGTACACCACTACTATAACCAAATATGGGCAACTCAGAGTAGCTACTCCACACAAGTTTAACTCTCACCGCCAAAAAAAAAGAAAAAACAAGAAATGAGGTCAATAAGTACTATTTTCTGGGCGAGTTGGTTCATATTAGCAAAAGGATAAACTTGTTCAATAAGTAGAAGAAGAAAGGCGTGACGACAGGACAGAGTGCAATAGTCCTGCCATTTCACTTGCGCTCTGTCCTGTCGTCATGCCTTTCTTCTTCTACTTATTGCGCAAGTTTATTTCCTTTTGCTAATAAGAAATGAGGAGGAGACAGGACAGTGCCGAGAAAAGAGATAGGAAAGTGAAAGATGAAGGGGAGGACAGGAAAAGGCGACTGCTGATTTCCCCCGGGTGGGTCAGCCGGGATTCTATGGGAAGCGTGGACCAAAGTGGTGTGTTGCTTCCGCCGAAGAGCCTTAAAGGTCCGAACACTTGGCATCGGCTCAACCACCAGGTTCCCTTATCCCCAGACACGGCGATGCCACACACGGCTAAACGTGGGTGCTCAGGGTCCATGGTGTCGCACAGTACACACAAACATTTGCTTTAACAGGTGCCCTCTGCGGGGAGATGGATGGTTGAGGTGATAATTAAACCTTGCAGGATCTTTGGGTGATAAGTAAGACAGGCTACCCTTAGGCCACGCGAGCGTATTCCTTTCAGCTTGGTTAGAGTGGGCTTTATGGGTATAGGTAAGTATGGCGAGTGGTCTTTCACATAATTGGGTAGCTTACAAGTGTACACTATTGAATATGTATCTGATAATAAAGACACAAATTAAGGGGTTAGGTGTTAGTAGTAGCAAAGTTGATTCACAGGAACGAGGATCTGCAGAAAAGAGCTATAAAAACTATTGTGTCGTAGCTTTAAATGCGGTGCTTGTGTATCCCACAACTGTTATTAGCGCATGAAGTTTTCAGGTGCTGTGCGGTTTTTCCTGACTGCTGTCAGGTGGAGTTACTTGCTGAAATAATACTTAAGGCTTGCTTTCTTCTTGCGTGCATTTCTGCTTTTTGGTGCATAAAGAAGGTATTCTAAGTGGTGGCAGGAATTTATGCACTAAAATCATTCTTACATGCTCTATATCAACCATTGCCCTGCCCATAACAGAATCAAGGAATACTTGCTCTGTCCCAGGTGCCGACCACCCTAAAGGATGTTAAGTTCCATAATCTTTCATACTGGTGATACTACAGAAAGCGTAGTATCCCTTGACTGTAGTTGCAGCCTAGTGGTTTGAACATTTGGGGGCCAATTGTCAGTGGTGTTGGGTACTCATTGGTAAAACAGTGGGTGCTTGCTTTCCTGGCGCTGAGCTTATCTTGTGTGAAATACTTTCCAAGGCCTTGTCACCTTTCCCATATTGCAATGAGCTGTATAAGTACCACAATACTATAATTACTGGAATGTATGACGGCCTCTCACTTTAGGCTGTGTAGTATATGCGGCCTCTCACTTTAGGCTGTAAAGAAATTTTGTATTGTTTTGTATATTGTACTTTTCAGCTTTCCTTATCTTCAAGGCTTCATGTACAGTGCATGTATAAAGATAACATCGAAAGTACTGAAAGCAAATGGTACACCAATTGTTAGTCAACGACGAGCTGTTGAAAGCTGCAAGGAATGTGTTACGTGAGTAGCAGGTCTCTTAGAGTGTGTATGTTTTGCCAAAATAAAGGACAGAAGCTATACTGCAGCCTGCTAGAAAAATCATGCATACAAGACACACTAACTGCAAGCCATACGCTCATCTAAACAAGCCATCATGTTTAGTTTTCCGATGATATGCAACAAGAATATCGAAAAGCAAATTCCATGCTTTACTCCTCCCGTATTTATGCCTGTATTCAGGTGAGGTTCATTTGAGCATGCCTTTGAGTCAGGAGTGTAGAGAGTGAATGTTAGACATTTGCACGTTGGACATAAGACACTGCTGGAGGAGCACACATGGGGAAGACAAAGCGAATACATATCATACAGTATTATCACCTAGTATTAATGAATCTTTGCCAGAGCATCACCACCCGTTTGCATTGCTGTCTCTCCTAAAAATAATGAGCTGTGGGCCACATCAACCTTGCAATTCTAGCCTCTTTGTCTAATACTTTGTACATGTTTCTGCTTTTCTTGTGTTGCTGTTACTACTTAGTTCTGGTGTCCGTAAAGTCACGCTTGTTTTCCCCTTTAGCTCCCTTGCTTCACCCAGAGACAGGTCTGGGCTTTGTGTGATATGCGCACTAGTTAATGTGTGCACGAATGCTGCATTACAATGACAATTGTTTCAAGAAAATGGCTTCCGTACTGCATCTAGCTCATTGTATTTTCTCATATTCACTCTCATATCTGTTCCTTCACTTCCCAAACGTCATATAGTATATGTTAAGGCATGTTTCTCTAGCCGACCTCTTCACCCTTCTGATCCTCTGAGGAATTTGCTGCATTGAAAGAAACTGCCAGATGCAATTGCAAATGCAAAACTGGTAAACAGCAAAAGAACTAGGCTATGCCTGACAAATTTTGTTTCATTTGTTACAGTGTGATGTAATATGTGTACCTGCTTCAGGCAAGCAGTGTTGCTACCTTTATAAAATGCTTTAGGTGAATGCAACATGCTCAGAAACCAGGGAGAATTACTGACAGCGTCTTTTTATTTTAACGAGGTAATCAATATATGCCGCAACAGAGCAACACACTCTGCAGTGAAATGTACACACAGCATGCTAATCAGGTATGTCTAATTCAGGACACATTAATGACATCATTGTGAAAGCTAACCTGTTGCTGTAGGTGGGCATCTGGCTATGCTTGTTTTATTGCATTTTCGTTGCTGCCAGAAAATCACATGTACCTCATTATTTTGCTTTAGCTTCAGTAGTTTGTGATGAAATTCGCAGTCACATTTCCTGTGCAGCTACTTGCAAACGTCTCCGTGCAATGACTCAATAATTATATAGGCGCTTGGCTCTCTAACCCGCAGTACATGCGTAACCCAGCCACGACAATTGAACTTCGATAGAATTAGTACGATGCTAAAGGCGGTCCAATGTCAGTGCAGGTTAAGATCCCTGAGCTCTCTGCTACGCGTACATGTTTCCATATAGTACTTCGATGGAGTATACCTTGCGCTCACACTGCACCACTCCACCGGACTGATACCCGCACGTATACGTCACTGAAGCCAAGATGTAGATTTTAAGCTGTAGCAGACTTGCTGATATAATGGAAATGGTACCCTGCCGCAGGCAGTTTCCAATGGCAGCGATACCTTGAGAATACCTTACGTTGCCGTCGGACAGATGTGTCTTTTCTCTAGTGGCAACTGCAGCCGGAAAATCTGTCGAGCACTTCCATCTCAGTATTCGTAAACAAATTCTTTAAGCGCACTAGCTGACAAGTGAATGTGCAAAGCTGCCATCAATCTTTATGAATATTTTGGTCCAGTTCCTGATCCTTGCCAATTTTTCTGTGCGACGACCGGCTGTTTGTGGGGTTTGCGTCGAGTATCGCTGTTCGCTCAGCCTATAGTCACTATAACTCAGCTCAGCCGCTGCTGGACGTCTACAGCATGTGTACTATGATGCGCTGTGATCACAACCACCGCGACTACATGTAATAGATAGTACAGTACAACCGCAACGTATATGTGCGTATCTCCTCACCTCTTCAGCCTTGACCCTGCCGGGTGGCGCGGTGGTTACGGCGCTCGGCTACTGTTCCCAAGGATACGGGATCGAATCCCGGCCTCGGCAGTCGCTTTTCGATGAAGGCGAAAAGCAAGGCACCTGTGTGCTGTGCGATGTCAGTGCATGTTAAAGAACCCCAGGTGGTCGAAATTTCCGGAGTCCTCCACTACGCCGTCTCTCACAGCCCGAGTCGCTTTGGGACGTTAAACCCCACAAAAATCAAAACCTCTTCAGCCTTGCCCTGCCGCACGACACGTGTGCGGCGTAAGCACAGTTTGCACCGACCCTACAGCTTCTCGGCATCAAAGCGTTGGCATTTTTGTAATCGGCACCAAGTAGCAGACGACGGTGTTATTTTTTGTGACTTTTTTTCTTGTTTTCAAATTTCGTAATCAATTTTTGCGTATACGTGTTTTTGCCCCACCCCAATTTACACTGCACAGGTACATCACAAGGAGACCGGAAAGGTGAATTTCGAGGATGGGGCCCTAATGGTGTGCCACTGCCCTGAAGCTCACCCTCACTCCGTCCAGTTTTGCTCTGCTTGTCCACCTATTAACACATGGCCATGAAACTCACGCACAGCACAAATGCGTCATCCGTGCACACTGGGTTTCCGCACATTACGGGCACCGAGGGCAAAGGACGAGCCGATGAACTTGCGACCACTGTACAACTCCCAGTCACGAGCCTCTCGCCCTGCAGGACATGATCCAACACCATTTCCAACAGCACGACCCGGACCAACGCATCGCGCAAAGTGAGCGCATCCGTGGCAGATCGCTGCAATGCGCAATGATCCTTTGTGTGTGTACTGAATGTGTGTGACCCGGAGAACGACAGATGTAACACTGAATAGTGACTAGCAACATGTGTGGTGGATGTGGTGCAGTTAAAACATTCCAACACTTGCTCCTTCACTGTACTGCGTTCCCCAAACAGTGTCGTGAAATGATAGCGGTCTACAGAGCGCTAGTCTAATCCCAAGACAATCTCATGGTGCCCCTGTGGCCACAAGCCAGTGCGCGTACCCGTGAGCGAACTCAGGTGAACCTGTGTATCCCTACAGCAGACAGGCTTGACATTCAGTCTGTTCTCGCAGTGACGGGACGCTCAGTTTGTGGTGCTTCGAATGCTCACGGTCGTCGTCATCGCACCGGTTGTTATGTGCAGTGTACCACACGCGTTTTCTTCTACCTCGTCACCCTCAACACAGCCAGGAGGAGTTCGTCTTCACTAATGAGGGAAGAGAGATGCGAGGGGGGGGGGGGGGCGATGCAGCTTCTTTTTGCTTGCGCACCCAATGCTGTGTGCGCTACGCCACCAGTGGAGGCCTGCCCTTGTGATGAGCTGTGCAGTGCTAAGAGGATCGCAGGCGGGTGTCATGCTCTTCATTGACTTTTTTCCACCACAGCCCTGCCTCTTTTGTTTCCGCCACTGCAGCTCATAGCGCGATGACGGATGCTGTGGCTGCACAAATCGTTCCCTTTGTCATTGTAATTATTTTCAGTAAAACCACTTGATGGTGGTGAAAATTGAGTTTCCATTTCACGAATAGGTTTTTTATTTTCTGTTTAAGTTGGTTTGGGGAAAAAAAAATGCGAGGCATTGACCTCACTTTTCGGCAGACACCGCTTAATTTGTGCATTGGTCATAGGAAAGTAAAAGCACAGTATCTCGCACGGGTCTCTGTGGACACTATTTGCGCTGTAAGGGAAGGTGAAACCGCCTCAATTACAGGCTCCCATTTTTCTTACCACGTTCCGAACACTTCCGACTAAAGCCAGGTCGAAAATGGGGCACAGCAACGGCTGTTCAAGCAAAATGATCTGCATATGCTCTTGCATAAACTGCCACAGTCTCGAACCCCCTTCACCTGGCAAGTAGCCGCAGTTTGCCATTCCTGCTATATATGCTATAGTTGACATGATAATTGAAGCTGTCATATCGAAAACTCAGATAAGTGTGACCCTCTCTCAAGGGGGAACAATATAGAAAAACACTCACTACTCCAGAGAAGTGAAACCACCCAATTGTTCCCCACAGAAACTCCCTAGTCTCCAAGGTGCACAGTCGTCGTAACCTGCCCATATGACAAAATTGCAGGCCATGAACAGGGTAAGGCCATCCAGTTTCCTACATTACACGATCGGGTCATCTGCCATCATAATGGGCACTCACCTTGCTCCCTAGGCACAGCTGGATGGTGTGGTGTCCTGGCTGCAGGTCCTCAGCAGAGTAGATCGCAAGGCCAGTTTCCATGAGCCACAGTAGCACGACTTGCCTGCCCTGCATGAGGCCACACCTTCATGCTCAAACTGGACTGCCTCCTTCTCTTCCTTGCATGGAAAGCAAAAACTTTGCAGCACTGTCACCCAATCTTAACCAAGGGAACTGATATGGCGGTTATTGTGTTATCCATTTTTATCAGCATGCAGCGGTGGAACTGGCGACTGGCTTCTAGTAGCAGCTTTTGTAGCAGAGGAAATCGCAGTCTGTAGCAGAAATTTTAAGTTTTGTAGAAGGAAAAATTGCATTTTGTAGCAAATATTTGAGCTTTTGAAGCAGAAAAAAAACTCTTTGTAGCAAAATTTCAAACCTCGAGACGCTTAAATAAAGAAGGCTTGTTTTATTTCTGGAACCCAATCACTCAGATATTTATAATGACCATAGCCATGCAAAAACAAGCTTCAAGCTCAAATGCAGTCGAAAGGGCTATTCTTTTCTTAAAAAGCCCCAAATTAAGCAAACAGGTGGGCTTTGCTATAACAAAGCCGTTTTTATTCAAGGGGAAGGCATGACGAGATATGCAACTACACTATAAACACTGTAGCCTTGGAAAGAAGGTAGCTAGCTGTCTTAATATAAAATCTCTGTAGAAATTCAGAACTGCCACTTCTTAAAACTGCAACTTTAAGGCCCTATTTCTTCTCTTGCCTTCATGATTCCAGCTTGGACAGTGCCGCTGTGACCTTTCCTGTCCATTCTCCATAAGACCTTGTCCACTCTCAATGCCTGCAAAATTTTTAGGCTTGATGCCTTTTGAGAAAAGCAGCTCAGCCTTGGTGCTCATATTCCTGGCCAGCCTGAACTCTTCCTGTATCTTTTCCTAATTCTGACCTCTTTTCTGAGTGTCCTTATCCTGCACATCACAGTAATGTCGAGACGCCTTTTTCCATCAAGACCCGTGCCGATTGGAGGGAGAGGGGGAAGAATATTTTTGCGGGTCCTGGGTGGAGTTTTTGTTTTTTTTTCCCTCAAGAGACGCGCGCTGCTGGCGCTGCTCAGTCAAAAGTCGCGATGCGCGGGGATGTAGAGTGAGCGCCGATTCTGTGCGTTCGCAATTTTTTGTTTTCGTTCTTTTTCTTCCGGTGGTTTGGCGGAGTGGCTGGTTAATCCAAACGACGCAGAACTTTGAGTCGTGATTCTGCTTCTTCGCAGCGCACTGCAGGGATTGTGCGTATGCTTTCCTCATTGTAATGAAAACGTCCAAGGGTACTTACTGACCGTATGCGGAGCTGCAAATATATTCAGTTACCTGCGCATGAGTTATTTGCACACACTCGCGCCCACACACATATTTTGTTGTGGCGGAAAAGGAATAACTGTCAAGACTGAGATGATCTTCTAAAGTGCGCATAAATGTTAACGTTTGGAATTAAACTGCGAAATTATACAAGATGTTCCACTCAAGGGGTCGAACTTATGGTATAAAAGCGGCCAACAGAGTCCAGTGCACGCGCACGCACAGAAGCAGTCAAATCCTTAGGACTCCCTCCGCTACCACTCAGCAGCTGCTGTCGCAGCTCATACCCGACTGGTACGAAAGAAAAAGAAGGAAGCAAGCATGCATACTGCTCTGGCTGTGCTTTGCTGAGGAAAGTTCCAAATTGTCACTCGCTTGAAAATGCGCCTTCTGCATTGGCCAGCCTGCTCGCACATCCTTTGCACACACACACACAAATTAAGCGAGCGCCCAAGGCAGCTCGGAGCCGTCAAGCATTAGAACGTGCTCCGACCCCTTCGACAGCCAGCCTGCCAGCACCTCCTTTAAGCCTTCCCACGCATTGGACTTGAGAGATATCTTGCAGCCCTCTCTCACTCCCTCCCAGTAGGTCTAAATAAAAAAAATTAAAAGAAAAACACCGGCAGGAGACGCAGAACTGACATAGACAAACGTCAATTTTGTGTCACATGACTGTCCGCACAGGGCCTGCAAAAATATTATTCCACCTTGCACAGTACTGCGAGCATATGTCAGTTTTGGTTCTGTGACAGTTCGGTTTCGCTGTCGGCAGTGTTATTCAGCAACTTTTGGCGCAGGTATGGTGCAGAAGTAGGTGGTACAGAAGTTCCACCACTGAGCATGCTAATTTCTTGACATGTCAATATTTAGATCTATTCAGTGTACATTCAAAACGTGATTTACCAAAATTCGATTTAGCGAAGATATCCTGATTCTCCCTCAGACATCCATAGGGTCCAATGCTTTGACTAACTCAAACTAACAAAGCCAATTTTCTTAAATATCCCAAATTATCGAACCTCTCTTCGAAAAATGAAGATGAAAAGTTACATTTTGAACAAATTTGTACAGAACATCGAAATATTTATTGTTTCTGAGCCAACGGTATTATCGCAGAGCGCCTTCATCCCACTTTTTCCAAACTGGGTAGTGTAAAATGAGAATTATAACTTGGACCGAATTCGCCAGATAGCGGGTGAAGTGGTGGTTGCCCTTTATCTCCTATGGCAGTCTTCTGGAACACAAAATGGGACGAAAGATGTGCTACATGCACTATGAACTTGAGAGAAATCAGTGCCGTTGTTGCATATGGCGCACGCAAGCAAATATTGCCTACTTTTTTTTCTTGGAGATAAATTTGCAGTCCCCCAAGGTTCTTGTTAAGCAAGAATTTTTGTTGTTTCTTTTCATATGTTCTAGTGGCGTTGGTTGTTTTCGCGGCACACAATTTAATTTTCGCCGCAATTATTCTGCAGTGGCTTTCTGAATGCCGCTACACTGTGCCCTCGAATGCATTGAACTGAATGACCGAGAAATGCCTCACTCGATTTTACGAAGTTCCCAATGCAAAGAAGTAATTCATGGCTCCACTCAACTTAGTTAAATGGAGTTATAACTGTGCTTAATATGCTGATATGCAACTGATTTGCTTTTATTTAGTTTCTTGTTCCCCAATTGCTCCTATTTGTGTCTCCTACCCATTAGTGATGAGGTTCCAACACTAATTACTCTGGGACCTCTTGTTGAATATAGTACTCAAACAGTTTCCTTACGCGCAAGTACCATATACGAAGTAATAAAGTTGCCTCTTTTCTTTTTTTGCTCTAACTAGGCCAAGACAAAGCTCTATGACTCCAGCTAGAAACTGACTGGTCCTCCAGGTTGCTGACTGGAAAACACAGGGTTCAATTCAGTTAGAAACCAAATGAATGGGAATAATTTCTGTTAGGAAGACAATTAGAAGGTAACTAATTCTATTGGTACACATTTAGCTATAGTATATAGCCAGCTTCCCAGAATGCACAAAATCGCAAGCACTTACAGCAGTCAGTGTATGATGACCTTTGTTTCAGTGTGGAGTTACAAGTTTTTCTCAAAATAATTTACTACCCATATGATATTCATCAACTGTTGCAAACTACTTTCTAGATACGCCATTCCACACCCCCCATATGCAGTTATTCATTTCTGCATGCAAATGCACTCCTTCAAAAACATCAAACAAGAGCTTCCCAATTTCTGAAACAATAAAGACAACAGCATGGTCCAATGGTGCCACTCGTATAAATCATGCTATGTTTACACCTTTCCAATGGGCAAGAAAAATGCCTAAACGCCTCCCCTCTGGACTGCTGTAAACCGGTTCCACTGCTGCTGCCATCGTGCTAGCGTCAAATGTACAAAGCAGTCTAGCAAATAACAAGGTGAAGCCGGCTTATTGAAAAGGTGCATATCCAAATAAAAACACTGTGCATGAACAGCACTTCGTATTATTGGCACTCAAAAACGTAGTTTTGCATCTGAAACACTTGAGTCATTTTTATTAATCACACAAACATCACTGATAAACTATCAACTATGCAGTACGAAAAACAATGCTCCTCCAATGCCCATTAGGACATGGTTTCTACTGACATGCAGTGGAGGTAGAGTGGCACATATTGCTCGTTGTTTGGTTTGCATGTGCTCACCTAAATGATGAAGTACATGTTTACTTCAAAAAAGGCCTTCAGAGTAGTACATAAACTTTATATGGATACTTCAAAGATTTAAAAGATGTGTTTGTTCAAACATACATCAAATATTGATAGCACCCAGTAGCAGCATCTATATTACCATGCACAATATGCACACTAGACATGCCCGCTTATGCTGCCTAGCAGAGCTTAGGCAGGGCAAGTTCTCTGGCCTTCGCAGCCCACTTCCAGATACAAGGCCTCAGTCAGCTCCAAGAATATTAGTAATGCGGGCTAATGGTTTTCTGCAATTCATTTGCAACTAAAACGCTACCAAAAACTTCACCCCTTCTCACATAATAATACACAGGAGTGGCTACTACCAAAAGGCTTCTGGATGAGCAATACTTGGAGTGGCTCATGTGAGCTGAAAAATGCTTTGCTTGTTTTCTTTGCAGTAGCTGCTAACAACCGCAGCACAATAAATGTCACTTAATTTGTAACAATGCACCCAGCATCACCTACTGCACGGCACAGTGCAACCTTTTGTAATTGAAGATGCATATGCATATGTTCTATCATTATGTCACTTTGTTGTCATGTGTTTTTGGCAAAATTTGGCACTGTGTTAGAGATGGCCTGTCAAGGCATGCATCTCAGCAAAAAATTTGGACACTCAAGTCTGGTCTTCAGATTATGACCCAAGAGTAGTGGCATAGCTAGAAATATTTTTCAGAGTGTGTTATACACCATCAGTTAAAAAAAAAAATAGCAAAAAAAGAGGCTGAAAGGAGGGGAACGGGATGATACAGCAGTCTAAAAATTTTGAGGGTGTTCTAACAATGAAAAGTTACCCGACAGCGTTAACAGCTCCCAAATGGAGCTCCCACTGCAGATCCTCATTAGCATACATGCACTTTGCTGTCTGCTTTATTACTAATCCCTTAATATGTGCCTCTGTTATCTCACCCCTAATCATTAGCACCCAGTCGTCAGATACCACATTATGTGAAAGACCACCTGGCAGCTACAAAGCCCCACTTTAACCAAGCCACAGGAATGTGCTTCCATGGCCTATGTAGCATGTCTCAGTCAATCAAAACAGGTTAACGTAAGAAACAGGACAGAATTAAGAGAGGAACACAAGACAATGGTGAGTGCTGTTTTGCAGTAGCCTGTTTTGATCTAATATGCACCGACTAGCCCAGCAAACAAGTTTTACTTCGCATATCTCACTCGATATCCAAGGGTTTGATTCGCTTCTCATCTTGCCATCTCAAAGCAGCAACCCGAGTTGCCAGCTCCTGCCAATTCGGCCATGTAGTGTGGCCACATGATGCCACACAATCCACCGGCCATGCCAGCTACCACTTACCAAAGGCATGCTCGAGACTCTTCACTCTCAACGCCACCAAAGTCGATGCCAGTTTTTCTAGAGAATGGGGCCTTTAAAGTGTTCCCATTGGAGACATTTGTATGTATACACAAGCTGCCAGTTGTACTCCTAAACCTGCACACCTGTACAGTAGATTGGATTTTAGATGTTCTCAGTGGCTGTTCCAAGTACAGGGCTCTTAACCAAGACTCACCTTAAATTCTAACACTATAATTAGGTGTATATATTATAGGAATTAAAATTCTGCCTTCACAGACATGCACTCTGCAAGTAAACCCAATACACCATGGTGCCCTCAATCAAAATTAGCAGTAACATCACCATTGTGTGCTTTGATCAGATTAAGAAGAGCTATCTGCAAATATGATCCAACCGTTCATTTGCTGAACAAGTGGAATGGCTACAATGCACTGACCGTTGTTGTACTTTTTTTTTTTAATTGTGCTTGCACTGCTGACACTCGGAAAGAAAACTGACTAAATTGTATGAATTAATAGTCTATTGCGAAAAAAAAAAAAAAAAAACGCCACCAAAACGGCGTTGGCTTCTCCCAGCAGGCTTTTTAGCCAGTGGACCAGCAAATCAAATACTAAAAACATTCCTGAAACACAACAAAAAAAAATTACGACGTGCATGTGCACATGGGATCTGTACCACAGCCTTGCAGTAGCTGCTCTTCGATTTTTCAGGTGTTCTTCGCCTTTTTAGGTGCACACATGCACGCCATTCTTTATTTGCACGAAAAATTATTTTGCTATAAATATGTTATGTAATGATGAATCACCTCAGTGAAGTAACACTTTTTTTTTTTTTTTTTTTTTTTTTTTTTTTTTTTTTTTTTTTTTTTTTGACGGGGAACTAGCTGTGCTAGCTGCTTCACTGCTCCGATATGCGGAAAAGGTTTGCGGTAATAGAGGACAGCACCGAAGGCCAGCACCCGTGTCTCATTTGTGTTCATTCCAGGCTGCCGTCATCATGCGTGTGTATCCCACTGGTCCCTTATCGACACGTCTTATTTCTGTTTTGGTCTGCCTCGACTAGGCCTCTTGTTGTTCAGATACTTACGGTGGAAGAGAAAAATTACAGTATCCGCCACGACACAGCCGCATAGCACCGTTTCCGTTGCGGCGAGCAACACAGCTTAGTTCAAGCGCCGCGAAGGGAGAACGCACAGATTTTTCAGGCTAGAAACAAGATGCCTGACAAAGAAAGTTACAACCGGCGAATGTCTGCGCACGTTAACAGCATAAATGACTTTTAAAAAGACTAGTACACAGTATTATAAGAAGCCAATAAAACTTCTAAGATGCTTCATAAGCATGGTTTGCAAGTATATGGCGTTGTCCTCGTTAGTATAGTGGTCAGTATCCCCGCCTGTCACGCGGGAGACCGGGGTTCGATTCCCCGACGGGGAGTAATTTTTTTTTGTTTGTTTGTTTACTTACAGATTCCAAGATCATCCTACAGGTCTTGCTGATTTCCATGTGTTCCCTGATAAAGCTTGCCAGAAGGCTCGCCGCTGCTGCATTGCCACCGGTGTGGCGGCCGTTCACTCCGTTGCCCACAGTGGAAATGTTGACACGCGTTGTAAACACCGCTGAGGATGCCGCAGCCGCTTTCTTTCCCATTACGACACCGCAGCTACCACACTGCAGCTTTTCAGCGTCTCTTTTTACAGCTTCGGCGAGCAGACTGTCATGGATGAGAAAGTGTCGCGCAGACGTGAACAGTTCGTCTGCCTTCGGCGAAAGAACGTCGGGTACTCCACCTTCTGTGCCTGCATGCCTGTGGCAAAACCAGTCACCGGCTGACTCTTTCCAATCATCCGACGGCAGCGGTAAAACTCTGCGGAAGATCTTGCTTACACTCGTTATCTGAGCAGAACAGTTGGTGCACATAAACCGGTATGCTTCACCAGGTATCAGCCCATGCTCTGGATTCAAATGGAAATCTGCACTAGATTCCAGTCCCGAGTAGTTTTCGTTCAAGCGGACGATGAACGTCACCTCGCAGCAGGGCAGAGCCTCCAATCCCCTTCGCTTTCTGACCACGCTGCTCGTCGAGGGAGACGTAAGAGTCTTGGTTTCGAACCTGTAGCCGTCGGGAAAGATCAGCTCAACCATCGCGTTTTCCATGCCGCCGCCGACGGGTCTCCTCCTACGCATTGTCAGCCTGATGCAGGACGCGGAGCAGTCGACATTGACAGTGCTGACATCACCGTTCCACAAAAATAGCTGCACCTTGCAAACATTCAGTACGGGTCGTACCTCTATCCAACAGTCCATGGTGTAGCGTTCAGAGATGACCGGGTTCCAAGCGCAAATTCGAATCCACGTAATATACAGTGCGTCCACGTGCGAATTCAAGTCGCGAGCCGCTCCGCGCACAGCCGCTTTGCGCGTAACCCAAGGCCGATGCAAACGCCTTAAAACCGACCGGCGCGACATCTGCATGACAGGAGAGCAAATCACCTTGAGGCATGCTTGGAAAAAACGCAAGGCGGGAGTTTCGATTATCCTGAGCAGACTAGTGTCAACGCAGGGTAGTTCTTGCTAGCGCACTGATCCGGTTTTATAAGACAGCACGTTGGTGCACGGGCAGTGCACGTTTGGTAAGGCTGGGATTGACACTTAAAGAGTGATCGACTTAATGAATGAAGTAGTTAATTGAAATAACCGAAACTGAAAAAGCTGATACAGCATATCAATGCCTTCGAACTCCCAAGTGACACTAGCAATCTGGGCTAACTAAGAAGTTATTAGTGAGTTAGTTTGCTATCTAATTACCGCATGAGGCGACAATTCGCGGCGACACGCTGCGCGATCGCATCGCGCGACGGACTGAGGTAGGGAGCAACGTTGCGCCGGCTCAGGACCGCCAAAACATTGCCGCTCGTCGCTGTCGCTAAGTTCTAGGTTTTTAGAAAATGTCGCGTGTCTCCCGGAAACAGCTCGCGAGGCAGCCAATCGCAGAAGGCTTTGGGGTGCTCCGCTTCCGTTCTGGCTTCTTTTTTTTTCTTTTTTGCGGATGAAGTTTGTTTTTCTAGTTTGGTTTGGGAGAAGAACCTGGTGCCTGCAGTCGCTCCCTTCGTCTGATCCGTGTATTATGAGCACATCGAGACAGTTCAGTAAAAGAAGAAAAGTATTGAGGGACTCTGGTAAAAGCTTGGAAGAGTAGTAAAAGAAAGAAAAAAAATTGGCTACTGTGGCTAGATATTGTTAATTTACGAAAGGAGCCGGAGAAAGTCACCGCTTGCAATGCAAATCGGCATCGCAGTGTAGTAGCGCAGCACAGCGCTGTGACCCTTAAAAATGCGATGCGTTACACGAAATTTCATCAGTGTTTTATCGTACGTACTTCATGCTGTTTAGTGTTAAAAATGGGATATAGCGTGATTGCACTCCCCTTGACTGAACGACGAAGCGGCGGTAACAGAGAAACGCTGAAAACGCGCCTCTCATATTTTGCTGAGCCCCTTAGCTCCGTGCGATGTGCACCAGCGGCAACAACAGGCGGCGGCGTCGCGCGGCGGATCGGGCTTGTCGCCTCATGCGGATACCGCTTAAATTACATTCACCCCGGCCACGGTGCAGCGGGCAGCGCCGCTGCGATCAAGCCGGTGCCCGATAAAGCTAAAGCACGGCCTCAAAGTGTTGCACTATCGTCTGAGCCTTACAAGATGGCAGGCACCTCGCTCAGCGCCCCGTGACGTAGAAGGCAGGAATGCTTTTCTATGATGAATATGCGTTTTTTGAAGGCCACTTTCTCGGAAATTATGGCCGATTATAGGAGAAAAATATTTTTACCGAGTTGTGGTGCGCTGCTATGGAGGCGCCACTGCTCCGGAACAAGTAAAGTCCCTTGGAACAAGTGGCGCCACATCCTGCGCGGCGCGCTCTGTTTGCTCTTGGAGAGAAACACGCACCCGTGACATTAGTACAGCTGAAGAGGTCGCAATAGCGCTCGCATGCACTGGTACACAGGCCAAAACTATAATCAGCGACAGCAAAACGGCTGTCTGGAATTTTGCAAAAGCACAGGTTGTGTCTGGAGATGTGCCCACTGTCCACCCTCCGGTCGAAAATATTTTCTTCCCTGGTGACTGTGAGACTTCGCCCCCAGAACGCAAGGCCGCAAAACGCAGTTACAGCCACCGCAATCACCCGATTCTGTCATGCTTCTCTCCTTCCGTTCCCTCGCAAAGGTTTTTCACTCTCGTGCCCGGTCGTCTATAGCCTCCGCAACATAAATTCCCCTTCCTCCTCCGCGTTTGGCGGGAGGTGGGGCGTGGCGCTCCGCGTGCGCGAAATAAAAAAAAAAAAAAGAACCAGTGAGGGAGCGCGCGCCGCTGGATTCAGTCCGGCCGTGGCGAGAGAAAAGCGCTCAGCGAGCGGTAGACACCCATCCTTCACCCTCAGACAGCGAGACGAACCAATGGACGTCGTTTTCGACAAATACGTCATAGCCGCGGCTCGACCGGCCAGCGCAGGGAACGAAGAAGCTGGCTTCCCGAAGGAGAGCATGAGAGAGCTTTGATTTGTATTTTCGTTGTTTTGCGGCGCGCGTGTCACTGTTGCATTTTGCACGACTATCTCCGCTACCAGATCGAAACACTGGGCTCCTTTATTTAAAAGGTCCTTGCCTGGACAGTGGCCCTTTAAGGCAGCGGGCCATGCGTACCTTTTTCGGCGTTCGGTACGGTTCTGTCATAGTTTTTATTTTCTACTCTGTGCGTCGAAACGAGGGGCATGGCTGAGCAAGCAGAATGTTGAAAATTAATTATTTTACGAATAACTGCCTGGTGCGCGGTCAGAAACCGTACGAAGCCAAGCACGTGTATGGCGTGCGCGAGGAACTTCAAAGTCCAGAGGGGCCCTCGGATATCTTCTGAAAATGTGAAATGAAAAGCGTCTTCTACACGTCAGCTTGGAGGTTTTTTTTTTTCCCTTTTCGGTGTCTCTTCGCCGCATATGTAATTCAGTTTGTATGTAGTTGCCGGCAAACCCACGCAATATCACTGATGCCAGTTGCAGCTGCAAAGCCGGATGCCACTGTTAACTATGAGTCACGTCGCTGAGCCCTGAAAGATGAAGTCGGAGTTTTCGTTTGTTTTTTTTTTTTTTTCGCCAAACAATGTGAAAATATTATTTCTGCGTCTAGCGTTCACAATGGTCAGCGACATGTACATTTCGTATCTCTTCAGTTTTGTGTCACACGAAACTCCATCATATGATATCCATAACAACAATATGTTGCACTCCTCTCGTTTTCAATTGGAAATGGGCGCAGCATATGCGTGTGTAGCGTGCAGGCTGCCTGGCAGAGGCTCCCGTCCGGACTGAAGGATAGCAAGAGATATATGAAAGCGGAGTTTAAGCAGACGCTCCAGAAAGCGAAACCTAAAGTACAAATGCGATCTAGTCTCCTTAACCTTGTATACGCCGTACTGTTTGAGTCCAGTGCTGTCTCCTTTCACTCTCGTATGATGTGCAAGGAAACCAATAAAACGTATCTTCGATTCCCGGCGGTATTCGTATAATATTATTGCACCTATAAACACAGCAGTAAGGCCGAGTTGTTAGTTTTAAAGGGCGTTTTCTTTTGCTTCTTGCGGTGAGCCATGAACACGTGGCAAGCCAGAAAGCGTACACTCCTGCAATGTGCTTCACTCTCGATGTCGTGCTCCCACGTCAGGCTAGATAGGCTTCACAAAACCGAGCGCTGAGAACAGCTGGAAACTACCATGAGGAAGTATTTAAAGAAAAAAAAAATCCCGCTGAGCAGTAAGGCTCCGCGCTCTCTACAACACTGGCCGTGTCCGAAGACCTGCCTGGCGCTGGTTCCAAGCATGCGTACTTCGAGCACTGCACGGGCCGTAATTATCGGCCCGGGCCCGGCTGCCTTTTGCGTTACCCGCCCGAGCCCGGCCCGACATTCTCCGATACAAACCCGGACCCAGCCCGAGCCCGTGGAAATTATGACCTACCCGACCCGGCCCGGCCAGTCAAGTGGGCGAGTCCGGTCGAGGCCCGAAAAAGTAATTCATGAGCTAAGCGCGGTTAAAAGTGAGGCCGTCCAACTGTCTTTCCTCGTGAACGACTGCAGCCGCGTGTACTATCTTCCCCGGGAATGGTGCGGACAAGCAACGTCCACATAGGAAACAGTGTATTTGGAGCCATAATAGCGGTGCAGGGAATTCGCCCGCACCTGACGCCGTCTATTGTGGTCTTCTCTGTCCATTTTGGTAGGAAGGTGTCTAACACAGAGGGCGCCTGTCCATAGCTCGGGCACTCGTATCCTTTCCTCAGTGTGATGGTTGTGTTGTATATGTAGCCGGTCCAGACAGCGAAGACCGGACATGGTTTGGGCAAAACGCGTGTATTTATTAGTGAGGTGCTCATTACGTAGCTCCCGATAGGTGTTCACCAACCCCAATGCAAGGAGCCTCACAATGGAGGTAAAGATCGGGAGGTCGAGCGCCCTCTTGAGTAACCTTCCGTATCTCTTAATCATTCTTGCGCAAGTACAGGTTTGGAGTCGAATAAATAAATTAATGATTAATTAATAAAAATAATTCGACTCGTCACAAAAGCATGGGCTAGTCGCATCGCATTCTTGCTTACGAGGCCCCCACGCTTGTGGGAGACGCGGCGAACCATGCGGCCCACTTGGTCGCTACCCTTCCGAAGCTTGGCTAGGGTTGTGTCAGAGTGACAATTTTGGTGAATAAAGAGTCCAAGGACTCTAATCTCTGTGGCTGCCCGTATGGGTCTACTAGCCAGAGAAAAGTAATGGGGTCTTGCATCTTGGCGAGGGGCGGATATGCACGAATTATGACTTTTGAGGATAGCACTGGAGACTACGGTACGTGCATAATGATTCACTATGCCCGCCGCTGTTTGCAGGTGGTCCTCCAGTTGACCGATGTTGCCCTCTGTTGCCCAAAGGTGACGTCGTCGGCATACTGCGCATGTTGTACACCTTCAACCTCATCCGTATAGGAATTGAAGCATACTCAGCCGCATTTTGGGTCAGCTCATGAAACCGCAAGCGGAGTTTCCTGTTATATTTCTGACTGCGCCACCTCTTAGTGAGGCTGCGCCGCGCTTCCCAAAGACAAAGGCGATGCTTGCCCACTTTTGTTACCTTACCTGTGAGTTGTATTTTATTCTCGTGTTTTTGCAGTGTTTGGGGGAGGGTGTGGACCCAGGCAAATTGGAGCAGACTGTACGGGGGCAGGGAGTGACGGAAAGCCGTCCATCTGGCAGGCAGGCCTGTGTCATGGTGTCGTGTAGGGGGCGAGTCTAAACGATTAGTGTTGATGATGCAGCGGTCACTGCCAAGGGTGTCTTCGGTGTTGATTTAGTCTGCGTGTCTTATGTTGCTGGTGAGGGTAACATCGTTGTTATAGGTGACCTGGGTTACGGAGTTACCTACACTTGTTGGATGTACGAAGTCAGTATAGAGAGTAATTCCCAGCATGAAGATTAGTTCGGCAAGCTTTCTGTTGCTCGACTCTTCCTTGCGATAGCCCCACAACCGACTGGGGTGTTGAAATCACCCACAATCATAAGGGGGTCGCAACCTACTGCCTTTAGCGCCTTGCTAAAGATGTCCAAGAACGTAATGCTCTAAGTTTAGGGGGCAGCATATATTTAAGATGTGTACGGGTGAGTCAGTACGACGCAGGGGGAGGACTGTCACCATCACGTGAGAATAGGATATATTAAAGGGAAGCTGAAATTCTTTTTTGACAATTTTTCGAGGTGTGCGCATTAGAATATATGAAATTTGTAGATTAAACTCACGAGATGGTTTCGCGCTACGATATAAAATTATGACGTAACCTACTATTAAATTTACGACAATTTTCAAGCTTTTCCTCACAGTACTGCAGCAGTGTGGTGAAAGTAGACAATGACGTCATTATGAGTGTCATTTAGAGTTTCAATATCTTTCACCCAATTCTTTCTGCGAGTCACCCAATGCCGCCAAACAATGCCTCACGACCTTTACCTTCGTTGGCGTTGGTCGTCTTCCTCGGAGCAAAGGTTTCCGACGTTGTAAATGCATCATGTCTAGAGATGATGTCATCGCTAGTGCCCCCTCTTGTCACCGTGCCTGAATGCCGAAATAGTTTCATTTAGTGATTACGCCGTGAATTTAAATGCTAGCGCAAAACG
The DNA here is from genome assembly GCF_055883805.1 of Amblyomma maculatum. NCBI lineage: Eukaryota > Metazoa > Arthropoda > Arachnida > Ixodida > Ixodidae > Amblyomma > Amblyomma maculatum. The sequence goes on from NC_139350.1 coordinate 48,148,396, forward strand.
GTTTGGCGTGAATTAACCTTAGCCTTCACACATTCGGCTTATTTAACTTAGTTGAATTCTAAAATCTCTTCAGATTCCCTTTAAGTTCGAGATATACCTCCTGCACGGTAAAGCATTTGTGGACAAGGCGGGTGGACGAATCCCGCTGGAAAGTGTTGTAACCCGACAGCTTCGCCGCAGCAACTAAAGCGGACGGGAGCTTAAAAGCCTTAGATATAAACTTAAGTTAGCTCTTTTTTACACTCTTTATAACCGCGGCAATTCCACTGCATGAGGGAAAAAGTCTGATATTTGGGGGGCTGCGGGATGGCTAGACTGCGCAGCTACGGCTCCCAGGCCCTGAACTGGGAGAGGCTCCACGGAATCTTTGGCGATTTCATTCAGATCAATATTGCACATAAATATTGATGGACGCTTAGCTGCCTTCAGTGACATAAGCCTGCGGCTGAGGCGCAGACAATTCTCATTCATAAATGCTTTAATGTTACTGGTGACCGCAATGGCCACCTTCTGAGTGATGTCTTCCAGGACCTTACCAAAGTCGTCGTGCCAGACGGCAACACCTCAGCCCAGTCGACCAGCCTCCTTTTCAAGCCTGTTCTGAGATGGAGACAGTAATCTCTCGAGTCCCAACCCTCGTTGTCCGTGAGACCCCGTTTGGCCGGTGTTACAATTCGCCACCGTCATGTGCGACAGCCACGAAGTAAGATAGACAGGAGCGCCGACTCCGTTCTTTAGAAGGGCGAAATTTTGCTGTCGAGAGAAAGCTTGGTGGCGGATCCCATAGATGGCGCTAGTATTTATCACCGACTCTGCTGAAGCGTGCCGCCTCCGCGCCTCCGCTCCGACATTCCGTGCTGCCGCCGCGTCTGTCGTCTGCTTCAACGTTTATACATATCTATAAACGTTGGTCTGCTTCTTGTCGCTGCACTTGCGTATCGCCTGCATCGCTGCGGGAATATGTATCGCCTTCATCGCCATGGGGAATATATCACTTGAATCGTGTTGTCTGCATCTCCGAGCTGCACTGAGGTATCACCTGTTGCCTCCCTCATCGCTGGCATATATCTCTTTCAGTCCCGTTGCGCTCACCTGCTTCATACAGCTCAACAATTTTCCCCCTGATTCGGAGCGTTCAACAGCTTTCGGTTCTTGATTTTTCTGACATACGGTGGGAATTGCACCCTTGACAAGGTAAGCCCATTTTTCTTTATTAATTAATACGTTTCCTTTATAGATGCTGTAGTATTTTAGAGAAAGAAATTCAACCTTGAAATGCCGCGCACACACCCTGTGCTTTTGAGTCAATTCCTAGCCAATCTGGGGAATGTTCTGCTTCCACTGCTCGAAAAGCTTTGAATCAGTTGGCGACCGAAACAAGGGGACTTTTTCATTTCCTTTGCCGTACCCTGAATTACATCCAACGACGAAACACTTCATCGCCTACCTTACCATCCGCATATAAAAAAAGAAGCAGTGCACAGTATGCGCTCCTCACACGTATGTCTTCCTGTGTGCCGTTCCGCCTGCGTACTGGTGATCTCGCGGCGTGGTTTGTCGTCTGCATGCCCCTGTCGACTCCTTCTCAAGGGAGTATGCAGACGACAAAAAACAAACAAAAAACACCGGCGGAGCTTTATCTTAAAGTTTTACTTAGAAAAGATACAGGTTGGTGATTACCACGATTCCACTTGTGCGTTTTCCGCTAGCAGACGACGCACAAAGCCACCCGGCCACCCTGCTACCCCTCCGTCTGCTCTCCGCCCATTGTACCCCAGACGGCCACTGACGTCCGACGGACAACCGAATTCGGCCGCAACTCGGCGGCCGATTTCGGACTTCCGCTGGAATTCCGGCGTACGTACGAAAGCGGATGGTCGAATCCGTTCGCCCAGCGGACAGCCGCCGTACGTCCGCCACTGGATTCGCTTTTAGACAGCTATGATATAGTTTGTAGTCGTCGTACTCGTCTGAACTGCGTATAAATCAGTAATGCCGTCAAGTCTGCATTATATGATGCCAGAGCGAATCGATGCGATAGAAAGCGTTTCCATTAAACAGTTGTTTTTTTTTTTATTTTCCGCATGTTTCATCGTTGAATTCTTCCTTCAAAAATTTCTGATTAAAAGGATAATCACCATTAAACATTTTTCAATCATGATGCTTCGGTGAAATTTTAATCAGTGGCTGAATAAACGCAACAAGCAGCAAGCTCAAAAAGAACGAAACCGAACCTATCCTCAAAAAAGGCGCCGTCTGCTGCGACCCGGTTGCAGCAGCGAAATGCTTCCCGCAACCGGGTTGCAGGAGCAAAATGCTTGCTGCAACCCATGACGTCTTATTCGGTTTAAGAAAAACGTCACGTCCGGCTATTGTTTGGTGGGTAGGTGGTTGTTTTTAGTAGCAGAATGGCTGGTCGTCGGAGCCGTGGGAGCTGCGTCGCCGTGCCAGCCGTGCGCTCTCGTGTTGTACGGTACGTAAGCAATTTTTTCAATTTTTTAGATATTTCAGTATGCATGTATTGAGTCATTGCCCGCTGTCTGGAACTCTACATTTAGTTTTCAACTTCCCTGCGCCCAAATGTTCTGTTGACGACCATTGAGCCTGCTTGGCCGGCAGTGGGCCCGAACGGCCCAAAGGTGTATTATAGAAAGTTTCAATCGAAAGCTCAACGTAGTTCTACACCAAGGAACATGCGGTTAAATACCGTTTATTAGGCCAACCGCACGAAAGTCTCAGTCATGTAAAACACGCCTGACTACCAGTCTTGCGTGCGCCTAAAAAGGGCGGGAAACTTGGGTGAGCTTTCCTCAGCGGTCTGAATGAATATTTATTGATTGTAACGTCTTTGAGCTGATGGAGGGACTTGAGGAGATACTAGGACATGACAAAACAACGCGTAGAAGCAGGAAAGGCGAGGATCACACAGGCCTGTGTGGGAAGCTTTTGTTTCGGTGCACCACGACGTGACCATTTGTGCGACGTGACCCTTTGTGTGATCCGCATTGTAATGACGCGGTGTAGAATAATGATTTCATACCTCATTTTATGACTGCGCACTGTCAAGTGTATGCAGGGCCACTTTCTAATTACGGTGAGGTAAGCGATTTCGCCTTGTACTTGTCTTAATTTCTTTTGTGTGTGCAAACATCGCTTATAAGCTGACGTCTAATATTTGTACGCAGGGACCTTCCTGATATGTGTTTTGGAGTCTAGCATGGGCTTGCTGGTTGCTGAGGCTGAACAAATGGGACTATGAAAGGCGGAGGCAGCATATGCTCCAACGCCACAAGGTGAGCCCTGTACTTAATTTCAAAACAATTGCTGTGCCACTGGGACTGGTCATTTGTTTTAATTTTTACATGGGGAACATGGCACAGGTCACCAGTTTGCATAGAGTGCATGAAGGATTCGAATAAGCAAGCATCCCTGCAGCTTCCTGCAGTTGCGGTGTCCAGCTTGTAGTTCGCAGCCTTTCTTTCTCAGCTGCAATTAATGCATCGCAAACAGTGTGCAATGTAACAGTTCATTCAGACTAAGAAAACCAGACTAGCTCCAAAAACAAACAAATGTTTGCACGAGATGGAAGATCAAACCACGCTATATTGTCTTCTCAATTCGCTGTGAGAAACTAGCAAAGCTGCCTTCTTTAACGAATGGTATTCCTGCACAGATTGGTCGTGTCGCTTTTTTGTGCGTGACAAAGTTGCTGCAAGAACTTTATTTATTTATTTATTTGGTTACTATCAGGGCCGTTGAGCAGCTAAAAACAGTGACAGCTTCTCCGGGCACCGATATGCCTACCAGCCGATTGTGGCAGGGTTGCTTCACATTAATCAAAGCAGCCTAGCAAATGAGGCTCACTGTAGCAGCAAGAATTGTGAGCATGCCCTTGCACTCACTTGCTTTGTCATCTCCTGCATCTTCTGGCGCAGCAGCGCCGGGCAGTCTCTTTCCGCTCATCAGAGATGATCCTTTTATGCCAGGGGTCTTGGAGCATGGCCAGCGAAGCTGCGTGATGCAGTCTGCCCAGCTCAATTTTCAGCTAACGTTTTGAAAGCATTACCACCAGCCCTAATTTCAAACTAAAATAAGCTCAGACTTAGTACCCAGTTAGTACGCATTCATTTTTAATAAGGCGTTGACCACTTAATCTGCATGAACTTTCATTTGACATCACTATGCCTTCAAAAGCAAGGAGCCAGACATCCTGTCTTTTCTTTTATTTTCAAGTGTGCTTTTTTTTTTTTTTTTTTTTTTTTCTTGCTGAGGATTATAAGTGTGGTATTTATTAACAGGTATGTCATTTCAGTACCTCTCTCCGAGTGATCCTGAAACTGCTTTTGTCCGGCATTCAAGCGGAAAGGAGCACACGTTGCTTTTCTTTTGCAATAATGGAAGGGCTTGGTCTGGAAAAAAGAAGTTTTGCTTCTTTTTGTTCATTTTATCGTTATTTATTGTACTTTGTTTTCTGTTATTTTGTTATTTTCTGGCTCCTGGATCATGAGAGATAAGGCTTTGTCAATGCGGCCCACGTAGCAATATGAGTTTGAGACCGCTGCTCTATGCCCATAATGGCGTGGCTATCAATGGATTTCATAATGAGTTTGAGGTAATTGTCAAGCAAAAAACTACCATATGCCACTGGTCGGCCCGGACACACAACCTCCGCATCATGGTGTTAGAATAGAAATGCGTGAGCGGGCTGCTCCACACCAAGCAGTAAGTGGCGATACCGATGCGCTGATTTCTGTAGGCTGCCGAGAGACTGCGTTGACTGTTGGTGGCCGCGGGTTCGCTGGTTGCCGCAAGGAATGGCAGTCAGTTCTCAACTTTCGCTGACGCCCCCGCTCCACGCCTTTCTTCGATCATGGTATATTCTAAGTTGTAATGTAATGTGGAAAAAACGTGCATTGTTCTCCACTGCGATACAGGCTACGTATTCTGCAATGAAAAATGTCAGCTTTTTTCGGTGCGAAAAGATGTCGAACAGCTTCAGCTATGGCGGCCGGCATACCAAGATAGGACCGAGCTATACAGTCACTGTTTGTGAGGGGCATTTGAAGCCCAGGTTTGTGTCCAAAACATGGATGACAGAGTTAAATGGGCATGTGCTACAAAGCGTTGCTCGTTGCTAGCAAAGGAAGCGGTCCCCACGATATTCTCTGCCGGCCTTGCCTACCTTTCAGACTTCGAAAAGTAGAAAGCGACCCACTGAAAGGCAGCCCCAGGAACCGAAAAAATAGAAGATCGTCAAACCTTGTGTAGAAGTGTCAGGTGAAGGTAGCACGTGCTTCACACGACACTGCGTGGGCATGGGCCGGCCCAAAAGCCGGCTGCGGCTCAGCCCACGGGTCGTCTGGGCCGACTCGTGAACATTTTTGCTGGACCCGGGGTGGACTTAAACGTGCGGGCCCGAGCCGGATTCGGGCTTGTACACAGAGAGCCGATGTCCGATTTATAGTCACTTTGTCAGAGTAAAAATCCGCAGCGTCGCAGCAACGAAACGGATGAAATAACTGGTACGCTCAGAGAAAAAGGTTTAGTCTTCATAGCTTATTTATTTACTTATTACGGCACCGCGGTGGCTTAGTCATTAAAGCTCTCGAGTACTGAGCTGGGATACCCTAGTCTGATCCTAATTGGGAGACAGCATTTCGGTCGGAGCTGAAAGCATGGCAGGCATATGCTATAGATGACAGTTTCATTGAAGAACCCCATGTGGCCGAAGTGATCCGAACGCCTGTGCTACAGCATCCTCATACCTTGAGCCGGTTGGGGACCATTACTCCAGACATAGCTCTTTTGTTTTTTGTTTTTGATGTCATGTACACTTTTTTTTTTTTTTTTTTTTTTCGTTGTGAGAAAATTCAAAACCAAACGTAGGTATGGTTTTCATTTTTAGCTGTTGATTGGAACGTCTCATAACAGAAATAGCCGCAAAGGCTTGATAGAGTTTAGAAATCTCCTTGACGTTGAAATAAGATAAATCTTGAATGAGCAATGTTTAAATTAGTCAATTATTGTCGTAAGCAATTAGACGTGCGCGGGCCCATTGAACGATTCAAACGAATATATGAAATTACTCCCCTCTGTGACTGAAGAGCAGCAGTCAGACACCGCTCTTGCATGTTTTAAAGCTTAAAATGCCATGTGCGGGTTACTCTAGTGTGGTGCAGCGTGGCATTCGCCTAATAAATTAGAGTAGCGCTGGATGAGGCTGTTTAAGCTATCAGCGAGCACAGACAGTCTGGTCTGCGATAAGGTGCTTCCGCATATGATCAGTTTTGTATACCACTGGAGACTAGGAACTGGCAACCTCATACAAACCACTGGGAAGGGCCAACGTCTGAACGCTTTATGAGGTTTGGCCTTTTCCAAGGTTGCTGTTCAACACTCGGGACGCCTCAGCCACAGATACAGTCTTGCTGCCGCAACGGCGCCATCTTTCTCGAAAGGGGAAATTGGAGGCGGGGGGGACCTTCTACATGCAGAATCAACGAAGAGCATTGCAGCCAGAACACATGCCGGCCCTTGCAGCGGTGCGATAAATATAGCTATGATATAACAGCGCCTCTCGCACACCACAGGGCGGGCACGCCGCCTGAGCTTCTTGTCTTTCTTCTACCACCGTCGCCTCCAGTTCACAGATACATTAAATTGGGAAGAGTATTGGTTTTCTCTTTCTTTGACGGAGGTGATACCTACGCTTAACTAACGGCCGTTTTGGCATGGCGTGAAGACTACATACACATGCAATTGGCTGCCTTGCGTTTCCTCGAGATTTTAATGTTATATTTTGCTGCACGCGGTGTCTAAATATTAAAGCCTCCTCACAAGAAATCCGATTACTTTCTCTCTCTCTCTCTCTCTCTTTTTTATTTCGGGGCCCCCTCGAAAGTTTAGACTTGGTGGGGAAGGAGGAAGCCGCTGTGGCAGTGTAAAGGGCAGCACACGAGGAGCTCACTGACTGCCGGCGTCTCACAGTCTGGCACACACCTGCGTCGATCGGCGTCTGTCTGCGTCCCATTGTCGGGGGCACTCCCATGTCGAACGCGCCACTGCGCGCTGTCGGCAAGACGAATTGGAGAAGCGTAGTGTAGATGGCTAGCGAGGACTTGGTCTGGGCCACACCGTCTGCGTCGCAAGGGCCGTTGCGCGCTGTCGGCCAGACGAAGGGGATGACCGCGTGGCCGGCTTGAGGGTACTGACCCAGGCGGGAAGACGCCGGGATTCACTTGAACCTTTTTGTTTCCCGATGGCCCGACTTGGGTTGCTGTCGCCGTCTGGCCAAACACCCCGCGTTCCTTTCCGGTGGGGAATTCTTGTCACAATAGTTGAAAGCGGCAGCTCTCGCGTTTGTCTCGTTGTCGCCATCCTTAACAGGCGACATGGCTCTTAAAGCTTTTTTTCCTACGTTTTTCAACAAATTTGATAAAACCTGGTATTCTGATTTAGTTTCTTGCACTGATTTCAAATATATAATTATGTTTCCAATTGGCCAATTAGTTCAGAAGATAAAATGAAATTGTTCATAATTTGCGGGAACAATAAAAAAATAACCGCACTACAAAAAATTCACGTGAACACTTTGCTAGGTACTAGAAAGCATAACAAATACAATGTTACGTGCACTTTTGTATAACAAATATTAGCGATGTTATAGCAGTTTAAAATTCACTGCTCCAAATGTGAGTGCCTTCCTGTCTGATTTAGAGCAAAACTGAAAACTTTGAACTGCTATAACATCGCTAATATTTGTTAAAAAAAAAAAGAAATGCTCCTAACATTGTATTCATTATGCTTTCTAGTACCTAGCAAAGTGTCCATGTGAATTTTTTTGTAGTGCTGTTATTTTTTCATTGTTTCTGCAAATTATGAACAATTAATTTCATTATCTCTTGAACTAATTGGCCAGTTGGAAAAATGGTTCCATGTTTGAAATCAGTGCAAAAAACTGAATCAGAATGCCAGGTTTTATCAGATTTGGTCAAAAATTGGAAAATAATTTTCAAAGCCATGTCCCCCTTAAGCAGAAGCGAAATGCAATACAGCTGACATATTTCGTGGTGTGTTTGGAGACTGTAAACAGCCTAAACTAATACATTCGTTTTCAGCTAATTTCTAAGTCTAGAGTTAGGGAAGACGAAAGAGTCACACTGGCCGTACTGCCCGAATCCGTGGGTCTCGCTGCCTGTCGGAGGTTGGGCACACTACGAGCAGTGGCGTGCCACGCCGGCGCGGCTCGTTCATACACAACCCTTCAGACACCACGCTCCACATCATGTTCTACTTGGCACTTGCTCTATTTCATTTTAAACCAGCCAAAAGACGAGACAGAGAATAGAAGCGAACGAGATGAGGCTGGCTTCTGTGTCTCGTCTTTTGGCTGGTTTTAAGTGAATGATTACCAACTCGCCCAGTCGTTAACCTTGTTGCTGTATTTACAGGGCATTCCCACGTCTGCTGCTGTGGTTTAGTTTAGCACTGATGAACGCTGTCTATGATGGGATACATGCAACATAAATAGCTTGAAAGTAAAAGATTGCACAGCCATTATTGTAGCTAGTTTGTAAAGCATGTGGAGGTCACGGACCTCAACAGTGGCATGTTTCTTGTTTTTGTTTTGTTTTCCTAGTTTGCAATGAGTTATTTCTCATTTGAGAGTAGATACACTGCTAATTGCCATTCATCACCAATGCAGATTTTGTTTTTATTAGTTAATTATATGCTTTCCTCAATTTTTTCCTTTTCTGCTAAATAGAAGAACATGAACCTCTCATAGCCTGTGTTGCTTTGGGACATTAAATCCCATAAGCCAGACCAGCATGAGCCTCGTTTCTGGCAGTCATAGATCTATTTCATTGAACCTCTTTGTTAATAATAAGCTTGTCAAACATACGTCAGACAAAAACATACAGTATTATGGGTGTGACACCATGAAGATGTCAATCATTAGAAATGTCACAAGTGTTGGGCAGGCATGGAGGGCCCATCATTAACATGTTAAAATTAAGGAAGCTCCGGTGCCACTCAAGCGAAAACATGAGAAGCCACTGACAGAAAGCCGTGGAGTAGGGCATCTGGAGGAGGAAAGGGCTATCCTTGAGTGCAGTCTATCCTCACTGAAGTTATTACTGATCAGTGCCTTGGAAATTTTATCAGAACAGGCATGGATAAAAAAAAATATATGCACAAGATAGAGAGTGGAAATGTGCTGCTTATTGATGTGAACTCCGAACTAGTCTAGTGGTGCTTGAGCACATCATAGTGGTATAGTCCACATTTCTCAAGCTAAAAGAGTCATGTTTTTAGTCAAACTTATCGTTCGGGCATCAAGTATAGAAACAAGCATTGCATTTTCTACTAGTTTGTTCCAAATTGTTGCTAAGGTCATTTGTGTTATTTTAAACATCTATACATGTTTTGGCTGTTAGTCTTGCATTTTCAGCAATGCATTGATCTTTGAATAAAAAGGAATCAAATAGGTTATTTTGGTATGTCAGGTATAAAAAAAATCAGCTAATAAAATCTTTTGACTTTAGAAACGTGCTTCAAAACAATTTGAATGCTTCAAAACTCCCGTTTTATAGCTTCAAAGTGCTCGAGCCTGCTTCCACCTCTCCAAGTTGGTTTGTGGTTCTGGTCATTATTGACAATTCTGCATGACTGAATTGATGTCTTCAATTTGGAGTTTTGGGGAGGGTTGCATCCATTGGGAAGAGTGAAAAATGCTGGCCGAAGATAAGGAACACTGCATTATGAAAATTCCGATTGCTATTGGGCAACCATCTCATGGATGATGGCACTTGAAAGCGTTTTGACTGGAGGTACTCTCACTGCTTGGGCTAGGCCAGTGCAGCACTTCATCTTACAGGAGCATATGCACCTAATTTTGGCCGCATTTTGCTTGTTAACGACATGCAAAACATTACTCTGTACAGATCACCACCTGGTTTTTATCTTCAACCGCTAAATAATTTATAATTGAATTTTTGTCATCTGTTTCAGGGTGTCTATACTCCATTAACACACTGAATGTTAGTAGTGCTGCTACTGCACTTAAAATCAAGTGTTGGTCTCTGTTTGCAATATTTTTTAGCTGCTTTGAGAAGTATGATGCTCATGGACAGCCTCCTTAACAACATGAACTGGTGTATTTGTGATGAGGACCATATATCAGACAGCCAGAGGTTTTATGATGCTAGCATTGTAGCAACTGTTGTGGTCCTGTAGTTCGGTGAGGGATTTGCCCATCTTGTCGTTGTTGCCCGTTTGCTGTGGCCACCCTCAAAGTAAATAGCTATGGTCCTGTCACATAGTTTGAGAACTTTTTGTTACTTGTATGGAAACTACTGTTTGGCACAAAATGACTTATGGCTGCCATCGTGTGCGTTATAGAGGGCGAGCAACTACATTTCGGTGGAACAGTTCTTCATTCTTTTTCACAGCCCATAGGAAGGATTTCGCAAGTTTAGAAAAATGAAATGTTCACAGCTGAGTCGGTCGCAATTCTGGAATCATGCTGTGTAGTCGACAAACGCTACAATCCGAGAGCAACGCATGTCGTCTAATGAACAGTGCAAGCGAAACTTCTTGGATGCAGCAGCAAATGAAAATGTGCACACATGGTTTTCAAGATGTCTTAACGTTTATTTATATGCTTCACAACCTACCAAAGCCCGCACGCTTGCGTTATACCAAAGCACAATCAGCTGTCTGTTCTGATGTCTGCGGCCAGTGTTGGTAAAGTTCTTTACCACCCATGGTGTCCATTTCTGCTGTGCATGTGCACTGCAGTGATACATTGTCACACGCATGCAGAGAGCACTAGTACTGGCCTTACTTAGGGTAACCTTTTCGCTGTTTTGGCTTTTCTCATTCTTGAGCTATGCTACAGGGTGCACACTTTTCTTCTTGTCTGGTTCCTTTGACGAGTCATGAATTCAGCATTTGTGCTTCTTTCCTTTTTGAGGGTGTAGTGACCATATGCAAATCCACTATTAGAATATATGAGCTGCTGCATTAGCTGCAGTCCTGCTATCTTTTTATTTAAATTTGGTACATCTCTGAGTTTCTCTGGGTGTTTTGTTATTGTTCTGAGCTTGCATTCTTTTGTTTTTTCTCCCCGTGACAGCCGATCCTGCACGTGACTGATACTAGTCGAGAGATCACAACAGCTGCCCACCTTTCAAAGCATGGCATTCCCTGGCCCAAGTTGACTGCTCCCTGTGCTACTGGCTCAACAGTGTACTCACAAGTCTGCACTTCACTTACAAGCGTAATGGCAACACACACACGTTGGCCATAGCTTCTGTGTCAAAATAAAGTATTCCTACTTATGTGCCTTTTCATTCATTATTAAAGCACATGATTGGAGTAATAAACACTCCAGTGCCAAAACACCATGTTGACACACTCATTTATGTTTAGACTGCCTACCTTCTGCATTACTTCCCTTTTTGTAACCTACCTAGAAAGGTAAGTATTTACTGTATGTGTCATAGAACCACATGTATTTGTTATTCCTTTTGAGACGGGAAATAATCCGCAAAACCAGTGAAGTAAGAAAAGTTCACAGATATATTTCGTAGACAATTTTTAGAGGTAAGCCCAATGAAGATGTTTCGAACTGCAGACAGGGACTGATGATAAAATGGCAAAGTGGGCGGTGTTTGTTGAATTGCATAAGATTTGTTTAATTCAGTATTTTGCAGATGAGCAGCAACTTTCTTAATTGCAATGCTTACACCCATACTGTCACCTCATGTAATGCTCAAACATTTGGCAGTGCTAATCACTTTACTAAAATATTGAACTCTTGGCCCTTCAAAGCGAGGTGACATGCTTGTAGCAATGAGATTAGATCTAACCTTGGATGCCCGCTTAATACACTATTGCTGTGCCTCTATGCTACTGGGATGGTGAGGCAGCATACTAAAAGGGCATAAAAAGCGTGTGCAGTAATTCTTAACATGTAACAATAGTTGAAGCGCTCTCCTAATTTAATGTGACTGCATTAAAAGGCCATATTTACCAAAGAAGGCAATTTGAGAGACAAGGATGAGTGGCAGATAGTATGACCGGATGGATTGGTCTGTGTGATGCGAGGACCATGGTATGGTCCAGCTGCCTACCCAGCAGCTCCTTTGACATGAGAAAAACTCATTGCCTTTCAGAATCCCGTCAGATGTGTGAGTTGGGAGTTCATTTACATAATGTGGTAATTAGTAATTTTACAAATTGGTATGTGTGGTAGAAGTGCAAACTAAGATTGGTGAGTCAACAAGTAGCCAACTAAATGTACAGGGATGAGGATACAGGAGTCTTAAATGCTGTGGCATGTTTTCCTTAACAGCGGTGCTGAAGTGCCCCCGAAATATTTGTTGCATTTGCTCAATTTATGTGTATTTCAGTTTCTGGTATAACCTTTCCCACACCTTTAACCTTTAGGCACAGTAATTATAAGTAAAATCGGCAGTTAAAAAAATAGCATTGTCAAGATGACAGCGCTCCAAAAATTGAAAAATAGTAATTAAGGTACGTATAGCAACAAAAGTTGCTACACTGTGCCATCAGCATACACGTGTGATCCCAGCCATTTTTGGAACCATAAATGCAGTATTAACATCAGTAGTTTATCAATTCAGTTTCGGACTATCCTCATGTTTGACAATATTTTAATGATGAAACTTTCAGCTTAATGCCTCCAGTAGCCTGAGTATTCTGAAGCATAGCATTGTTGCCTTACTTAATTACTTGGCACACTTTCCAATTTTGCAGTGAGAAATTTTCTTAGCTTAAAACTGAAAAATTTGGCAGTACTCTGTCAGGGACGAAGCAAGCTTTTGGAAAAGGAAAATAGAGTAAATTTCTCCGAGTAGACACCTCATATGTTCACTGTGAATGAAACTAATGAGCAAAAAAAAAAAAGCATATGCCTTCAAGCAAAGTATTGCAATGCTTAATATTACATAGAATTCCTCCTGGCACATATAGATTTCATATTTCAAGCTGCCAGTTTCCATCATGCAAGGACGACATCTGCTAGTTTCTATACAGCACCTTCGTGCTTTCGCACTGGCAAGCCATGCTTTGCGAGAGGGTACCTTTCTAAGTGGACTCAGCTAGGCTTAACTTGATTTCCATGAAATATATATGGAAGGGTGCTTAAACCAGATGCTATCAGGCTTTAAGTATACCTGCAGGTAAGGGCCCTGCCAACTACTATTTTTAATAAAGAAAATTTGATATATCTAGTCGTCACTTAGTGTTTGTCATATATACTCCCTCAAGCACAATTAATGTGGTCTAATCGAGCTGCTTGGTTGATACTAAAAATGAAAACGCAGCACTGACACCAAACATGGGCGGGCTACTGCTCAATTAAAACGCCCGGAGAGAGTGCAACGTAAATCAACTTAATCGCTTTCACTTCTTTCTTGTCGACTGCGACGTAAAGTATCGGCAGCACTTGAGCAGTGGTCACCTTTACAAACCAAGCATGCTATGCGTCTGGTCATCGACTGGCAGCTGTCGGCCGGCGCATCGTCGCCGTCGATTCTCCTAGCGACACCACGCCCTCCGTGGCACAGATTCAACCCTCTTTCCAGTTTGGTTGCTAATGGCCATCAATTTTCGCTGATTATTGCACTATAAGCAGGTAAGCCATCTCTACTAATTGAGCACATAAATAAAATATTTTATCGAGTTTAGTTTACAGCGCAGCCCTATGGCAGTCGCGTAATCGGCGAAGCGAATAAAGAGCATATCAGAGGATGAAAGTTCGGCGATTCACTCTGATGCATATCTTACGCACTGGATTTGTTAGAGACCAACATGGAATAATTTGAACAAATTGTTCGATATAAATGGTCATTTGGCTGCTGGATATACCATTGCTTGTAAATCCGGCCGCGCAAAATATATAGTAAAAAAAAAATTACTTCTTTTTCCATATTTTATGTTCACAACAAACATATGCATAACCACGCACTGAGATCAAGTGCCACATGAAAATTCGCGCTTCCACTTCAGTTCGAATAATAGCCCTCGAGGTCAAATGTTCGAATGAGTCGCGTTACATATGCTGTGTATGCAAGGTGGGTACGTGGGGGACGAATTAAACTGCACTGCAAAAGATGGTTTGGTTTGGTTTATGCGGTCCCGAAGCAACTCGATCAGGCTATGAGATACGCCGTATAGGCTCCGAGAATTTCGACCATAGCTGGGTTTTTACCGTACCGCGCAGTACACACGGGCGCCTTGTTAGTATTCGCTCCCATCGAAAAGCAGTCACCCCAGTCAGGATTGAATCCCACACCCTTGGACACAGAAGTCGAGTACGCCAACTGCACCAGCACAGCGGGGGAGGGGGGGGGGGGGGGACTGCAGAAGACACTGTTGCGTTGTTGGGTGCTTGGTTTTGCCCGCTGCTGCTACATTTTTGTGACATGGCCATGCAGTCCCGTTCCACCTAGCTTCCACTGGGCCATCGCAATTCAATCTCGACTTCCTATAAAATCGCAACCATGCAATTCCTGGCACGAAGTCGCCCCCTGGTCGAATTAGCATGGCTTACCCTGCTCGAGTCGCTCGTTTGTACACGCTGGCCAACAAAGACGTACGGGATCTGTTGGCTCTTAAATGATCACAACGGTGCACTGCAGTGCCGATCGACGCCACGTACACGCTTACGGGCGGCATGCAATTCGTTGCAGCCTCCGCTGCTGCGGGTGCGAGTCGTGAAAAAAGAAACTATGCCGGGACTGCGGGCATTGCAGAATTAACATGCAGTTTCACGGGTTGGTTCGGCTGGAGGCTTTTAATTGTGCCCGTGTATGCGGTGCGATTTCTGCGGTGGTGTGGAGCAGGCAATAGGTAACACGTGGTAACAATTAATTAAGCAGGCGCTGGTATATAACTGATAATACTTTTTAACTAGTCATGCGCACTAGCGCCTCATTTACTAACAGCTATAGGTTTGCTGAGGTCGCAATTATAATATCTATATCAGTTTTTTAATTTTTGGAAACACCATTATCGTCCCCGCTTTTACCACATGAGTTTAGGCCGCGCATGGCAGAAAATGAAACCTCTCGGTTGAGGATAATTTAGTACGAGCGGCATATATATGTACGGTTGTACGTTGTACGATCGCTTCGCTAGCCATTCCTCCCGGGCGCTCCCGAACATTATGAAAGGAGTGACACCTGCGGCGGTGCGTGGCGCGTATTGAATCGTAAAGATCAGCATGCATGACTAGCATGGCGATTTGCGCTCACCCGCTGTGTAGTTTCGATTTCGCCTGTGTACGGCCGAAACTACCCGAGCAGGTAGTGTAGATGGCAGCGTACTGCTCCGAAGTTGTCACTTGCTCCTTCGTAGCGCCCAAGAGGGACGGCAAGCTTCGAGAGCAAGGTATACCCGCACATATGAAGCGGGCTCATAAGAGAGCCAGGTCATAGCCTCCTCTATTTTTTCGAAAAAATAGAGGAGGCTATGGCCAGGTACGCGCTCGATCATCACAGTGGTTTCAATTTAGCCCGCGCATCAAAATTTCTTTCGTTAAATACGCCAACAGAATTATGTTTTGGGAAAGTTTACACTGATATAGATACTGACATGGGCGTCGGCATGACCCCCTGCATGGTGCCAACAGATTCTTATTCACTGAAACTGCATTGTCAGAACACTTAGTGACATAATTTGTTCATTCTAGAAGGACAAACTCGTGGAAGCTTAAATTTTGGGGCTTGTGTTATTAAATTAAGGAAAAAAGTATGGGAGATGGAATAAACCCCACCCTTTACAACCCCCTTTACTGATACATTATCACCAGGTTTGATTTGGTTGTTTAATCTGATGCAAAAATTCATAATAGCAATAAATGGACAGCAGAAGACAATTAAGTAGTTCAGTTTGGTAGTTAAAATCTTAATGGTCACTGTATCAAATGCTTTTTGAAGATTAAGAAAAGGTAGCTAATTTTATTTGAGTTGAACATGCCCATGCTTCTC
This sequence comes from Amblyomma maculatum, assembly GCF_055883805.1. Lineage (NCBI taxonomy): Eukaryota > Metazoa > Arthropoda > Arachnida > Ixodida > Ixodidae > Amblyomma > Amblyomma maculatum. Next base: position 48,164,415 of record NC_139350.1, read on the forward strand.
ATTTAGTGAATCAGTATATACAAAGCATTCCTCATCACCTGATGGGCTAGCTCATCAAGACACTTACAGTAATTGCTTAACTGTGGCTGCTTCCTCTTTGTATGAAATAAAAAACTAACTTGAATTTGAGGCGAAAGTTTCTAAGAAAGGAAAAGGCGCGAGTACTGAGTCATCAAAAGTGCCTTAAAATTGAGATACTCGCTTAAAATCAAGAGACTTAGCTGCAGTATATGCAGCCAAAGAAGAAATAGAAAAATGCTTTTGAAATGTCAAAACAAGTGATTTTAATAGCACCCCCAAAATTTAGCAACAGTACTGGGCAATTTTAGTGTGTATGGTTAAAGCAGAATTCAGTTTACCCAAATTTAATACTCAAATTGGCTGTTCTGCCAATGCCAAATTTTTCTAAAAAATTGCAACACTTAGAAGCACAAAAAAAGCCTAGCCCTGAAGGCTTTTGCTTTCTTTTCTAGAATGCATTCATACCTTCAGTTAGAAATGTTACCGGTATAGAAGCACGATCAAAAGCGACCATTCAGAGCTTCATTGTAACTATCAAAAATATAAGTTATGAACTGCAAAATAAAACGACCCAAGTTTAAGGTCTAATTGTGTTTTTTAAGTTTCGCTCTCAGCTATGCTGGTCCCTGTAGACCTTTCCTCAACTCTTTAAACTGTACTTCAAGACCTAGTAGAAGTAGTAGTAATAAACTTTATTTGGCTACAAAAATGAGTGCCAAAGAGGTTTGCAACTTGTAGAACCAGGGCCATCTGTCACTTCGACATGGAGGACTCCAGCCAGGTACACCAATTAAAAGGAGGAGAGTCAAGATAAATGGGGGACTGAATGGCAATGGTGCAAAGGAAAAGCACTAGGTTAATGCAAATGAGAGATATAGTTCGGACAACATGCTTTAGGTGGAAACGGTAAAGAAAGAAATGCACTGGGAGAAGGAGGAAGAAACTTTAATGACACGGAGTATTAGGCACCGAGAATGTCCTGAGTACGGGTCACCAAGGCCAACCAGTCCGTCAGCTGATGCAAGACTAGCCAAGCCCACCAGGTCGGGAAACAAAAGTGCGGAAAATGAAATGTGCCGGGATGGTGAGAAAATTTGTTCCCATTTTACGTTTGACATGAGATTTAGTGACAGAAGAAAGGAAGAGGTGTCAAAAGAAGAATGAGATAATCTCGAAAATGCCTGGAAAGCAGCTTCATTCATCAAATTGACAGGTTGAAAGAAGCCGGCTATCCGGAACGTGGTGTCATTTCAGTTGCTGAAGGAACCTATAAAAAAATGAAAACAAACAGCAAGGAAGCTATGCCTAACACAGTGGACAGAATACAACAACAAAATCTGGTTGCAATACCCATCTGCACAGCATATCGCATGATTTGAAACGAATAGGCAAAAAAGTAAATATCGAAGTAGTTTTTACAGCTTCGGAAAAGTTATTGAAGCTTTGTAGGATCACTCAAACTTGTGGTGTGCAGCGACGCGCATGTAGCATAAAACACCCGACTTTATTTGTACCCTGCAGCACAGGTGTGGTGTATGAGATCCCATTAAGCTTTGGGAAACGTTGCATTGGACAAACGGGTAGATGCCTCAATGAACGGCTCTGAGAACACAATTATACCTATGAAAAACTTGCAAAAAAGAAACATCTGCGAAGGAAACGTTGCTTTGCACTGCAGCAGGTGCACAGGTTGTATGCCTTGGCTTCTACAGGGCTTAAAGCCAGGGGGTGTGTCAGAGACCCCCCCGTAATATTTAAGAGGGGTCCGAGATCCCCACAAGCTTGAATTCAAGCATGAGGACTGTAAGAATACAAACCAGGTAACCATTGTTTTGTTCTTGTCAGTGGTGTAATTGAAAGATTTCTTCTCTATCGTTTCAACAGTGCGTTTCACATTGAGTATTAATAAAAACCAGAGATGGAGAAAAATAATGATTTCTCCCCTTTGTATAAAACGATTCGCAAAACAGGCAGCCAGCCACTTTCTCTCTTTATTTCCCTTTCCACCAATGCTTGAACACTACAGACCCCCTCCGATTGAGCCAGACTTTAAATATTAAGCACTGGGCTTCACAAAACAAGGATTATTGGTAGAAGCAACAAGCAGATTACAAGAGACATTCTGGAGGCAAGAGTCATCAAATAGAAAAAGGGCTTGTGCGTCAGTGCACCTTCGATAATGCTCAGTGAAAAAGAACTTGAGATCCTGTAAGTAGCGTAGGTTTACTCAAAACACTTAGTATGTTATACCTTTTCTTGTATGGCAGTTTTCGGTTCTATATCTGGTGGTTTTTAAGGCTAACGACACGACTTAATCCTGCTCATTCATACTTTACATTTTGACAATGGAAGCCCATATACAGCTCAACCTGGCTTTCATTTGTCTTCATCGAATGTTTAGCGGTGAGGCATGTGCTTGCTCATGGCGTATACTACTTCACTTGCGTTTTGGATTTTTGTGATTTCTTGTTTATTGTTACTTTTTTTTTGTTTTTTGTCAATGCTTTGTTAGGAGAGAAAACTGGTATACGTGTATATGACGTTTTGACTTCGGCTGAGTCACATGTTATGAAAATGTGCATAAATTCCTCCGTTTTCCAATAAACTTCAGTTGATAGTCGGTGGTGTTCATCTCCCTACCTCTGACCACATCTATCTCAATCTCAAAGACCTCATTCCAATAGTAACATGCACAAGTATTGATACAGTCATAAATTTATTACAATGAATAAGACTTTGCTGTCAACCATGATGAACTTGACTTTCTGCAACATCTAATGTCAAAGTGAAAGTGATCGCGCTTTCTGCTTATATGCTTCACTTATTATTAAGGAGATTATTAAGTTGGTTAAGACCTCAAGGCAGAATATTAGTTTAAATAGCTTAGTCACACAAACAAAAAAACACGGGAAAGAAATTATAACAGAGTTTTTTCTTGGTTGAAGCGCCGTACAGGGGAAGAAAGTAATCATATTTACACAGGTGGAAGCAGGCTCAAGCATTTTAGAGCAGCTCAGGGAGCAGTAATAAAGTAACTTCGGAGCAGCTTTGAAGCAATAAAGCGAGAGTTTTGGAGCAATCACATTATGTCTTGGAGCAAGATTCTAGACTCGCTTTTAATAATAGAATTCTAGCTTCCTCACTTAACTCTTCGACTGTCGAATATTCCGAAAAAAAAAAAAAAAAAATCACCTCCAGTGTTGAACTGTTTCAAACGCTATACGTTTAGCGCAATACCCGTACTGCAAAAACGCCGCGGGACGGCATGCGGCCGCAGCACCTGTACGGCAAAACCAGTCAAAGGGTTAAATAGCAGAAAATGGAATGCTGCCTTCTACACTTCATAATTGAAGATCGTTTAACTAAGAGATTTATACTGTTTTGTAAGATTCAAAGGTGGACTTCACCACTTCGATGCATTCAAGTATTGCCACTAGTTCGAAGTTCACATCAATGAACAGTACATTTCTGCTTTCTATCTTGTGCATATTCTTTTTGATCCTGCGCCTGTGCCGATAAATTTCTGGGTACTGGCCAGTAACGCCTTCAGGGAAGATAGGTGGCACTTTAAGTATAGCCTTTTTCCCCTTCAAATTCATTGCTTTATGGCCCTCTGTGGCTGCTCAAATTATTGCTTGAGCTATCTTAGTTTCAACACACTGGCGATAGGCCCTGTATGACTTTCCAACACTTTTGAAAACACATTTAGTGACTGGCACCTAAGTGGCATCACTTCCATAAGAGTTCCAAGTGTGCTTTTGTCTGTCGTAGGCATGACAGACTAGATGGTGAAGCACCTGCTTGTATTCACAGCAGAATAGCTAGAAACAAACTGTGTAGTTCGTTGCAGCTGGACAAGTTTCCAATGGCTCGTAGTCATCATCATTGGCCAGACTATACCAACTGCAGGGTGAAGGCCTCTCCCATACTCCTCTACCTGTGCTAGCTGCATCCACTTTACTCCTGCAAACTTTTTTAGCCTCATCCGCTCACCTAACTTTCTGCTGTCCCCTGCGACGATTTGCTTCCCTTGGAATCGTTTATTACCCTAAGCGAACATCGGTTGTCCTCTCTACGCACTACATGCCCTGCCCATGCCCATTTCATCTTCTTGATTTCCACTAGAATGTAATTAACTCAAGTTATTTCTCTAACTCACTCTACGTGCTTCCTATTTTTTAACGTTACACCTATCATTTTTTATTCCATAGTCATCTGCGTTGTTCTCAACTTGAATAGAACCCTTTTCGTTAGCCTCCACGTTTCAGCTCCATAGGTGAGTAAGTGTAAGATGCAACTGCTGTATACCTTCCTCTTGAGCAATACCGGTAAGATACTAGTCATAATCTGAGAATACTTACCAAATGCACTCCCTCCCAATCTTATTCTTCTAGTTATTTTCCTTTCATGATCTAGATCTGCGGTTACTACCTGTCCTAAGTAAACATATTCGCCTACCACTTCCAGTGCTTCGCTACCTCGTAGTAGTTTGGTGCGCCTGCTTCACTCGCTGATCTCATTTCCCTCACCACAGGCGATTCAAAAGGCTGGGAGTAGGTGCTATATCAAGTGCACAGAACATTTTCCGTAACGAATTCCTCAAATTTGCTTATAAGCAAACATTATGCTGCATACTTTTCTAGTATATTAAAATTTTATACGTATTAGGCTCGGGTGAGATGCATTACACCTCTGCTACCGGTGTGCTGCCATCGTTTTGACTACACCAGCCACATACCCTGTATACAGAACTCGTAACAGACCATTGCCCAGCTGCGCTTCTCATAGTCGCTTAACTTAATCGTCTCGGATTGAGGTTCTTGCTGTCAATACCAGTAATGGCCCACTGTGCGGCAAAACCGTGCTCCACTAAATTTAATGTCAGAACATTGATGCAGTCGAGTTGGAGCAATTTTGGAGCAGGGAAAGCAGGCTGGAGGAGAATGAAGCAAATGGAGCAGCACTTCCACCCCTGCATTTAGGATGAATGCAAAGAAAGGAATACTGCAATCAAATTCTAAGTTCATTCTAAGTTCAAAAGGCAAGCCACCATGTCAGTGTTATCACTCAGTATCCTAATCTCTAAGTTCAATATCACAGGAAAGACAATTGTGCCAAGCTCAAGCTTACCACCGTTCAACATGATCCGGTTACATATATATATATTCCTGCCGAACATAATCACAAATCCCATATTGTAAGGAATCTTTATCAACCATGCTTTTATTTATGTGTTTATTGATACCTCAGAGGTCCTAATGCGAGACTTTACAGAAGGAATGGGCTTGTGCACAGTGATAAATGGCGACAGGCTAGTGGTATACATGGCTATGATTAAACAGGTTCTTCGATGGCAGTATTGAAGCTTACAGGATCACTGATGAGGGATGATTCCAGTTGTGAACAGTGCTTGCGAAGATTGACTCATGAAATGTAGTTGTGCGGGCATGCGGTGAAACGCCACTTTTATGATGACCTGTGCGAGGTGTTCTATACACAGGTTAGCCGAGACGACTGCCATGAGGTCTTGTATGAAAAGCTTGTGATAAAGGCAGGGGCATGAAGTACAGTGACGAGAACAGAGACTGTAACAGATTTCATGGCAGAGATGCTGAAGGAGTATTCGAGGGAATGAAACTGGTGGCATGGTTTTGAACAGGCTCATAAGTTTCAGTAAAGTTACAGTAGTGTGGATCAACTATATGATTGGTATATTAAAGTTGTGATCACACAAGGGTTTTGTAATCTAGTAATTTTACACAAGAAGGTGCCAGCCATGGGTAGGTTACGATAGAGGTATCCAACAGTTCTATTAGAGTAATTAGTTACATGGCTTACAAGGCAAGACAATGTTAAGCCATTAGTGAGGTGAACACCAAGGTACTTAAACAAATTCTTTGAAAAAGTAGTACTAGTGTTAATTTTGTAAGTAGGATGTGTTGTTTTGGCAGTGGTGAGAAGAAATCAACAGTCTAAAGCTGCTCAGGGACGGAGGCCACATAGCACATCACTATTGTATGCGAATAAGAAATTGATATAAGGCAGAAGCGTCGGACGAGTTGGTTACAGAGCAGCGAAGACTCACAGTCATCAACTAAAATGTGGATGGTAGAAGTTACTGAAGGGAGATTGTTAAGAGTAAGGGACAGTGCTTTGTGGAACACATAGCTGAAAGAAAACTTTGAAAAAGAGGACTGGGTATTAGCAGTAACAAACCGCGCGCGGTCGGTCAGAAAGCCTTGGATCAAACTAGTGGATAGAGGTTTGTTCAATTCAGGCAGCTTCAGCAGAATGCGGGCAACGTGAAAAATGCGTGCAGACAGGCGACGCAACTTGGAAAAAGCGGTAAAAGAAAATCGAGTACCGAACCTGCTGGATATTTTTTTAGAAGTTAATATTGGGATATATTAAGGGCGAAAGGCACCATTTCGGTTCCATCTTAGTGCCTATACCCTGTGCGATTCAGGGAGCGTAGGAACGGGAGAATGCTAAATATTTTTTACACACTCTTGCACACTACGCGAACGTGCACACCTCGTGAATAACGCGAAATAGAAGTGTCCTTTCGCTAAGGCAGTTTTGGGAAAACTGCTCGCAGCTTCGAAAAGACCCGTTTTATCTGAGTGCCCGACATTGCAAAAGAAAGAGCACATAAACGCCCTTTCAGAATCAGCCAAGCGATCACATACGGTGATTACATAAACACCGCAAACTTCAAAACGAAAGCCAAGACCACCTACACGTTGAGAATATTCTTCTTCCATGGCAGCACAAACCAAATCACGATCCCCATACACAGGCCTTTTACATACGCTCTTGGTTTCTAGTATGCCACACTGTGCACCATTCATGCTTCAAAAATAAATCCAAGACGCCCTGTTTGTGAAGCAACACGCAAATATGATTTGTTGCAGAATGAACGGAGAGACCGACGGGGTCCGCAGGTAGGAGCACTCTCTCAACTTCCGTGGATGCACGAAGCCTCTACTGCGTCTATCGCCTCTGTCGTTACTAACGTAATCCATGAAGAAACTGCAAGATGAGCACTGAGGCACGAAATGTGCACGGCACAAAAATCGCGATTCACACGACCGCACATTCCAAACGTCGTTTACAAACACACGACACGTGATCTGCCTTGGGCTTTCCTGCAAAAACCCCAATCCGAAAATAATAAACAAAGCCAAGCCAATCCATGGGTTGCACTAATGGTTTGCTTATTTTCACTCGGTTGCACCAAGCTTCTAGCTTATTCCAACCGGGTCGCAGCAACGTGGCGCCGTCTGCTGCGACCCGGTTGCAGGAGCGAAATGCTTCCTGCAACCGGGTTGCAGGAGCAAAATGCTTGCTGCAACCCATGACGTCTTATCCGGTTTAGGAAAAACGTCACATCCGGCTATTGTTTTGTGGGTTTTGTGTTGCTTTTAGTAGCAAAATGGCTGGTCGTCGTCCTTCATGGTGGGAGCCGTGAGAGCTGTGTCGCCGTGTCAGCCGTGTGCTCTCGTGTTGTACGGTACGTAAGCAATTTTTCTATTCTTTAGATACTTCAGTGTGCATGTATTGAGTCATTACCCGCTGTCTGGAGTTCTACATTTAGGTTTCAACTTCCGTGCGCCCGAATGTTCTGTTGACGACCATTGAGCCTGCTTGGCCGGGAGTGGGCCCGAACGCCCCAAAGGTGTATTATCGAAGGTTTCAATCGAAAGCTCAACGCAGTTCGACACTAAGGAACATGTGGTTAAATACCGTTTATTAGGCCAACCGCACGGAAATCTCAATCATGTAAAGCACGCCTGACTATCAGTCTTGCGTGCGCTTGAAAAGGGCGGGAAACTTGGGTAAGCTTTCCGCAGCTGTCTGGGTGAATAGTTAATGATTGTAACGTCTCTGAGCTGATAGAGGGACTTTAGGAGGTACTAGGATATGACAAAACAACGCGTAGAAGCAGGAAAGGCGAGGATCACACAGGCCTGTGTGGGAAGCGTTTGTTTTGATGCACCACGACGTGCTAACCATTTGTGCGACGTACTATCATTTTGTGTGGCCCTCGTTGCTATGACGCGGTGTAATGATTTCATACCTCATTTTATGACTGCACACTGTCAAATGTATGCAGGGCCGCTTTCTAATTACGGTGAGGTAAGCGATTTCGCCTTGTGTTTAAAGTGCATCAACATGTACTTGTCTTAAATTCAATTTGTTTTGTGTGTGTGAAGATCGCTTATAAGCTGACGTCTAATATTTGGTACGCAGGGACCTTCCTGATATGTGTTTTGGAGTCTAGCATGTGCTTGCTGGTTGCTGAGGCTGAACAAGGGACTATGAAAGGCGGAGGCAGCATATGCTCTAACGCCACAAGGTGAGCCCTGTACTTAATTTCAAAACAATTGCTGTGCCACCGCGACTGGTCATTTGTTTTACATGGGGAACATGCTTGGGCACAGGTCCCCAGTTTGCATAGAGTGCATGAATGAATCAAACAAGCAAGCATTCCTGCAGCTGCAGTGTCCAGCTTGTAGTTTGCAGCCTTTCTTTCTCACTTGCAACTAATGCATTGCAAACAGTGTGCAATGTAACAGTTGATTCAGACTAAGAAAAGCAGACTAGCTCCGAAAACAAACAAATGTTTGCGCAAGATGGAAGATCAAACCACGCTATATTGTCTTCTCAATTCGCTGTGGAAAACTGGCAAAGCTGCCAACGAATGATATTCCTGCACAGGTTAGTTGTGTTGCTTTTTTGTGCGTGTGACAATGTTGCTGCAAGAAATTTATAGCTTTGGAAACCACTGTGAAAGATAAAATGAGGTCTGCAAGATTGGCATCAATGGCTTGCAAGACAAGCAGCACAGAATATACACCCTGCCAATCCGCCTTTTGCGCGAGGATGTGGCGCCATCATGCGGGAGCGGGCGGGAAACACATTGAGCGGCAGTGTAGCAGACGATGCGAAAGCACACCATACGAAATGGCCACGCCAACGCTGGTAGAAAGCGAAAGCTTCCCCCCTTTTTTGGCCTCTGAGCGGAAAGTAGTGACAGTGATTGCAGCATATCAGGTTCACGCAGTATGGGGGAAGGTAGAGCGTTTTCACAATCCACTCATAACGCACGTACGCATATACTATCTTCGTATTGTAAGAGCGTGTAGCGCGGGCAGTGTTCGACGTGACAGAATGAGACGCTCTCAGCGTGCAGGTTTTCGGCAGACAGGAGAGCGTGGGGGCAGAGAGAGAGAGAGAGAGAGGGATCTCAAAGGGCAAAGCAGCCAGGGGTTTGTTGATGCTGCAGAGCTAGGTGGAATCGTCTCCTGTGACTTTGAGCGGCGCATATGCGCGGGGTGTCTTGAGTTACCGAGCACAACGCGGTCACCGCGGCGCCGGCATGGTGCAATGGGCGTCGCTTCCTCCTCGCGTCATCTACAACCGTGCAGCTATAGGATTTCATCCACGAAGATCGGCAGAGAGTCACATGTACACACCCCGTGAAAAGGGCATTGTCCCGACCGGAATGCACACCTGCAGGAAACGCGCTGCATTTTTCTGGCAATAGATGATTCAGAGCTGTAGCCGGTTTCTGGCCTCAGGAGTCAGAACGGATGTGGTCGCAGTGGTGAAAAGGTTCTTGGTGAGCAGAGAATGGTCATTCTGTTGTGAAAGGATCTCCAACGTTCATTTCTGCCTCCGCCGCGATTTCTGCGGAATCAACAACTTGGTGACACATGTGAATCTCCTACATATCGGATGCGCATCCTTCAGGAACCAACCCTGTTCTACGTCCAGAGCGATCCACTCTGCAAGTGAACGAGCATGAACCCTCCAGGAGACTCATTTATTGTGCCGGGCGGTTTCCTTGCCGTTGCAAACGGTTGGACGAAGACGACGATTATCAAGCTCCCTAACGAAGTGCATCTGATTGCGTACATTAAAGGAACAAAGTTCGGATGCTTTGGCGTGCACGAAGGCAAGCCTTTAATTAAAAAAAAAATACTGTGCGTCGTGCAAGTGTCAAGTGCGTCATATGCTCCGAGCGGCAAAAACACAGATACTACAGGTATGTATGCATCTAAGCGAAATGGGCATGATGAAAAGTACCTACTGGAGTTTTCACCCAGGCTGTAGCGCACCAGTGATAGCTGCAATGAGGATTTCTTCGGTGCGTGATTGCTTCAGTTGCACCGGGGCCTGAAGGCGATGTATTTTGTCCCTTCTTATCTTTATGTGCGAAAGGGCTAGGTAGCTTAGATATCACAGGCGGCTGTGTGCGCTAGGCCGTAATATTTAGCATGGTGTATCGTGACTGCCACCTCACTAACAAAAAAAAAAATACGGCGTTTTAATGCAAAGCCGTTCACGAGCCTCATGACCAGCTCAACCACTCGGCTCGCTAACGGCGGTGCATCACAACAAACACCCTTTTTTTCTTCTTTTTAGTCAGGCGGCAGTCGCGATAAAACATGCTAAATATTACGGTCTAGCGCACACAGCCACCTGTGATATCTGCGCTACCCACCCCCTTCGCACATAATAAAACAAACGACAAAATACATCGCCATCAGACGCACCGAACAAATGCTCATTGCGGCTATCACTGGTGGGTTATAGGCTTGGTGCAAATTCCGGTAGATACTTTTCATCATGCACATTTCCTTTAGATGCATACATACCTGTAACGAAGTGTTTTTCGCACAGTCGAGAGCACGCAGTCAGCTGCCAAGGTTGCCCATTCACGTCTTGACGCTTGGTTGCCCTAATCCAAGCTTCACGCCGTTGCAGGTTGCGGCTCGCCGAAGGAAACCTAACAAAACGCGTCTTGCATCCCGGCACGCCTCGAGAGTGGCAGCCGTAAGCGGCACAGGTGGTTGGCATCGTTTTACCGAGGCTGTGAACGTGACCGCGCCTCCAGCCCCCGTGCGTTGGCTATGAGTGCGGCGACGAGAAGCGCCGTCGACGCCGCTCAGTGTGTTTTCATCAGTCGCCGCTGGGGCTTCGCGCATGCGCAGAAAACTCGCGCAAAAGGCGGATTCTTTAACAGTATCGCTCGAGCGTCGACTGTCCGAGCAGAAGCAAAGGGGAAATCAGGAGAGGGAACAAGCAGGGAGATGTAATCGTGCTGCTTCAGCGAGTGTTGTCTGCTTGGCTGTTCTGCTCCGTTGGCAGCAACCCCTTGAATCAAGTTTCATATTGTAGTTCTGAGAGCGCTCTGCTATGTGCTTGTGGATTCAAGCTGTGCAAACTTGTAACGTTCCAAATATTATACTTGTCCCTGGTTCTATTTTCAGATACTGTCTCAAAGGTTTCTTTTCTCTTTTTTTTTTTAAGCAATGAAAGTACCGATACAACAATTTTTCAAAAGTATTGATGGCAAGAGTTATGGGGCAAGTTGGATTTTTTATTGGAAATGTGTGTACTTTGAAGATATTATTGCGGCTAAAAGCAAGCAATCACAGCTTCTCCGGGCACCGACATGCCTGCCAGCCAATTGTGGCAGGGTTGCTTCACATTGATCAAAGCAGCGTAGCAAACGAGGTTCACTGCAGCAGCAAGAATTGTGAGCACGCCCTCGCACTCCTGCATCTTCCGGCGCAGCAGCGCCGGGCAGTCGACGGTCACGTGGTACTGTTAAAGGCCCACTGTCCACCCTCCGGTCGAAAATATTTTCTTCCCCGGTGACTGTGAGACTTCGCCCCTAGAACGCAAGGCCGCAAAATGTTTTTGAAAAGAGTAACTAATACCGAAGTTACAGCCACCGCAATTACCCGATTCTGTCATGCTTCTCTCCTTCCATTCCCTCGCAAAGGTTTTTCACTCTCCTGCCCGAGGTCGTCTAGCCTCCGCAAGACAAATTTCCCTTCCTGCTCCGCGTTTGGCGGGAGGTGGGGCGTGGCACTCCGCGAGCACGAAAAAAAGAAAGAAAAAAAGGCCGAGGGAGCGCGCGCCGCTAGATTCAGTCTGGCCGTGGCGAGGGAAAAGCGTGCAGCGAGCAGTAGACACCCATCCTTCTGCCGTCAGTCAGCGAGACGGACCAACGTCGTTCGCGGTACGTACGTCATTACTGGGGCCTGTCGGGCCAGCGCAGGAAACGGGGAAGCTAGCTTCCCAAAGGAGAGCATGAGAGAGCTTTGAATTGTATTTTCGATACTTTGCGGCGCGCGTGTCACTGTAGCATTTTGCACAGACTATCTCCGGTACCTGATCGAAACACTGGGCTCCTTTGCTTAAAAGGGCCTTCCCTGGATAGTGGCCCTTTAAAGCATTGGCCAGGTGTACACTGCCTACAGTGGTGCCCATTTCGTAGCAGAGGCAATGCCTGCCTAAAGTATATCCTCTTCACTTGACGAGCAAAGAAGCATTCTAGTTTTCCCTGCTGAGAATGGGGAATGCAGCCCCTCCACTCCATCCACTATCTTCTCGCCAACATCGAACACTTTCTTTCCGCTCGTCAAAGATTATCCTTTTATGCCAGGGGCCTTGGCGCACGGCCCGCGGAGCTGCGTGATGCAGTCCGCCAGCTCAAAATTTTCAGCCGACATTTTTGAAAGCATTACCACCAGCCCTAATTTCCAACTAAAATAAACTCAGACTTTGTACCAGTTAGTACACGTTCATTTTTGAAAAGGCGTTGACCACTTAATCTGCGTGAACTTTCATTTGACATCACTATGCCTTCAAAGCAAGGAGCCAGACATCCTTGCCTTCTCTTTTATTTCCAAGTGTGCTTTTTTTTTTTTTTTTTTTAAGGATTATAAGTGTGGTAGTATTTATTAACAGGTGTACCATTTCAGTACCTCTCTCCGAGCGATCCTGAAGCGGCTTTTGTCCAGCATTGAAGTGGAAAGGAGCACACATTGCTTTTCTTTTGCAATAATAGGAGGGCTTGGTCTGACAAAACGAAGTTAGCTTATTTTTGTTCATTTTATTGTTATTTATTGTACTTTGTTTCCTGTTGTTTTGTTAATTTCTGGCTCCTGGGTCATGAGAGAAAAAGCTTTCTCAATGCAGCCCACGTAGCAATAAGAGTTTGAGACCCCCTGCTCTATGCCCATAATGGCAGGGGGTCAGTGGATAATTCATAATGAGTTTGTCTGAAAGGTAATTGTTTAGCAAAAAGCTACCATATGCCATTGGTCGGCTCGGACCCACAACCTCCACATCGTGGTGTTAGAAGTGTGTGAACGGGCCGCTCCGCACCGAACAGTAAGTGACGATACCGATGCTCTGATTTCCGTAGGCTGCCGAGAGACTGCGTTGACTGTTGGTGGCCGCAGGTTCGCTGGGTGCAGTTAAAATCTTCGGGTGAAGGCGTGGGGAATAGATGGGCTTCCCTATACAGCAGGTGTTTCTTGCTGTTTCTTCTGCCTTCGCTCGTACCGAGTGGTGTTGGTGACCACCGCTGCGTCTGTGGCTCAGCGACACATTGCGGTGCGGAGATGAAGACTTCCCTTCTCGACTGTTCACATTTGTTTACACTTGTTTACAAACTATTTACAATAACGTCGTCAGATGCGACATGCAGAATCAGCGAAGAGCATTGCAGCCAGAACACGTGCCGGCCCTGGCAGCGGTGCTGTTGTGAGCTATGATATAACGGCACCTCTCGCACACCACAGAGCGGGCACGCCGCCTGAGCTTCTTGTCTTTCGTCTACCGCCGTCGCCTCCAGTTCACAGATACATTAAATCGAGAAGAATATTGGCTTTCTCTTTCTTTGACGGAGGTGGTACCTACGCTTGACGAACGGCAGTTTTGGCATGGCGTGAAGGCTACATACGCACACTATTGGCTACTTTGCGTTTTCTCGAGATTTTATTCAGTTATATTTTGCTGCACACGGTGTCTAAATATTGAAGCATCCTCGCTAGAAGTCCGATGACAATTTTTTTTTCTGTCTAATTGAATGCGATTTCACGAATTGAAATCATGGCCAAACTGGTTGCTTTTAAGGGGGACATGGCTTTTAAAGCTATTTTTCCTACGTTTTTCAACAAATTTGATAAAACCTGGTAGTCTGATTTAGTTTCTTGCCCTGATTTCAAATATGTAATTAGGTTTCCAATTGGCCAATTAGTTCAAAAGATAAATGAAATTGTTCATAAAAAATAACTGCACTACAAAAAGTTCACATGAATACCTTGCTAGGTACTAGAAAGCATAACGAATATAATGTTAGGCGCACTTTGGTATAACAAATATTAGCGATGTTATAGCAGTTCACTGTTCCAAATGTGAGTGCCTTCCTGTCTTATTTAGAGCAAAATTGAAAACTCTGAACTGCTATAACATCGCTAATATTTGTTAAATAAAAAAATGCTCCTAACATTGTATTCATTACACTTTCTAGTACCTAGCAAAGTGTCCATGTGAATTTTTTGTAGTGCTGTTATTTTTCATTATTTCTGCAAATTATGAACAATTTCATTATCTCTTGAACTGATTGGGCAGCTAGAAAATTGGTTACATGTTTGAAATCAGTGCAAGAAACTGAATCAGAATGCCAGGTTTTATCAAATTTGGTCAAAAATTGGAAAATAATTTTCAAAGCCATGTCCCCCTTAAGCAGAAGCGAAATGCAATACAGCTGACATATTTCGTGGTGTGTTTGGAGACTGTAAACAGCCTAAACTAATACATTCTTTTTCAGCGAATTTCTAACAGTTTAGAGTTGTCGTGGGAAGGCGAAAGAGTCACACTGGCCGTACTGCCCGAATCCGTGAGTCTCGCTGCCTGTTAGAGGTTGGGCACACTACGAGCAGTGGCGCGCCGCGCCGGCGCGGCTCGTTCATACACAACCCTTCAGACACCACACTCCATATCATGTTCTACTTGGCACTTGCTGTATTTTATTTTAAACCAGCCAAAAAACGAGACAGAGAATAGAAGCTAACGAGATGAGGCTGGCTTCTCTGTGTCTAGTCTTTTGGCTGGCTTAAAATGAATGATTACCAACTCGCCCAGTTGTTAACCTTGTTGCTGTATTTACAGGGCATTTCCACGTCTGCTGCTGCGGTTTAGTTGAGCACTGGTGAACGCTGTCTATGTTGGGATACATGCAACATAAATAGCTTGAAAATAAAAGATTGCATAGCCATCATTGTAGCTAGTTTGTAAAGCATGGGATGCATAATGTGCACGTCTCGGACCTCAACGGTGGCATGTTTCTTGTTTCTGTTTTTCTAGTTTGCAATGGGGGGGGGGGGGGGGGGGGGGGGTATTTTTCATTTGACAGTAGATACGCTACTAATTACCGTTCATCACCAATGCAGATGTTTTTTATTAGTTAATTATATGCTTTCCTCAATTTCATTCTGTTGGTTTGCATACCTGTGTAGTAACAGGGTCTTTATATATTTTTTCTTTTCTGCTAAATAGAAGAGCATGAGCCTCTCATAGCCTGTGTTGCTTTGGGACGTTAAATCCCATACGCCAGACCAGCATGAGCCTCGTTTCTGGTAGTCGTAGATCTATTTCATTGAACCTCTTTGTTAATAATAAGCTTGTCAAACATACGTCAGACAAAAACATACAGTATTATGGGTGTGACACCATGAAGGTGTCAATCATTAGAAATGTCACAAGTGTTGGGCAGGCATGCAGGGCCCATCATTAACATGTTAAAATTAAGGAAGCTCCGGTGCCACTCAAGCGAAAACGTGAGAAGCCACTGACAGAAGGCCATGGAGTAGGGCATCTGAAGGGGGAAAGGGCTACCCTTGAGTGCAGTCTATCCTCACTGAAGGGATTACTGACCAGTGCCTTGGAAATTTTATCAGAACAGGCATGGATAAAAAAAATTATATGCACAAGATAGGGAGTGGAAATATGCTGCTTATTGATGTGAACTCCGAACTAGTCCAGTGGTGCTTGAGCACATCATAGTGGTATAGTCCACATTTCGCAGGCTAAAATAGTCATGTTTTTAGTCAAACTTATCATTCAGGCATCAAGTATAGAAACAAGCATTGCATTTTCTGCTAGTTTGTTCCAAATTGTTGCTAAAGTAATTGTGTTATTTTAAATATCTGTACATGTTTTGGCTGTTAGTCTTATATTTTCAGCAATGCATTGACCTTTGAATAAAAAGGAATCAAATAGGTTATTTTGGTATGTCAGGTATAAAATATTCAGCTAATAAAATCATTTGACTTTAGAAACGTGCTCCAAAACAATTTGAATGCTTCAAAACTTCAGTTTTATAGCTTCAAAGTGCTCGAGCCTGCTTCCACCTCTCCAAGTTGGTTTGTGGTTCAGGTCATTATTGACAATTCTGCATGACTGAATTGATGAGTTCAGTTCGGAGTTTTGGGGAGGGTTGCATCCATTGAGAAGAGTGAAAAATGCTGGCTGAAGATAAGGAACGCAGCATTATGCAAATTCCGATTGCTATTGGGCAACCATCTCATGGATGATGGCACTTGAAAGCATTTTGACTGGAGGTACAAGCACTGCTTGTGCTAGACCAGTGCAGCACTTCATCTTACAGGAGCATATGCACCTAATCTTGGTCGCATTTTGCTTGTTAACGACATGCAAGACATTACTCTGTACAGGTCATCACCTGATTTTTATCTTCAACTGCTTAATAATTTATAATTGATTTTTTGTCTTATCTGTTTCAGGGTGTCTATACTCCATTAACACACTGAATGTTAGTAGTGCTGCTACTGCACTTAAAGTCAAGTATTGGTCTCTGTTTGCAATACTTTTAGCTGCTTTGAGAAGTAAGATGCTCATGGACAGCCTCCTTAACAACATGAACTGGTGTATTTGTGATGAGGACCTTGTACAAAGACAGCCAGAGGTTTTATGATGCTGGCATTGTAGCAATTGTTGTGGTGCTGCAGTTGGTGAGGGATTTGGCCATCTTGTAGTTGTTGCCTGTTTGCTGTGGCCACCCTCAAAGTAAATAGCTATAGTCCTGTCACATAGTTTGAGAACTTCTTGTTATTTTTATGGAAACTACTGTTTGGCACAAAATGACTTGTGGCTGCCATCATGTGCGAGCGACTACATTTGGGTGGAACAGTTCCTCATTCTTTTTCACAGCCCATAGGAAGGATTTCACAGTTTAGAAATTGAAAAGTCCACAGCTGAATTAGTCGCGATTCTGGAATCATGCTGTGTAGTCGAAAAACGCTACATCCCGAGAGCAACACATGTCGTCTAATGAACAGTGCAAGCGAAACTTCTTGGATGCAGCAGCAAATGAAAATGTGCACACATGGTTTTCAAGATGTCTCAACGTTTATTTATATGCTTCACAACCTACCAAAGTTCGCATGCTTGCGTTATACCAAAGCACAATCACCTACCTGTCTGTTCTGATGTCTGCGGCCAGTGTTGATAACTTCATATCAGTTCTTTACCACCCACGGTGTCCATTTCTGCTGTGCATGTGCACTGCAGTGATACATTGTCGCACGCATGCAGAGAGCACTAGTACTGGCCTTACTTAGGGTAACTTTTTTGCTGTTTTGGCTTTTCTCATTCTTGAGCTATGCTACATGGTGCACACTTTCCTTTTGGTCTGGTTCCTTTGACGAGTCATGAATTCAGCATTTGTGCTTCTTTCCTTTTTGAGGGTGTAGTGACCACATGCAAATCCACTGTTAGAATATATGAGCTGCTGCATAGTCTGCAGTCCTGTTATCTTTTTATTTAAATTTGGTATGGTCTCTGAATTTCTCTGATTGTTTTGTTATTGTTCTGAGCTTGCGTACTTTTGTTTTTTCTCCCCATGACGGCCGATCCTGCACGTGACTGATGCTAGTCAAGAGATCACAACAGCTGCCCACCTTTCAAAGCGTGGCATTCCCTGGTCCAAGTTGACTGCTCCCTGTGCTACTGGCTCAACAGTGTACTCACAAGTCTGCACTTCACTTACACACGTTGGCCATAGCTTCTGTGTTAAAATAAAGTATTCCTACTTATGTGCCTTTTCATTCATTAATAATGCACATGATTGGAGTAATAAATACTCCAGTGCCAAAACACCACGTTGACACACACATTTATGCTTAGACTGCCTACCTTCTGCATTACTTCCCTTTTGTAGCCTACCTAGAAAGGTAAGTATTTACTGTATGTGTCATAGAACCACATGTATTTCTGTTATTCCTTTTGAGACAGGAAATAATCTGCAAAAGCAGTGAAGTAAGAAAAATTCACAGATATGTTTTGTAGATAATATTTAGAGGTAAGCGTATGACCGGATGGATTGGTCTGGGTGATGTGGGGACCATGATATGGTCCAGCTGCCTACCCAAGCAGCTCCTTTTGGCATGAGAAAAACTCGTTGCCTTTCAGAATCCGAAGTCAGATGTGTGAGTTGCGAGTTCATTCACATCATGTGGTAATTAGTAAACTTACAAAATGGTATGTGTGATAAAAGCGCAAACTAAGATTGGTGAGTCAATAAGTAGCCAACTAAATGTACAGGGATGAGGATACAGGAGTCTTAAATGCTGTGGCATGTTTTCCTTAACAGTGGTGCAGAAGTGCCCCCGAAATATTTGTTGCATTTGCTCAATTTAGGTGTATTTCAGTTTCTGGTATAACCTTTCCCACACCTTTAACCTTTAGGCACAGTAATCAGCAGTTAAAAAATAGCATTGTCAATATGACAGCGTTCCAAAAAATTGAGAAATAGTAATTTAGGTACGTATAGCAGCAAAAGTTTCTACACTACCATCAGCATGCACTTGTGATGCCAGCCATTTTTGGAACCATAAATGCAGTATTAACTTCAGTAGTTTATCAATTCAGTTTCGGACTATCCTCATGTTTGATACGATTTTAATGATGAAACCTTCAGCTTAATGCCTCCAGTAGCCTGAGTATTCTGAAGCATAGCATTGTTGCCTTACTTAATTGCTTGGCACACTTTTCAATTTTGCAGTGAGAAATTTTCTTAGCCTAAAAAAGTGAAAAATTTGGCAGTACTCTGTCAGGGACAAAGCAAGCTTTTGGAAAAGGAAAATAGAGTAGATGTCTCTGAGTGGACACCCCATGTGCACTGTGAATGAAACTAATGAGTACAAAAAGAAGCATATGCTTTCAAGCAAAGTATTGCAATGCTTAATATTACATAGAATTCCTCCTGGCACACATAGATTTCATATTTCAAGCTGCCAGTTTCCATCATGCAAGGACGACATCTGCTAGTTTCTATACAGCACCTTCGTGCTTTCGCACTGGCAAGCCACATTTTGCGAGAGGGTACCTTTCTAAGTGGACTCAGCTAGGCTTAACCTGATTTCCATGAAATATATATGGAAGGGTGCTTAAACCAGATGCTATCAGGCTACGTATACCTGCAGGTAAGGGCCCTACCAACTACTATTTTTTATAAAGAACATTTGATATATCTAGTCGTCACTTAGTGTTTGTCATATATACTCCCTGAAGCACAATTAATAGTGGTCTAATTGAGCTGCTTGGTTGATACTAAAAATGAAAACGCAGCACTGACACCAAACATGGGCGGGCTACTGCTCAATTAAAACGCCTGGAGAGAGTGTAGCGTAAGTCAACTTAATCGCTTTCACTTCTTTCTTGTCGACTGCGACATAAAGTATCGGTAGCACTTGTGCAGTGCTCACCTCTACAGACCAAGCATGCTATGCGTCTGGTCATCGACTCGCAGCTATCGACCGGCGCATCGTCTCCCAGCGGCGCCACGCCCTCCGCGGCACGGATTCAACCCTCTTTCCAGTTTGGTTTCTAATGGCCATCAATTTTCGCTGATTATTGCACTAAGCAGGTAAGCCCAGCTCTACTAACTGAGCACATAAATAAAATATTTTATCGAATTTAGTTTACAGTCCAGCCCTATGGCAGTCGCGTAACCGGCGAAGCGAATAAAGAGCACATCAGAGGATGAAAGTTCAGCGATTCACTCTGATGCATATCTTACGCACTGGATTTGTTAGAGACCAACATGGAATAATTTGAACAAATTGTTCGATATAAACGGTCATTTGGCTGCTGGATATACCATTGCTTGTAAATCCGGCCGCGCAAAATATATAGTAAAAAAAATTTACTTCTTTTTACACATTCTATGTTCACAACAAACATATGCATAACCACGCACTGAGATCAAGCGCCACATGAAAATTCGCGCTTCCACTTCAGTTCGAATAATAGCTCTCGCGGTCAAATGTTCGAATGAGTCGCGTTACATATGCTGTGTATGCGAGGTGGGTACGTGGCGGACGAATTAAACTGCACTGCAAAAGATGGTTTGGTTTGGTTTATGAGGTCCCGAAGCAACTCGATCAGGCTATGAGATACGCCGTATATAGTGGAAAGCTCCAAGAATTTCGACCACCTATAGCTGGGTTTTTACCGTACCGCGCAGTACACGCGGGCGCCTTGTTAGTTTTCGCGCCCATCGAAAAGCAGTCACCCCAGTCAGGATTGAATCCCACACCCTTGGACACAGAAGTCTGGTACGCCAACTGCACCAGCACAGCAGGGGGGGGGGGGGGGGGGGAGGGGGGGAGACTGCAGAAGACACTGTTGCGTTGTTGGGTGCTTGGTTTTGCCCGCGGCTGCTACGTTTTTGTGACATGACCATGCAGTCCCGTTCCACCTAGCTTCCACTGGGCCATTTCAATCTCGACCTCCTATAAAATCGCAACCATGCAATTCCTGGCACGAAGTCGCCTCCTGGTCGAATTAGCATGGCTTACCCTGCTCGAGTCGCCAGACAGTTCGTGTATACACGCTGGCCAGCAAAGACGTATGGGATCTGTTGGCTCTTAAATGATCACAACGGTGCACTGCAATGCCGATCGACGCCACGTACACGCTTACGGGCGGCATGCAATTCGTTGCAGCCTCCGCTGCTGCGGGTGCGAGTCGTGAAAAAAGAAACTATGCCGGGACTGCGGGCATTGCAGAATTAACATGCAGTTTCACGGGTTGGTTCGGCTGGAGGCTTTTAGTTTTGCTCGTGTATGCGGTGCGATTTCTGCGGTGGTGTGGAGCAGGCAATAGGTAACACGTGGTAACAATTAATTAAGCAGGCGCTGGTATATAACTGATATTACTTTTTAACTAGTCATGCGCACTAGCGCCTCATTTACTAACAGCTATAGGTTTGCTGAGGTCGCAATTATAATATCTATATCAGTTTTTTAAATTTTGGAAACACCATTATCGTCCCCGCTTTTAGCACATGAATTTAGGCCGCGCATGGCAGAAAACGAAACCTCTCGGTCGAGGATAATTTAGTGCGCGCGGCATATATATGTACGGGCGTACGTTGTACGATCGCTTCGCTAGCCATTCCTCCCGGGCGCTCCCGAACATTATGAAAGGAGTGACACCCGCGGCGGTGCGTGGCGCGTATTCAGCATGCATGACTATAGCATGGCGATTTGCGCTCACCCGCTGTATAGTTTCGGTTTCGCCTGTGTACGGCCGAAACTACCCGAGCAGGTTGCGTAGATGGCAGCGTACTGCTCCGAAGTTGTCACTTGCTCCTTCGTAGCGCCCAGGAGGGACGGCAAGCTTCGAGAGCAAGGTATACCCGCACATATGAAGCGGGCTCATAAGAGAGCCAGGTCATAGCCTCCTCTATTTTTTTCGAAAAAATAGAGGAGGCTATGGCCAGGTACGCGCTCGATCATCACAGTGGTTTCCATTTAGCCCGCGCATCAAAATTTCTTTCGTTAAATACGCCAACAGAATTATGTTTTGGGAAAGTTTACACTGATATAGATACTGACATGGGCGTCGGCATGACCCCCTGCATGGTGCCAACAGATTCTTATTCACTGAAACTGCATTGTCAGAACACTTAGTGACATAATTTGTTCATTCTAGAAGGACAAACTCGTGGAAGCTTAAATTTTGGGGCTTGTGTTATTAAATTAAGGAAAAAAGTATGGGAGATGGAATAAACCCCACCCTTTACAACCCCCTTTACTGATACATTATCACCAGGTTTGATTTGGTTGTTTAATCTGATGCAAAAATTCATAATAGCAATAAATGGACAGCAGAAGACGGTTTTGCCGCACAGTGGGCCATTACTGGTATTGACAGCAAGAACCGCAATCCGAGAAAATTAAGTTAAGCGACTATGAGAAGCGCAGCTGGGCAATGGTCTGTTATGAGTTCTGTATACAGGGTATGTGGTTGGTGTAGTCAAAACGATGGCAGCACACCGAAGAATGCATCTGTAATGCATCTCACCCGAGCCTAATATGTATAAAATTTTAATATACTAGAAAAGTATGCAGCATAATGTTTGCTTATAAGCAAATTTGAGGAATTCGTTACGGAAAATGTTCTGTGCTCTTGATATAGCACCTACTCCCGGCCTTTTGAATTGCCTGTGGTGAGGGAAATGAGATCAGCGAGTGAAGCAGGCGCACCAGACTACTACGAGGTATCGAAGCACTGGAAGTGGTAGACGAATATGTTTACTTAGGACAGGTAGTAACCGCAGATCTAGATCATGAAAGGGAAATAACTAGAAGAATAAGATTGGGATGGAGTGCATTTGGTAAGTATTCTCAGATTATGACTAGTATCTTACCGATATTGCTCAAGAGGAAGGTATACAGCAGTTGCATCTTACACTTACTCACCTATGGAGCTGAAACATGGAGGCTAACGAAAAGGGTTCTATTTAAGTTGAGGACAACGCAGATTACTATGGAATGAAAAAATGGTAGGTGTAACGTTAAAAAATAGGAGGCACATAGAGTGAGTTAGAGAGATAACTTGAGTTAATTACATTCTAGTGGAAATCAAGAAGATGAAATGGGCATGGGCAGGGCATGTAATGCGTAGAGAGGACAACTGATGTTCGGTTAGGGTAATAAACGATTCCAAGGGAAGCAAATCGTCACAGGAGACAGCAGAAAGTTTGGTGAGCGGATGAGGTTAAAAAGTTTGCAGGAGTAAAGTGGATGCAGCTAGCACAGGTAGAGGAGTATGGGAGAGGCCTTCACCCTGCAGTTGGTATAGCCTGGCCGATGATGACCACGAGCCATTGGAAACTTGTCCAGCTGCAACGAACTACACGGTTTGTTTGTAGCGATTCTGCTGTGAATACAAGCAGGTGCTTCACCATCTAGCCTGTCATGCCTACGACAGACAAAAGCACACTTGGAACTCTTATGGAGGTGATGCCACTTAGGTGCCAGTCACTAAATGTGTTTTCAAAAGTGTTGGAAAGTCATACAGGGCCTATCGCCAGTGTGTTGAAACTAAGATAGCTCAAGCAATAATTTGAGCAGCCACAGAGGGCCATAAAGTAATGAATTTGAAGGGGAAAAAGGCTATACTTAAAGTGCCACCTATCTTCCCTGAAGGCGCTACTGGCCAGTACCCAGAAATTTATCGGCACAGGCGCAGGATCAAAAAGAATATGCACAAGATAGAAAGCAGAAATGTACTGTTCATTGATGTGAACTTCGAACTAGTGGCAATACTTGAGTGCATCAAAGTGGTGAAGTCCACCTTTGAATC
The DNA here is from genome assembly GCF_055883805.1 of Amblyomma maculatum. Lineage (NCBI taxonomy): Eukaryota > Metazoa > Arthropoda > Arachnida > Ixodida > Ixodidae > Amblyomma > Amblyomma maculatum. The sequence continues at coordinate 48,187,920 of NC_139350.1, forward strand.
TTACAAAACAGTATAAATCTCTTAGTTAAACGATCTTCAATTATGAAGTGTAGAAGGCAGCATTCCATTTGCTGCTATTTAACCCTTTGACTGGTTTTGCTGTACAGGTGCTGCGGCCGCATGCCGTCCCGCGGCGTTTTTTCAGTACGGGTATTGCGCTAAACGCATAGCGTTTGAAATAGTTCGACACTGGAGGTGATTTTTTTTTTTTTCGAAATATTCGACAGTCAAAGATCTAAGTGAGGAAGCTAGAATTCTATTATTAAAAGCGAGTCTAGAATCTTAGACATAATGTGATTGCTCCAAAACTCTCGCTTTATTGCTTCAAAGCTGCTCCAAAGTTACTTATTACTGATCCCTGAGCTGCTCTAAAATGCTTGAGCCTGCTTCCACCTGTGTAAATATGATTACTTTCTTCCCCTGTCCGGCGCTTCAACCAAGAAAAAAACTCTGTTATAATTTCTTTCCAGTGTTTTTTTGTTTGTGTGACTAAACTATTTAAACTAATATTCTGCCTTGAGGTCTTAACCAACTTAATAATCTCCTTATTAATAAGTGAAGCATATAAGCAGAAGGAGCGATCACTTTCACTTTGACATTAGATGTTGCAGAAAGTCAAGTTCATCATGGTTGACAGCAAAGTCTTATTCATTGTAATAAATTTATGACTGTATCAATACTTGTGCATGTTACTATTGGAATGAGGTCTTTGAGATTGAGATATATGTAGTCAGAGGTAGGGAGATGAACACAGCACCGACTGTCAACTGAGGTTTGTTGGAAAACGGAGGAATTTAAGCATATTTTCATAACATGTGACTCAGCCGAAGTCAAAACGTCATATACACATATACCAGTTTTCTCTCCTAACAAAGCACTGACAAAAAATAAAAAAAATAACAATAAACAAGAAATCACAAAAATCCAAAACGCAAGTGAAGTAGTATACACCATGAGCAAGCACATGCCTCACCGCTAAACATTCGATGAAGACAAATGAAAAAGCCAGGTTGAGCTGTATATGGGCTTCTGTTGTCAAAATGTAAAGTATGAATGAGCAGGATTAAGTCGTGTCGTTAGCCTTAAAAACCACCAGATATAGAACCGGAAACTGCCATACAAGAAAAGATATCACATACTAAGCGTTTTGAGTAAACCTACGCTACTTACAGGATCTCAAGTTCTTTTTCACTGAGCATTATCGAAGGTGCACTGACGCACAAGCCCTTTTTCTGTTTGATGACTTGCCTCCAGAATCTCTCTTGTAATCTGCTTGTTGCTTCTACCAATAATCTTTGTTTTGTGAAGCCCAGTGCTTAAAGTCTGGCTCAATCGGAGGGGGTCTGTAGTGATTCGAGCATTGGTGGAAAGGGAAATAAAGAGAGAAAGTGGCTGGTTGCCTGTTTTGCAAATCGTTTTATACAAAGGGGAGAAATCATTATTTTTCTCCATCTCTGGTTTTTATTAATACTCAATGTGAAACTGTTGAAACGATAGAGAAGAAATCTTCCAATTACACCACTGACAAGAACAAAACAATGATTACTTGGTTCGTATTCTTACAGTCCTCATGCTTGAATTCAAGCTTGTGGGGATCTCGGACCCCTCTTAAATATTACGGGGGGGGGGGGGGGGGGGGGTCTCTGACACATCCCTTGGCTTTAAGCCCTGTAGAAGCCAGGGCATACAACCTGTGCACCTGCTGCAGTGCAAAGCTACATTTCCTTCGCAGATGTTTCTTTTTTGCAAGTTTTTCATAAATATAATTGTGTTCTCAGAGCCAGTCATTGAGGCATCTACCCGTTTGTCCAATGTAACGTTTCCCACAGCTTAATGGGATCTCATACACCACACCTGTGCTGCAGGGTACAAATAAAGTCTGGTGTTTTATGCTACATGCGCGTCGCGCTGCACACCACAGGTTTGAGTGATCCTACAAAGCTTCGATAACTTTTCCAAAGCTGTAAAAACTACTTCGATATTTACTTTTTTGCCTATTTGTTTCAAATCATGCGATATGCTGTGCAGATAGGGTATTGCAACCAGATTTTGTTGTTGTATTCTGTCCGCTGTGTTAGGCATAGCTTCCTTGCTGTTTGTTTTCATTTTTTTATAGGTTCCTTCAGCAACTGAGATGACACCATGTTCCGGATAGCCGGCTTCTTTCAACCTGTCAATTTGATGAATGAAGCTGCTTTCCAGGCATTTTCGAGATTATCTCATTCTTCTTTTGACACCTCTTCCTTTCTTCTGTCAGTAAATTTTATGTCAAACGTAAAATGGGAACAAATTTTCTCACCATCCCGGCACATTTCATTTTCCTCACTTTTGTTTCCCGACCTGGTGGGCTTGGCTAGTCTTGCATCAGCTGACGGACTGGTTGGCTTTGGTGACCCGTACTCAGGACATTCTCGGTGCCTAATACTCCGTGTCATTAAAGTTTCTTCCTCCTTCTCCCAGTGCATTTCTTTCTTTACCGTTTCCACCTAAAGCATCTTGTCCCAACTATATCTCTCATTTGCATTAGCCTAGAACACTGCTTTTCCTTTTCACCATTGCCATTCAGTCCCCCATTCATCTTGACTCTCCTCCTTTTAATTGGTGTACCTGGCTGGAGTCCTCCATGTCGAAGTGACAGGTGGCTCTGGTTCTACAAGTTGCAAACCTCTTTGGCACTCATTTTTGTAGCCAAATAAAGTTTATTACTACTACTTCTACTAGGTCTTGAAGTACAGTTTAAAGAGTTGAGGAAAGGTCTACAGAAAATGACAGCGCCCGTACGCAGCGTTTTTACGATGTCTTCGCAGCGACTGATTCGTAGCTTGCACTTTAAATGTCGTTGAAAATTAATCGCAGATAGTCCTAAATTTTGGCAAGTGTACGTGTCTCTGAAACAAAAAAAGTTCTCTCAAACAGTGAAATTCATTGGCATTCTAAAAAAAGTGATCACACTAATAATTTACCATTTATCAACGTCACAGATATCAGAAATCCTTATATTTTTCTCGGTTTCAGGAAATCCTTTAGAGTCGATTATTGGCGCAGTGCTACGCACCAAATTCACCTGACATTGGCCGCAGGAAGCATCCGCCTCGTTGTGAGCTCGATAAACAGAATCCACTGAGCGCTCCACACGTGGACAGTTTCCTGTGCGGCGAGGTTTCCTGTACTGTGTCAGCGTAATCTCATTTTTGGGGAATATACTTGTGCCTGGTTGTCTATATTGGAGTTGATGTGCCCTCAGTCTACGGCAAGCCGCCGGGCTATCAAGTGCCACATTTAACCAGATTAATCCTCGAGTCAAGTACGATATAATGAGCCAAGCTGTGTCTCGATTTATTGTAAAGTACTGCAGGTCAGAGGACGAACCTTGCATCCACGTGGGCTTGACACTAAATTTGCCTGTCTGACACTCGCATAAGGCGCGCACACTGTTGAAAAAAGCGATACAAAAAAACAAAGCTGTCATTAGGTAAGTGGTACACAATAAAAATATTAGGCCCATGAATGCGGTACAGCGAAAAAAGCGTAAAAACGACGCCAGTAAATTTAAAATACCGCGGTGGTTGTGTTTTGCTTTCCATAAAACCCGCGCATGTTTTCCGCAGCATTGCCCAAATGCACGGGTCTTTTTCTGCAATATTGGAACATTGTAAACAGTAAATCATTAACGAATTGCAGAAGGCACGTTTTCTTCGCCAACAAATCCTCCATAAACGTGGAAGCAGACTTACGCCGCGTGCGTTTCTGCAAGCGCCGCCTGCTGCCGATCCACAATATTGGAGGTATACGGTGGCGTCACCTCTAGGTCGATCTCGCGGCGATACTTGCATGGACTCTCTCACTGCTTTTTTTGGCTCGCCGTATGAGCATTTTAGCCTTGCTAAGTTTGTTGCCCTCGTTGAAGAACTTTTGCCCTCGTTGAAGACTTTTACTGCATCCAAAACAATTCAAGGAAGAGGGTATATTATGGTACGATATGTGGCACAGCAAAACTGAGGACTCGTAAGATGTAACAACTTCTGTTTCAGCTAGGCATTCTTCCCCGCTGTGGCAAAAGCCATTAAGTTGACTCTGGCCTTGCCAGTTGCCACCCTGTAGAACGCTCCTTCAGCACAATGAGGAGGCAAAAACCTGGCTACGCTCGACAATGACAAACGACAGGCTGGACGGCCTTAATATGATGAGTGTACACAAAGAAAATGGGATGAAGAACAAGACTGACTTTATCTCTCGGGTCATCAGGCAATTGGCCCAGAAAAACCCCAGACGTCTGCAGCTGCTATTCAAGGATGACTGAGCATTCGATTGTGCTGTGTTCGTTAGATCGCGTGTGTCGAGAACCCGTCGTCCCGCCGTAGCGATACTGACTTACTCTTCACGAAGTGATATAAACTGCTCGCATTTTGCTCTTATGTTCAATAATAACATTCAACGTTCCATCCAAGGCTGGCTCAGTTTACAATTCTTGTTTCAAATGCATAATTCAGACCGCAAATAGGGTTTTTTTGGTGCTAACCTATATTCCCTACACCAACCACACACACCTCCAGCTATCAGATGCCCCGCTTGCAAAAGGTTCTGCGGACGCCCTTGAAACCAACCATTATAGTTAGTTACTGGCATATAGAGCTGCACTGCAGCTAGGGCGCAATTAAGGTGCATGAGGCAGCACAATTCAGACCCAGTATTCACGACTCCATAGTGAACTGGAATTCTAGTTCACTATAGGTACGATTTTCCTATCCGATGGAAAGCAGCGCGAAAAACAACAGAAGCACAGACTGGAGAACCCTCCAGTGGTTATCTTTTTAACATTGCGCAATAAGTACTTTTGAATTTACGCGCGTGTTTTGCTAGTTGCAATAACTTCCTCAAGAGGGCAGAGCATAGACCAATTACCACTATCATTTCTTGCAATTCGAACGAGCTTTCTGAATAAATGTTGGAAGAAAATAAGAAAAGTTATTAAAAGGAATACGCAGAGATATCAAAATTTTATAACTATTTGAATCAAAATGATAAAATTTTATGTTATTCAAGTATAATTGTTGGATGTCAACCGCAGCTCACCGTACTCATATGCTAAGCGCAGGATGTTTCTATATATATGAGGACACAAGTAAATCATTCGTACTTGAAGCCGATCAATTAGGGAAATGAGGGTGCTCATTAATACATATGCTGAAATGGCGCAGTAGGCTAAAAACAAAAATCGTCCCTTGCGTGGCGTGGCTGACGCGGAAGAAAGCGTCACACGTCCCACATTTTTGGCAGTGGCTATTTCAACGCACGGAAGACCGAATGACATCGTTGGTTTAACGCATGGAGGTAAAAGTCATAAATTTTTGTACTCTCTGTGCTCCGCTTCATATGCTGCCCGGTGCTGTTGAGACCGTAGGCCCATCAATCTGTCGTCTACGCGTTCGTGTTGTATCGTCTCTTTCTAGACGTGTTCATCGTCACTGCATCGCATTTTATGGTTTTTAGCAATGTTTATAGTTACTGCAGCGCTTTATTTCAAGCCCACACGGCGTGTTTGTGCTAGCGCTTTTCGTATATGTGGGCCCACACCTTTGCAGCCTCGCTAGACCTTTGCCGCGGCAGTTCCTAGCTCGATCGGGGCAGTCGCTGAAAGCACTCAGTTACGGTACATCCTGTGCTCGGCCCGCAGCTCGGGTTTGCTTCCATTGCAGTGTGGATTGTTCGCAACTGCAAGAACGTTGCCTTCGGGCACCATCGCTGTTGAAATGCTGATCATTTTTCTGCGTCTACCGTACGCGACTCTTCTGCTGATGACGATGTGCCGGGGTTTGCATTAGCATCAAAATGGAGGTATCACGCTTACTGACAATTAACAGGACAAACGCAAAGTGCGAATATCTTCATATTGGTCCGACGGCAATTTGCTTCGGCCTGCCGTGTCACGACACATCTGAAAAAATTCTACTTGGCAGTGCCCATGCCGTTTGGTTTTATTTACGCCACTTATTTATTGCTCGGTAGGTCCGAAGTTAAGTTGGTTTTTGGGGAAGAAAGGCGCTGCATCTTCTTCATATGTGGACAGATGGTGCAGTAGCTTAAATAATAATAACAATAATAATCATCTAACCAAAAAGGACGGAAAAAGATCTGTTGCTGGCTGCGGAAATTGCTAATATCGAGCTGCCGGCAGGAAAGATAAGGGAAAGGGTGAGGATAGTGAGTATATATATGTGCACCCGAATTCTAGTACTTCACTATATATAACGAGGAGAAACACAAGGAGGAGCGATAGCTAGAAATGCATGGTTTGTAGGCCGTATTGGAGGATTCCGGAAATTTCGACCACCTGTGGGTTACGTGTGCACTGACAACACGGGCGCCACTCCGTTTAGCCCATATGTTTAGCCTCCATCATATCGCAGCCGCTGGCGGTCAAAAAGCAAGAAAGGAAAGGGGAAGCTTTTTATACAAAAGGTGAACAAGTTCGCGTCGCTCGAGCGCAGGTGTCCAAGCAGTGCCCGAAAATGACTGCGCGCGATCAGCGATCACTGCAATTAATTAGGTCACGTACGTGGTTCGGTCTCAGGGAGGCGAAATCCGAAGTTGTAGCCCACGCTCTAAAATACTCTCCCTCTCAACCCATCGGTTGTCTTTGGGGATGATAATTTAAGATCAGGAGTGGTCCACCCGCCTCGTGACAGAATTTCTCAAACCTGTCAGCTGGCTGGCTCGGTTGGTAAAACAGTGACATTATTTCGCTTTCATTATTTTGAATGAAACGAATCTAAAGCTGGCACAAAGACCACCTATTTATTGCTCATGTGTATAAAACTTCAAAAACCTTAAGGGAAATTCACACTTGTGACTCGTGAAGGACGCGCGACCGGCAGTCGCATATGCGACCAGAGAGCAACCGATGTTCACAGTTGCATATGCGACCTGCGGGTTGCTTTCCACATCGTGCCTACCTTGACTGCATGTTCACCACAAACGTTCACGTCAGCTGAGCCGCTGGTTGGTTTAACGGTTTGCGACCAGCAGTTGCGCGGCTGGAAATCGAGCAGTGCCCGAACGGCCCGCGGCAGTCGCTTTTCGACCAAAAAGGTCGCGCGACCGCTGCGAGTTGCAAGTGTGAACGGGCCTTTACACGCTCTTGGGTTCAAATTTGGCGCTCGCCAATGTTGGCGTCATTTGTCGCAGTAAAATCAACAGCACGCTCAAGAGTAACAAGGTGCCCCGACAGTTGATATTGCACATATAAGTAGCGCTTTCGCTTCTACTAGTCTCCATAATTTGGCTGAAAAAAAAGTGCTCAAATTTTTCACCAGGCGTTGCCAACTTCGCCAGACGCAAGCCCACGCGCAAGCCGCGCAAGCTGCGGCTCGGCTGTCTCGGCTGCAACCTGCTCGCTCAACAGTTGCCAACACCAGCCGATGCTTGCAAATTCGATATTGGAAGAGCTCGAGCATCTTGTGTTCGACGCCAATGAAGTTGTCACCTACAAGTGGATTTCTCGTAAGTGGGGAATTCACGCCAACCTTGCCAAGCGCCTTCTTTCTGACTTCGTCACGGAACAGAGACGAGCTGGGAGGTCTGTCTGCAGCTGGCACGCGGTGTTTTGCTCCGGCGCGGTGGCTGTCGTGCCGGAAGCAAAGCTGGAGCTCTGCTTGCGACGCTGGCCGGAGTGCCACGCACATATCTACGCTGTGCTTACAAGCCGCACGGAGGACGCTAACGTCATCAGCCTGGCCGACACGCCGTCCATGTTCACTAGCCTGCAGGACGTCAGTTACTCCTCTGTGAAGCCGCCGGATGCGTTAGTGAAACGCTGCGACCCTTCGTTGCGCGCGGAGCACTTGTGACATCGCCACGGGTTTAAGACGGGGGTGGCTAACTTTTTCAGCATGCTGTGCAGTCTGCGGTAGTCAGTTCCGTCGAGCAATCTTGAGTGGCCTCGGAAAACGAGAAGCGGCGACACGCCGCTGACGACGACGTCATGCTTGGGGCGCACGTACGCAACGCAGTTCTAGCAGGTTTGGCGTCGCTCATTAAAACAAAACAAAAGGAAAAAAAAAAAAAAATCCCGACCAACTAATTTTCCCACCACAAGCAGAAGAGTTTCTGGCTGTGTTTTCGAAAGCTCCAGTCGGCGTTCTCTAGCTTGTAGCTGACCTTCGGCCAGTATTTTCCTTTTCCAGCCCATAAGGTCGCACAACATTCCATTTTTTCCCTCGGAAATGTTTAACTTCAGTTATTTCGTACAGACTGGTGTGCCACATTGTTTCCAGTCAATGCCTGTGGTTTTCCTTGACGTATATTTGTATATTTCAGATACCCATAATGTGCAGAGGCAACAAATGATGTCTTTAAGGAATTCTGTAGTTATGCTTAGACGTATGTGATATCTGCATGCTCTCCTAGAGCTGAGGTGTAACCCTAGATGGATCATATGGATGAATCCTAATCAGTAGCACAAAAAGCTCTAAGTTCTTAATGCAGGTCCTTTAGTAACCCTCAGGCTTGCACGTCTTAACAGGAATGAAGTGCCTACTATAGCAAAATTATGGGTGGCCAATGATGCCGCCTTCAGATTGTCGAAGGCAGTAATTTAATGGTTATGGATTGCTAGTATTCCGTTTCAGCTGGAATACTGGAAAGTTTCAATTGGAAGTATTGAAACTAACACAAAGTAATTCGTGAATATGCACCTGTTCATTTGCCGAATTTAATTTTCCTTGCTTTTTATGGAGCACCGATACCATGCCCACATTTTGTCTCTTCTTGATGCTGTGTGATGAATTCATCCCGTGCTATTTTCATTGACACAACTAATTACTGAACCACTAGAATATCATCCAGTGTCTGGAACACTCAATGCCATCTTGACCAGACCTGATTTTGTATCAGACATTGCTTATTTGCCAAGTAATGGTGATAATTTCCTACTTTTTATCTCATATTGCATGACACAGCCGAAACTTTCCAAAATGAAAAAGGAAATACTGCAATTATAAGAGCAGATTTCATAATCAATAATGACCTGTGAGTTTTCATGGAATCTTACATATTTTTAATGACTGGTCCATTCACTCAAGTTGGGATATCTGTGGCTGAGGCTGACAGTTTAATAAGCGAATATATCCCAGTTTGTGGCATCTGTAATTCACATGGGCCCCGGTACAATGCCCATATCAAAATAGTATCAAAAAGCAAATATGACTTGCACCAAACTGTCGTTAAATAACTCATGCTTGACAGCTTGCAAAACTGCCAGGAAAGCATATATAATGGCCCTTAGCTATAACGGCTTCCTGTCCAATATCTTATTGCACATGTTATAAGCAAGTACTAGAAAATTCTGCAATGTTGTTAATTCCAAAGCTAGCAATCCCATTGTTGTGTAGAGCGAGCCCTACTTGCTGGAAAAAAGCCACAAAATGCACACTGAGCTGGGCTGGGGGGCGGCCAGAAATGACAGCCTGCTTGTAAGAAGCCTTTGGTCATCTAAGTCGTTTAGGGAATTAAGGCCCGAATATACTGTTTAGGTGGCAGCATATTTATGAAAGCAAACTGTGCCATTTGAAAGACTTAAATGATAAATAAGGTTTCTGACATGCTACTTTATAGTGGTTAGAGTGACACCTCTAGTGACTGTTGACCCAGCTGGTGTTCATGCTAGTTACAGATGCGATTCTTTTAACACAAGCTTCTTAAACACTTGTGTCTGTAGCTGAGTAGTTTTGAATCTTATCGTTTAACAGTATCCTGTCTCAAGCGCACAGTTTAAGCAGTAAAAAATGGGGAAGGTCTCTCCACTTCACTAATCAGGGAACAAGATTTGTGCTAATGATCGCCCACTATCACTCGTACCTGTGGAAATCTGCTTGAGTGTGTCATATTCACAACTCTTATCAGCTTTCTGGAGAGCAGTTTGCTTTTCTTGTCTGTGCAACGTCATTTTCATGAACCATATTTAATGTGATTCTCAACTGATTTCACAAATAGCTTACATTCTTACTTAAAAAGTTAGCAGTTGCTGTTAGCATTTTCATAAGCTATTCAAAAGCATCATACGCACCTTATCAGGTTTACCATTATTTCACTCCTGCATAAATTATGTCGCCTAACTATTGACACTAATTTGTTTTCAGTGGATTGAATATTGAATGCCTTGTCATTAATCATCTACAATTGTCTCTGCCAGTGGTTACTTTATTGCCTGTTGTTAAAGTATGTTCTGGTATTCCAGAAGGTTCCATTCTCAGATCACTGTTCCTGATTTATATCAATGATTAGCCATCTTATGTTTCATGTAACATACATTTATTTGCTAATGATTTGTTTGTTGTAAGGTTAAAAATGTTAAAATCGTACAGTGCGACCTTATGTCTATAGTTAACTGGTGTAACCAGTAGCTAATGGAACTAAACTTAAATGCAAGGTCGTACGCGTCACCTATACTTCTAGTCCCGCTCTTGAAAGCATCAGTTCTTATAAATGCCTAGCATTCACATTACATCTGGTTTAACTAGGAGGGTTCACAGAGATGTTTTAATCAACAACACTAACAAAAGACTAATTTATCTGCGGCATAATGCTTCTCATGCATAGTCGTCTTTGAAATGAGTTTGTTGGTTTGGTTTTGTGATTTTTATTTGATTTGATTCATGTGGTTTAACTTCCCAAAGCAACTGAGGCTGTGAGGGATGCAGTACGTAGCGGAGGACTCTGGGAATTTCAACCACCTAGAGTTCTTTAACGTGCACTAGCATCGCACAGTACATGGGCGCCTAGAATGCAGGCGCCATCACAGGGTTCAAACCTGGGCCCCCCTGCAGAGCAGTTAACTTTTTAACTGAGCCACTGCAGGAGGGCATTTGGTTTTCTTTATAGGGTTTAATGTACAGTGACTCAAGCTATGAGGGGTTGGACTTTGATCTTTATCGTTTTGAAAATTTGGCATATTTTTTTCGATGCTTATTTCAGAATGTGACTCATTTTTTTTTTTTTTTTTCAGTGAATGTTATTTTTATTGAAGTAAACACTTTTTTTTTTTTGATGATTTACGGGGGCAATTTTGCATAGTGAAAAGTCACTTGGAGTCTGTTTTGACATATTTTCAGCATAAGCATTTTATTTGCTTGCAATTAATGTGCAGTGATTACTTGTGTAAGAAATTTCCATAATTAAAAAAGCACTGCAAATTAAGTGAGATTGAATGCAAGTGACATAATTACTTCTAAGAACTAGGTTGACATATTATTGTTACGTTGCCATGGTTGAGCAGTCTGTTGAGGAATCGCATGGTCTACGTGTTGATGGCAAAGATGCAACTGCCACTCAGTGCTCACAACTTTCTACAGCATTATGCTTTTCTTGAAGCTGACACAGATCTGTGTCAATGTTCTACTTGCTCTTGATATAACTACTTAACCAACTAACTGTACTAAGTTGGTGATGATAGCAAACAATGCTCAACTAGAACGCTGCTAGAAAGGGATTCTTCACAGTTATCAGGGGTTTACAAGTTAGCAGAGCAATACCTCAAATCCCACAACTGCGCTGTTTATCCAATAAGGCCATTGTTCCATGGCACCCTACATTGTATCGCAGTTTTCAAATTTTACTGCATCTGACTCATGCTTAACAGCCTATGCTTTGCATGCCAAGAATAATCATCTTTTTAGGCAAATTTCACAAACCGAGTTGTACATACTTCTTTAGGATCAGTTTTTATGGTTTTTAAACTGAAAAGTCCAACCCCTGGCTATGAGGCACGTGATTGTGGAGGGCTCCAGAAACTTGGGCCACCTGGGGTTCTTTAACACTCACGGACATAGCACAGTACACCGAAATTTTGTTTTGCTTGCGTCAAAACTTGACTGCCAGTGCTGAGATTGAACCCAAGTCTCCCATCTTGAAATCAATTCTTCCTAAAACATTTAATCCCAAACTTGAATATTCAGCAGCAGTCTGGGAACCTAACTATGAATATTTATTTGTGTAACTTTGTTTGCTTCATTCTAATTTTAACCAAGGAGCAGCTATAACAGCAATGAAAACTAACGAGGCTTTTATCATTAACTTCACGACAAAAGGTTTGTTGGCTAACCCTATTCAACAGGTTATCCAATAATTCTTCGATATACCCTATTAACTTGTCATGCTTTTGTTAAATGGACTCTTTCTTCCACTGACTTGTGCCTGTAAAGATTCAAAAGATCTTCCCAATGAAACTGCGTGTATTACTGATATATCTATATACAATCATTGCAGAATTTTGGCTTGCATTGTATAAGTATGCACAGTTTTTATATGCATTGATGGTTTTATTATTTCTTAGCTAATGTTGTAGGCATGTATAGGAGCAATCATTTATGTACTTGCGTAATGGCATTGTTTGCTTCAACTTTTTGTTCACTCTCCTCTGAAATGGCTGTCGCGAGGGCAAAAACAAAATAAAACGAATGTGCTTACAACTTTGCCTCTATCATTATCTGTACATTTTTGGAAAGCCTGCGCATGCACTCTTCTGTTACATAATGCAGTGGCGGCATACTTGCGCCAAACTGACTGACCGAAAAACTTGTTGGGGGATAAATAAGGGACGGGGATGTGCGCCGAACCTAGAGATCTGGCTCAGGATTGAAAAAATTGCGCCAAACTGCAAGTTGCTCTAAATTGGGCCGCGCCGTTCTCCGGCAATTCAGCGAGACGTAGCCTTGGTTCTCACCGCAGTTTCAAAATGATGGTGTCTGTTGAAGCCCACTTATAACGATCATGGCTGTTATAGGGACCTTGCTCTGGAGTTTTGAGTAGGGTGGCGCCGACTCGTGGCAGCCAAGGAGGCTTCACCGCTACTAGCTGCGTCGCACCTGTGGTGGAGGCCGCGGAAGGCTTAGCTGTTACGACGAAAGCCTTACCTGGCTCACGAAGGCACCCGCAGGATGTCCTCGGGAAGTGGCAACGGACAAGATACCAAAAATATGTCGTTTCGTATCAAAGTTGTGACGCAACGGTTCTTTGTCCAATGCTAAGATGCTAGTTTGCGACAGGAATTCGAACCGAAAACCTCCAATTGTTTGCCTGTCATTGTAAATGTAGATGGCCTGAGGAGCGAGCTAGACGCTTTTCCTTTCCTCAAAACCAACCAATTTTAATTCTGGCAAGTACACTGTGCCAATCTCGCAATGCTAAACTGCCAAGCGAAACCCTGGTTAATTTTTTTTTTTGCAGTTTTTTTGTTTTATATTCCTGAAGGTTGACATGCAGTACAGCATGACAGGATTGGAAAACAAATCAGTTTTCACTCTGAGACAGACAACAGTTTCCTATTTTATTTGTGAACAAATTTAATTATATTCAGCAATGCAAAATTTTTTTGTTAAATTACTATGTAGCCATTCGATAATGCAACCTTCAAATAATTTCACTAATGGTTTCTGGTTTCTGGGGTTTAACATTCCAAAGAGACTCGGGCTATGAGAGACGCCGTAGTGGAGAGGTCCGGAAAATAGACCACCTGGGGTTGTTTAACGTGCACTGATAAATGTGGTCCTGTTCTTTTGGGAAACAAATGCAGCACGACAAGTTTTTTTAAGAGCGTCAGCTCTTACTACTTGCATTCGCCAAGTTAAGTAATCATAGCTACAGCATTGCAAATGATTTCTTGGCTAACACGTGTGCACCCATACAATGCAGTCCACCACCTGGTCCACCATGTGCAACTTCCTACTGGACCTTGTGCGCTTACATAATGTGCCAATTGAGATGTGAACAAAAACAAGCTATATTAGGTGCCGCAGTAGTAGTACAGGCAGGGTTAACATTTACATGCAGAGAGCTTCATCATAGTGAAATACCAGTTGCTCTTGAGCCCATTATTCTTCACCCAAAAACGTGTCCTGCTGTTATTTTCATTTCATGCTTTATCCGCTGCAGGTTGTACATGCCATGCTTTGTAATAAGCATTACAGCTGGAACGCTTCCATGGTTGAACTCTTACATACAATTCAAGCCATGCAGTTTGCAAATGTGGATTTTGGATTGGAGAACATTTATTGTCAGCATGATATGTGAACACTTTATTTAGATGACCTTGAGTCCGTGGCTTTCGATGACCTTATGAGCCCACTCAGTAGCCCGAACTTGCGTCAACGGGTCTGAGCTGGCCAGCATAGCCTCCCATTGCTCTAGAGAAGGGACTGGAGCTCCATATGTGATCGTATAAGGCTATTTCGCCACATTCATTACAATTTGGGTTGTATTGTGTTGGGTACATGTGTGCCAATTTAGATGGGCTAAAGAAAGCTCACGTCTGGAGGTGACGCCAGATTACTTCCTGCCTTTTGTTGAGTTTCTTGTCTGGTGGAGGATATTCTAGCTTAAGGTGATTAGCATAGTCATGGAATACGATTGCATCTCTCAAGAAATTGGGGGAATCAACCTGGCTCACTGCTCGGTGACATAACATCGGGGAACAACCTCAAGAGTGTTCACCCACCTGTTCAAGCCAGGCAGCCAGGTAGGCTGAAACTTCATTTTCTGCCTGTCATGGCATTCTAGTTCAAACCAAAGACCTAAAAAAAATGCAAAATGATGCAGTGACATCAACTCTGAACGACTTTAAGGCCAGTGTAACGGGCAGTTGAAAATAAGACCGCACACCTCAGTGCCAATAGTGGAAGGAAAGGACAGGACTGGAGATATGTCTCCTGAAAGTTTTTCAAGGAAACGATAGGCCCTCAAGGTGCGCCACTTTGAGACCGATTTATTCACAATAGTTTGCTTGTAAAAGGGGTGCAGTTTAGGGACCGAAGATGTGCAAAAAAAGTAAAGGAAATAGGGGTAATGGGACCAGGAAGCACGTCTTGAAGAAGGTATGTCCAGCTAACAGGGAAAATGGGTCACCCATGACCCTGGTCTGGCCATATGTTAGGTTGTCGCTTCGGGTGACGGCCATATTGTTTTCCGTATTTCCATCTGAGGGGTGCTTTTTATCACCATGTAGCTTTGCTTTTTAGAGGTAAACCAAACTCGATTCCATTTTCTCAAAGGATTTAAGGACCTTCTCTTGAAAGTTTCTCAAAAATCAAAGTTATCCAAGGATTTTGTGGTCTTGTCTGAACCCTGCTCAGCCATTAGGACAAGTAGAGCCCACACATTTTCATGCACCTTATTCAATCCTTGGTTGTTTTTAAGAGGCTACTTTTCAATGGTGTAACCATATGTGCTAGTATCATGAGTTATCAGCAAAGCTATCGGGTAAAAATGAACTACACATACTAGTCATGTTGGGTAAACTGAAGGAAACTGCCACTGTCAAAGTGGTTCAGGTCCACTGGACCAAGAAGTCTGAAGTCTAGTTTTATTAGTTTGGTCTGGCACAGATTATTTGAGCAAACGATTAAAATACCAATAATGTTTTGCATAAGCAAAACAATACCAACACATGTGCTTCTTAGACTAATACAGTTCTTAAATCTGTAAATGCATAGACCAATACAAAAGACTTGCGATTCCTGCTAGCAGAACCATACGGCTGCCCCTTTTTGCATGTGGTCGTCTGGTGAAAAATTGATCATCACATCTATCACACAGCACATTTGCACAGTTTAATCTACCTGAGCCAAGAGGCATGCACAAAAGTGCATTTTTTTTCCATTTGTCAACAGAGGGTCTACTCTGCATATAGAACAAGTTTTATGTGGACTTTCTCTTTGCAAGCAGCACCACGCACCAAAGGCTGCACACTGCACAGGGACAGTGATGGATGGTAAGCCAAGCAAATAAGTTAGGAGGACTCCGGATTAACTCCGTTTGCATGGGTTCTCTTAGCTGCACTGAAGTCTTAGTACATGCATGCCTTTGCAACCTGCCTTCATCACAACAGCCATCATGGCCATAACAAATTGTAAAAATTGATCAGATCACACAATGCACCTAAAAGGAGTGAATATGCAGTATTCAATGTGAAGAAAAAAACAAGCAGGAGGCAATGTACACGCTGTAATGTACAGCCCTCTCCTTGTTTGCAAAATGGTATCAGGATGCGTGCTCAAGTAGGCAGAACCATAACGGTAAAAAACAGTGCAAAATGGATTAGCCACAAAAGAAGACACTACACGCCTTTTTTTGTGCCTCGTTTAGTCTGCACTGTTTTTACCATCATGAATTTGAACCAACTAGCCAAAACTTCTGCTCCAAGGCAGAAACACTCATTTTATTCTCATGGCATTACGACCCCTTTCCTCTCGCAATCAGAGCAGCCCAGTGTGTGTCACCCATGCCGTGCCATGCAAATGTTTGGCCTACCGCACTGGTAACAAGAGTGCTGCTGAAATAGCAGTAGTAGGATGACTCCAGAGCTGTTATTTTACCTCTACCTCTGTCACTGCGGCTCAAATGATGCCACGCCACATTTTCTCCATTTATCATCATCTTGAGCAACTACAGCTTGCTGCCAATTAATTCGCGACATGTCTACATGCATACTTTGCCATAGATTTTGCGAAAACCTAATCACTATGCACTCAATATGCCCGAAGAACAATGGCACAGGAAAATATCAAGATCTGCATAGGGACCAACACAAGTTGTCACATTCAGTTCTCAAGATTTAGCTCAGATCTAAGCAGCTATTTATGCCTTCAGTAATTATAGGTCTCCACAATACTGAATGAAGACAATGACTGATCCAATGAATATGATGCTAAAAAGAGAAATGGGCGGACACCTTTTCAATTTCCTTGGCTGACTGGATTTTGAGCCCGCTGTGAAATTTTTAGTATTTGAATTCAATACTGTTTCACCCTCGAATTCAAATTTAAGTTCCATTGTTTACACACACAAGATGCTTCCAAAAGCAGCACAAAACAGAAAAATACTAGGCGACGTCAGGTGCCTGTGATGTCTCGTTTGTCCATGTGCATTTTATGCTACTTTTACAATCAACTTATAGACAGCCTGAATACAGAATTGCAGGGGAGTGTGGGACTAAAACAAGGGATTACAAATAAGCCGTAACTTGGAATTTTGACAATGAAAATAAGTAACTGCAAGCAACAGCTTGCACAAATTCCTAAGGCACCCGCAGGCAATAAGGGCATGACTTCTGCACATGTATACAGCTATTTAAAAAAAGATCATCACGGAGCCGATAAACATGTACTTCCCTGTAATTCATGTGCTTTTCTAGCGGCCTCGTATGTAGACTACTACAAAAGAACGAGTTGCAGGCATGCAGGAGCAAAATGCAGCCGGTCATGTGAGCCGTAAGGTATTCCGGAACCTTTTCCCTCCAGACACAAGCGTTTCTCACCAAACCTTTTATTCCTTCCGTGCTTTTTGTTTCTCTCATTCGTACATACCCCAGAGGACAGCTGGCACTACCACAGAAGCAACACCAGCCGGCCTTTCTTCAACCAGCAAAACCTGTTAGAAATGTGCACTTGCAGAGTGGACATGCCCACGCAATGAGCCAAAGGCAAGGGCAACACGGCGGAAGTAAAAAAAGCAAAAAAAAAAAAAAAAAAAACATCCGAGCACCAACAAACATTGCAGTAAAAATTGGAACATTCCTAGGGACCACGCACACGCGGCAGCTTCTTACAAAAGACCAAAATGTACACGGCATGAAACCATAGCAACTCATGGCCGCAAATGTGGATACGGTGACCAGTTTTCTACTGACCTTTCCCCTTTCCATACAACTTTAACCTTTCTCGTAACCTCCGGTTCCAATTGCATTTTGTTTCGAGCCATAACTTGCACCTTCAGAAGCCATGGACAGCTACTGACGTTTCCACTGGGAGGAACAGCGGGAGGAGAAGAATCATTGCAAAATCAGGTCACAGATTGAGTGCACAAACTGCACCCCTTGCTTGGCCTGATCAGCAATTATATTTTGCACAATGTGAGTCACTTAATTACTCTCCATCATGTCAGTGCATGCCTCAAAAAGAAGAAAATCAACTAAGCAAAGTGACAGACAAAAAGTGAGTGCCGAAGCTATAAAGACAAGACTCAACATCACTGACTTTTCTGACAGCATGCAAATACTTAAAAAAACAAAAAAAACTATTAGCTTATTCTCAATTTTCTGCATGGACTACCTAGGAGAGACATGATGAATGTATCTTGTTCATAATTATTTAAAGACTTTAGAGCATGCATCACCTTAAAACTACATCAAAATATATTTTATTTGTGTAAAGGATCAAGGAAACCACGGGGTCTCCGACGGAAAGAAACAAAAACAATATTTCTTCTCATCTGATGTGCCTAGGGGGCAGCAAACAGAACAGCACAATAGTAACAGCGATCTCTTCAAGCTCAAAGCAGCACTTACAGCATGGAAATACTACTGAAAGCTAGGCTTGCCAAATGGCAGCCTCTATGTACATTGTAACTTGAAGCAAACAAACAAAACACTCCTCATAGAGCATCACAAATGGTCACCATGGACCAGTGGCGTATGCTCTGAACAGTATTTACTACAGCTCACCCCCTCTAGTGAGGTACAGTGAGTAACGGAATGGTAGCAGCATCTTCACGAAAGTCAAAATAAACACCATTGCACACATAGGGAGGAGGATATACAAAAAAACCCCACACCAAAACAGAGCAGCTGATAGAGAGATCCAGAGACCAGTTGTAAGACCACTGTTAAGGCAGAGTTGGCTACAAGCCAACTAGTGTGGTCAGCACACCTGCAGCCCTGCACTGCCATACACTCGGCTGGTAAAGGGCAGAGACAAACAGCGAATGAGCCACTTTCACCAGTGCACTGGTCGTGTCACTTCAACAACAGATTTCATCTCCCAAGATGCCACAGTGGCAGCTCTCAACTAGCCTCGAAACAGCTCAAAATCTAGAATGCCAACACGAAATTCACATGTACTAATCGAGTCCCACCTTGCATTTCCCTACAAAAAGTTAGCCCCCACAAGACTCGCTGTACCATTCACACTGAACCAGCTTGCAGGATCATGCAAGGCTCCACAGGGAAGCACGCCGTATGCTAAGAATCATGCAGGCTACATCTGCTTACATTCTCTCGGTGGCAGCTTATCCTGCTCACACATACACTACGGTTTTTGGATTTTAAGGGCATTTTATTATATTTCAAGCAGCACCAGCACATGACTGAAGGTGAGAACCAAATTAAGGAATCATGATGCCTCTTTTGAAAGTGGCCTCCACCTGCATGTACCAGCAATAAAAGAACCAGCCCCCCCTCCAAAATATGCACCTTGGCATGTGAGCCTTATGCATCACAGACATTCTGCCAAGTTCCAAACATTATCATCGCTGTCTGGACAAACTCGGAAGCAATCATTTATCAGCCGAAAGTCTCACAATGTTGCCCTTCCATGGGAGAGCAACTGAGCTACAGGGGGAAAAGACAACTGAGGCAAAAAGGAAACAAGTCTTGAATTGCACAAATTAAAAACACTTTGACAAGAACAAAATCGTTGAGGAAAGCTTCAACAGGGAAAAAAAACAAAAAAAAAAAAATATACCATGAAACCATGCAAGACTGCTGCCGAGGTGAGCATGTGGCGTGTGTGTGTGTGTGCTATGTTGGGTAGGCTCTCCTCCTGGCCAGGTTGCCACCGGCTATCTTGTGGCTGCCGTCGACTGGCCGTGTTGAGAAGTCGGCAGGATCAAACATCATGGGTGTCGACACAACCTTGCCTGCTGATGGCTGCAAAAAGACCAAGAAAACCTCAAGAGATTAGTCTGTTGCATGTCTTCCCCTTCCACACAGGGAAAAGTAGTTAATTTCATTTTTAGTCATTAGGTGATCAGCACTTGTTCACACAACAGCCAATACATGAAAGACGTGCATCCATTACACTTCCTTGCTCCACAGAGGACCAACAGTGCAAAAGCAAATAAAAATAAGAAGTCAGCTACACAGCACAGCTTAACTTTTCTGTGCTTTGCAGCTGAGAACCATTCAAGCACACTGGAAATATTTCTAAGGCACTTCAGTGGGCACTCCTCATCAGGGGACATTGTCCGCAGGCCTAGTAAACATTATTCATACAGCTAGCTATCACCAACTGAACAGCCACATAAGTTGAGTTTATGGAACCTCATTTTGGAGTTGTATGCACAGAATATTACATGGAATAGCAAGATGAGAACACACGTACCTCAGGAAATGAACCCAAGCCTGAGTATGCTTTACTGTAGCAGTTTATATCAACCAAAACGTGACACACAACAACACGAGGCAACACATCCATCTAGTACTAAGCAGTACAAACCTCAATAATGTACACATTGTAATGCTGTAAACTGCCAAACAAACTTATGCAGGCTTCACAACCGCCAAAGAAGTTGTGCATTTCATGACGTATGCTCCTACACGTATGCTCCTTCACAAATCGCCCCACAGGTACTGCAAGTTACTACATAATGCCAGGTAGCCATAAACGGTGGCCCAAGGCCTTGTTGCACCCCAGAACGCAACAAAGCTGTGGTGTTGTCCCATCTGTGAACTTCTATTAAGCTACGCCTCACTAGAAAGTGCCAGGGAAGAAAGAGCAGGCTACAGTTAGACCTCTGGCGAGAGCCCAGCATAAATAATTCCCAGATAGACAGTTTTTAGGCAGCGAAACGTGTTTTCAAGCGTAACTGAATTCAATCGACCCACTCCACTTTGAAAATTGAGGGCCCCTGTATGACACTCTCTCTCCTTCCTTGTTTTCCACTGCTCTCCTTGCACAATCGGTATTGGTACTGACACCAAGCTCACGCCTCTCTTACTTTCCTGCAGTCAAATCAGGGTGTAGGGAAGCAGCGGAGCTACCTCTCAAATAGCGCGAGATATGCGATGGTTTACAAGCACAAAGAGGTATGAATGCCAGCAGAAGAGAAGCGCCAAGTGCCTCACTCAACCAATCAAAGCCATGAAAGGTACTGCATGAAACAGCATGCTTGTGGAACAGACAAATAACACAAGTTTTGTCTGCAATGTCCTCAACACCCACCTCCTGCAATACATAGGGAGGCCTACTGAGCCATGCTGCACGCTTGGCCCTTAGGTCTCGCATTGCACGCCCTACGACGAGTCCATCAATTCTATCACATTTCTTCATCCACAAAAAGAGTATGCAGAGACATGCCCCCCATTTTCACCAGGTCACCTGGTGCTCTGAATGCTGCAAAGGTTCCCCAACCTAAAGTTGTTCATAAGTTCAGCACATGTTTGTGAAGCAAACCAGACAATATAAGCTACAATTATCTCTTTGAAGTTAAGATGTAGCAATGGAACTTATTTTTTTCAGAAACCAGCACTGCTCATATTGGCATGGGCACACTTAAGAGAAGCACAAACGGTTAAGCACTATCCACCAACTAAGGTTTTATTTCAATCCAGTGGAAGAAGAAATTAATAACATGTGACACTGTCTTCAGGGTAAAAAGAAAGGCAGTGAGAAAACCATGGAACCACACTGTGCTGACAGCATGAAAATCAGGAACAGAACTAAGATTTCAGGAAGCTAGGCCGCCAATCAGCAACACACCACACCACACCTGATATGCATGTGTAGGTGACACTATCCTAACTTTTTTCATCTCTTGACAGCATATCTTTTTTTTCTTGCCTATATAGGCTGATTATTTGTGTTAAAATCCACGAGTCAAGCCTTGGCAAGACACCATGACCCAGAGCTCATTTAATTTTGGGTGCATATTATGGTTGCCTCCGGCCAAAACTAATTACTCAGCACTGGCATTGTAAGAACCCCTGCAGATTTCATGTGTACTACAGTGAAATCTCGTTACTATGAACACCACATTAACGAACTTTTCAAATTAACGAATTTTTTAAGAATCCCCGGCAGATTTGCCATGTTTTCAATGTAAAAATATTTCAGAATTACGAATTTCAAAATAGCGTATATTTCAGAATAACAAACATATTTTATTTCTTGTTCTATAATTTTGGAACATCAGTATTACGAATTTGGCTAAAATTAACAGCACCGCAGCTTGCAACTCTCGCGTGAAACGAAACAAAAACCGCCGTTTCTGTGTGTATGGTCTGTGGGCTGTAGCTTGGGCTGTCGCTATCATCATCAGGACATCTAGGACCAGCTCCTAGCGCCACCATGAAGCTATGGTTTATTACGCAGTAGCCAGCAGGCCTAGCTGCCTGCATTTTTCTTCTTCCTGTGTTGTGTGCCGTACGCGACTCGGTCGTTCGTGCGTTCGCGCGTGCGGGACGGTATTTTTTTTTTTTTTTTTTTGCCGCTGATTATCTTATTGCGAAGTTTGTGCGAGATTGGTGATGATATTAGCCAGCGAAATGCCAAGAAGATATGAACGCAGCTGCTTTCACTGCAAGAAATCGACGCAGGGAAAAAGCGATTCGGCCTCTACAGACAGCTAGCATTGCCCCATCGACTGCCGCGATCATTATGAAAGACCGAGACAAGATTTTCAAAGCTCAGGGAGCATTGAAGATGGGGTCATAAAAAACCTCCGTTTTTTTATTTATTTTTTTTTTGCACATGGACAAAGTCCGTACTTTCATCGCTCGGTGCAATCACGCACGCGATGAGGTGTTCCGGAAAGCGGAAGGTGTATGTGCTGTAGTGGTGTAATGTAGTGCGCGGTCGTGTTTGCTGCACGCGGCAGAAGAAAATAATGGATTTCTTCAAATAAATCAGCTTTGGAGTTAGTGCAACCTTTTCACTTGAGGTTTTGCTTGTCTACACACGTGCCTACTGCCAAGGTACGTCATTTTCATACCTAGGTTTGACCACTGGCTTATAATCGCAGATTTTTCATTACAACGATATTTCAAAATAACGAATGATTTTTCGCGGTCCCGCGGGATTCGTTGTATCGAGATTTGACTGTATTCCTTTTGTACTTGGCCGGAGACAAAACTAAACGAGCTTGGTGTCATGAGGTCTTGCTTGTATCAAGGATTCAAGGCCAGATAATCAGATTGTAAACACAAAGAAAAATGAAGCAAAAAAGCCTGCTGCAGTTCTGCCTTACGTAAATGGCATCTCGCACAAGCTGAAAAAAATTGGTGAAAGGTTTGATGTTGGCTGTCCTTTCTGCAATTCTCAAGCTTAAAAGTAGGCCTGCATGGATATTTCGACATTTCAAAGAGTGAATGAAGTGCTTCAAACATTTTTGAAGTATTTTGAAGAGTGAGATTTCAGAAAAAATAAGCTGTTTTTATGCTCTGACGATTTTGCACGATTGTGCCATTCCGATATCGACAGGCGTTGCGCACCCACAGACTCAGCCTTTGCCAGCTACATTGTTCAGCATGTCACCAACAAGCGCACACAATATGGCATAAAGCCCAGATGCAAAAAGACCAGTGATGTGCTTGCCACACAGAAGGCCCAAATAATGATGACGGAAAAGATAATGTGAAACAATCAACACGCCCAAAACAAGCGGTTCATGGGTGTTGGCTTTCACATACTAGTTGCCAAAGTTGTGGCATCGCTGCGAACAAATTTTAAAGTTAGCAGTGCTATTTACCAGTCGGGCAGTGGCGAAGATACGTGTATCTTCGATACTATATTTAAATACATTTTGTGTATCGGTATTAGGTATTGTGTGCGGAAAACAAAAGTATCGAAGTATCGGTATCAAAAATTCATTTTTAAAGTATTGTATATTTTTGAAGATACTCGATACGAAAGAAAACTTCAAATAATGAAGCCGCTGTGAGACTGAGTTAATGGCGCTTGCTCAGGTGCTGAGACAGCTCGGCTCGTAGTACCGCCTGAGTTCCCTACAAATGCCTCAGCCCCTCAGCGTCAAATACATTTCCAGATTCCCTTTCTTTAAAACTGAAGGAGGCAATGGTAAGCAGGTGCTCACGAGGTGCTTTACTTTTGAGCACCGAGTGTGTACCACGAAGCTGCTAAGCCTTTGACAGACACACAGAGAGATATGAAGAAAGCGGAAATGCAAGGCAAATATGCAGTAAGGATCCCGCACACTGCTGTACCCCTAGCCGCTCTTCCCACTCTTTGCCATCCACCTCTGTGGTGTTTGATTCTCGTCAAGCAGCGCCCTCAGTGTGTTGTTGGATGCACTACCTTATGCACATCCCAAAACCCCTGGGCTCCGCATGCCGCTTCGCTTGGTGGCAAGAACACGAGCTTCTAAGGCCCCAGTCCACCACGATGCAGTTGGCTAACAACGTTCTTGTCCATCCTTTCTAACTGCACAGGAACAGGTTTCCACTAGACTTTTTTTTTTTCTGGAAAAAATATCACATCCAAAATTTTATGAAATGCATGACATAAATGCTATGAATGCAATTTTCCAGCACATTTCGAATAACAATTTATGTGTTGTCAAACCTTTTTTTTTGCACAAAACATTTGAGAAAACCTTGAATAAAACTTGTAAAAATATCTATATCTTAAAAAAAAAAAAGGCTTACTTTTTAAAACATGCAAATTGATTAACACCATATTAGTCACTTTCTGTTAAAAAAAAAGACTTCTATCTTTTATCTACAACTAGCCGCAGTTCTCCAGCGACGCCAGTGAACCTCGAGTTTCTTAACTACCTCCAGAATCCTCGAGTCAACGTGGCTATGGTTCCCTCTTACATGCTGATAAAAGGCATCTTCATCTAATACAACACTGTGGTGTCCTCTTGTGCATATGTAGAGAGGCTTTTCTCATTTGCGTCGCTTTTAGCAAGCCCACATCGCGCTTTTTCCGGACAACATAATTTTCAGCCTTTTTAATTTTCTTGCTTTCCTTCTAGTTTTTAACACTATGCATAGCTTCAAAAGTTTGTTATCGCACTAAAAGCAATATAACAGCTCAGTTCTCCAAATGCACGCAGGTTGCACCTTTATATCTGTGTATAGCCAAGTGCTCACAGGTCGGTTTGCATGAAGAGCATTAGTTCAAAGAAATAATTAGCTAGACTGTTTGTGGAAGCAATTGCTTAACTGTAACCATGGCTTCAATTCAATGTGAAATTCTGACCAAGGACAGCTGTCCAAACAATAACTCCTTGCTGGCATATTCGTTAACCCCTTTTAGAAAAACTACGCCATAGGAATGCTCTAAAGATTCCAGAAAGCACGGTAAGATTTTCTAATGCCGCTAATCGTATTACAACCTTTATTATGTTAGGATTTCAGTGATGTATCGAAGTATCGACGATACAGTACCGAGTATCTATATCGAAACTTAATTTCGATCCTGTATCTTGTATCGGCATCGGAAATACAATTTTTCCAAGAATCGAGTATTTGTACCAAGATACTTTTTCGAAGTACCTTGCCCAGCCCTGCTATTTATGCCCTTTCCTTCCATGACTGAAATTAGCTAAGAAGTGTAAAATGTAAGAAAGCCGGAATCGCAAAACGTTTCGTCATGGTTGCACTGTTTTCTTTGTAGACCACCGTCAACTTTTTGCCTTCATGTTCGTTTAATGTACCCCTGCCACACTACTCCACTACCTTTCCATCTGTTTAGACGACAGGGTGTTCCATTTAAACCATTTAAGAAGTGTTCCATTTAAACCCACTCTCCATGGATAGGTGTACTTCGTGCACTGGCGATGCAAAAGGCGCACATATCCTCGTGTTGATGACACGCTTGCATTCGCATCAGTGAAAGACACAATGCTGCAAGAGCCTGGTCTACTCAAGGACCCACCCCGGACATTGCCGATACCGTATTCTTAGATAGGTGCATGACAGTGTGGCACTTTTGAGCGTGTGCGCGAGGGCTTTACCGACGTCTTTCATGTAATGGGGAAATTAGGCTCCAGCCTCCTCAGGCCGTGGTACCAACACACAAACGTATGCACAGTGCGATCACACGAATGCAACGCACCTGACATTTTTAGCCACAGTTATATGCTGGCTCTTGGATGTGCGACTCAATGTCGCGGAAGTCTGAAAGGTGAATTTCAGGGTCCGAGAGGTCTGTGTAGCGATCGTGGAGAACCACGCATCCCTCCGAAGCGCCGCGCGCCGCGGAGGATGAAGGGGACAAAAGTATTCCTTCTCTTCCGGGGTTGAGTAACCCAAACGGGTTGCTCGGTAGCGCCGCGTTTCCCTCTTCCCTCGCCGGGCGCAGGAGCGCACCGCTAGGCGTCGCAGACGCGACGCTCATTGGCCGAAAAAGGACAAAGGGCAAGATGCGCCGAGATCGGCGGGAACCGGCTACCGCCGAGGAGAGACGACAGCGAGCCGCGACAACGGAAGGACGCAAGGTAAATACCTCCCCGCTATACTTCTTTGTTGTCGCCATCTTGCCCTTCGAAGTGTCAGGCCCCATCCAAAAGGATAGGGTCTCCAGCAAGACCTTCACCAGCGTTCTTTTTGGGAAGACCCAATAAACATCTGGTTCCGGGCAAAGTCCTGTTCTGTGTTGTGTCGTATTTTGCATTACTACTTTGCGGCCGTGAGAACGGCTGCACGTGGTGTGTGATCGCGGGAGCTCTGTGTTTGCGGCCTAGACCTCAGAAGAGGCTCGACGGCTTAATAAGAACCCCCACATCTGTCAGCAACTTTTATATTAAAAATCAGCAGCATATGGAAAACCACGTGGCCAGGGCTCGGGACTATGATGCTTAATCCACTGCGGCATGCTGCTGACTGAGCAATGCCAAATGCAAGCTTGAAAGCACGTTTATTTTGGGGGCATTCGAAATTTGCAATATGAATCGAACATGCTTGCTAGTCAATTAATATTCGATTTGAAAAACTGATACACGTAGTTTTCTCAATATTCTAAACTAGCCAAATATATTAAGAATTCGAACACTGCCAAGTACTGTAGCCCTCAGATACAGTAAAATCTCACTAATTCGACCACTGTTCGTTTGGAAAATTCAAACTAGAAGCGTGGTTCCATCCGACGTTGATGTAAACCTCTGAAGTTCCCCATTTCTGAAATAAAGCTCAATTGCATAGTTTCAGTTTTTGTTTTGCTTAACTTTACGCCATCCTGACAGCTGCGATCAGGCATGCATAGCAGCCAGTTGCACCGTGCCATTACGAACACTGCTTGGCACGTCAATGTTTTTGTTTTGGGATGACATCATGCTGTTCTAACGCTTAAGCATTTATCCCTTGCGTAAATCCAGATGCGGTTTCCGGTACGCTGAAACTGTGTGCTGGTCAGGCACAGTTTCACCGCACTGCGCGGATCACCGCATAGACTGTGGGGCAAAGACGGGGCCCGTTTTATGAATAGGGGACCACTACTACTGTGCTGCACTGTGAAAAAGGTAGCAGAAGCATTTACGATTTTGAAACTAGTATTCTTCCCAACAGTGTTCGCAAAGTGAAGCACTTGGCGAAGTAAGGAATACATAGAGCGACAGAGGCAAAGACGCAGACATACATGCACGGCACTGTGTATCTGCTTGTGTCTTCAGTCTTTGTCGCGCTACGTATTCCTTACTATCCCACACCAAGTCTATCATATTTAATGCGTCCATAAACAAAAACCAGGGAAAAACATTGTACTCAATTCAAATGCAGACAACTATCATGCAGGCCTGTTAGTCAAATAAAATTACTACGATGCAAATGGCTTTCAGCAGTTTATTCAGGCCCATTGGATAATTCAGACTTGCGGTTAATTTAGGCATTATTATTATTATTATTTTTTTTTTGGTTCTTTGATGGCTGGATTAACGAGAGTTTACTGTATTCGACAGCGATATGTTTTCTTCTTCCAGTGGAGTGGAATAAAACTTGAGGTGACTGTGGTTAACTATTTGTGCTTGTCTGTAAGCTGCGTCTATATCAATCTAAGCAGCACAGCGCTCAGGAGAGAAAAAAAAAAAAAAAAAAAAAAACTCTCTGTAGTTGCCTGTAACTTGAAAAATGAGCATTTCTCACTGCACTCAAGGAGCACAGAAAAGCTGTCTGGGAACGATACATTCAACACGGCTGCAGAGGATGCCAGGCACAAATTGTATGGACAGTCCTGTCAGGTGGGCTGCACTTACATAGCCTGCTGACGCCTCTGGAGGTGGTGGTGGTGGAGCAGGTGCAGACTGGTCTGGCATGGCAGCAGGTGACACAAAGTCATAGCCACTGTCACGCTGGTCTGTAGAGAGAAACAACAAAGAAGTCAGTGACCTAGCACCAAACATATCACTTGGTTACAAAAGTGACTTTGTTCAGAGGGGGAAGAAGGCAAATAGTTGACACCAAGTGCACTTACAGAGACAGGTAGCGAGTTGTATTTGCACTGAATGGACAAGGAAGAAAAGGCAGAGAATTTTGGCTAACATTGTGCAAAAGCGATATTGGGCAGGTTTTGCTCTCCTGTCGCTTAATTTTGCGTAGTTGGCTGGAAGGAGGCACGCCTCTCTCACCAATTAAACCTCTTTTTTTTATTCTTTGGATGCGAGACTGCAGCACCACACTGCAGCACTTGCTGTTGCTTTGGTATCTACGCTAGCATCGAAGGCGATTTCTCTCTCCCTGTCTAGGCTAAAAGGCATGGTTCAGGTGAAAGGTTCACGTCATGAATGACCCAGATCATGGTTATCACGTATACGCACAGAGTCATGACTACGCTTGGCTAACTGCTGATAAAGTTTCTACGCATGGGCAGGGCTCTTGCATGGGCATGGCTTCACAAACAAGATTTTGCTCGAGGTAGTAGCCTCCATAGTAGTGATTTCACACTAAAAGAACAGAGAGAGTACAGCCTTGTGAGCTAGAACAACTCCAAACCTATGGGGCACCAACTTACCGCCGGCAGCCTGAGGGACAAAGAACTGTGGCGGGTTCAGAGTTTCCGGCTGTTCAGGCACTGGCGACACTCCAGGAACGGAAGGAGAGTCACCAGAGGCTTTGTTACTACCAGGGTTCAGCACGTCCACATAGTGTTTCCGCAAGGCTGCACATGTTACACAAAGTAGAGATTCCTCAAACCAAACAGCGAAGCACTTTCGTTGTGCCCTTACAGGGCCAAGATAGAGAGAAAATGGTACACTGTTTCATTAGCACCACATGCTTGCAGTCTGCACGAAAAATATGGGTCCAAAATTTAATCAATTATACCTTACCATGCTTGACGTGCAATGCCAAGTGCAAAGTTGTGGTCAGGTTGGTGAGGTGACCCTTGCCACTATAGCATTGTGCGACTCCTTCTGGGGCAAATGAGTGAAGTGCAGGGCTTGTGTGCACGCGTGTCAATATTAGTGTCAATCTACGGCCAAAATGACAGTGAGCAGCTTTAACAGTGTGAAGAAGCAGATTTGAACAGCAAATTGTTAAGAAGTAGCCTCTGTTGCCCTCAACAAGCTGCTAAAAATGAATGCATGCCTGCAAAATGAAATTCACATTACAGAAAAAAAAAAGGGGGGGGGGGGGATGAAAAGATGAGAGAAGTTAGCACTGCTTGCTCCATCAACAGCTCTCTTGCCCACATGTTGTAGCTGGAAAGAGCTTTTCAACAGGACTCTGGCACTGGTAACCCGCAAACCACAGCATACTAAACTACACCAATCAGATTTTTCTGTTTCGTGAAATAAACTCCACTCTATAAGGGAACATTTGAATACTAAATTCATGTAGCCAGTAGAGCTTCAAAAGCAGAGCCGTGCCACCCCATGGAAAAAAACATGTCAGGAAGCATCCTTTTGATGAAATAATCACCGGGATTAGTGCATGCATGAACAAGAAATACTAGATATGTGAAGGTTGCCAGAAGCATATTTTTAGGAGAGTGAAAACAATACACACTGCAAAACATTGCTGATGTGTTCTTTAAAAGAAAAACAGTGAAAAAAAGAGGTATCACCCATCCAATCTTGAAATTTAACAATTGAATGAGGTACAAGAGCACCTCTACTAATGCAGAAAATGTATTAATGCATTTTCTAATGCACCGCAGAAAAGCCTTGACTGCCATTTTAGCAATCGGCAAATTAGATGCTTTTAGATGTACACTGGTTACGTTTCGCATAGACGTATACTAGTTTACCGGACGCTTTCTACACATGCACATTGGCTGTGCAGCTCACATTTGGTGAGCCGGTATACGCCTTCATGTCTCTGCTTTGCTAAATGCCCCTGCCTCGTTTACCAATGCTTTGTCCCTTTGCACCAGTGCACTGCAGGAGAAGCTGCAGCGTCCTTGCTCTGCGTTCTCTAAACCTAGTTTACCTGTACAGAAGCTGGTTCTCACGCGCTTGATGCGCTCAAAAATAACTGCTGCACATCTCTTCACAGCCCTTATGTAAATACACACCTGTTCTTATACCATAGTACAGAGGACTAGAATATACAGTGTGGCCGATGGGAGCGATTTCCTAAGGGGCACCCATCCTTGCAAATAGTGTACGAAGTGGCAACGCTGCTGCCAGCCACCCTTGAATGCATTTACCATCGTTGCTGTGGAGTTTCTGAGCTCGTCTGCAAACAGAATTGCTAACTTGTGTCTGACGTGTGCCTGGTGCATAAAAGAATGAAATATTTGTTTTTAGGTGCACAGTAAGTACTTTGACAGTGTTTTGAGAGCAAAACAACAACTGCTCAAGTGCCATTGCAATCCATAGGTTTCTGGCAGCATTGCATTCACACTCTCTTAAAAGTGGCCCTAAACGAATGAAGTTTTTTGGGAAATTATACACCATACAATATTCCAGTTCACTGCTGCCAACTGTGGCAGGTAGAGAAGAGACCGAACTAAGAATGACTCAGGAAAAATGAATGCAAATTGATTATGAATGCAAATGAAATAAGAACAGAATTGGAGCTGGAACAGATTAGCGAGTGGAAGAGAAATGCCATCGAATTCTCCGCATCAATTCAACTAAATTCCCCTCAATTTTCCGCTGTCACGCTTCACCCCCTTTGCATCAAGGTAATCAAGGTACCGCACGGTGACTGCTGCATCTGCATTCGTTATTTCTATCGTATGCCACCAGGGCCAGCCTGATAAACATACAACAAAAATTTGCTGAAATTTTCAATGTAGCAACTGGGAAAAAATGCTATCCGGGAACATAATTATTGCAAGAAAAACTGAGTAACTCTACAAAAAATTTTTATTGCTAGTGATTCCAAGCATATGAAGCAGGAACATATCAATGATCATTTGCTTACACAAACAGCGCAAGCTCTTTGGACAGAGCTCGTATGCTGGCTTCAGAAAAAATCGGGGCTTCACAGTTTAGGGCATTTACACGAGACAAATAATGTGAAAGAAAACTGTCCAGGTAAAATATAGTCAAGATGTTTGATCTCTCACAAGGGCCATCCGTGACATGGGATGATCAACGAGCAACTCTTGGATGGGGAGGTTGTATTTGCACAATTGGGACTCTTTTGCAACGTAAGAGGCCAAAGCAGTTTTCCCATGAAAAATTTCCCAAAAGATTAAAAAAAAAAATACAAACTGAAAAACTTACAGCGCTGCTTGGCCATCTGAAAGCGATTCTCCCCTGGCTTTCCACTAAGGGGGCTTGGCTTGCCTAGAAGAGACAAATGAAAGAGTGGCATTAGCACAAATAAAAATCTTGCTGTGTACATGAAGGACAATTTTAATGCTGAGATTCCTGCTCTGGCAGCACTCAATACTTATAGTTTTGCTCAAATGTTCCGTGCTCAGGATGAGTAATGCATGTTGCGTATGTTTGTTGGATGCGCATTGCTGGCCATCATTCCAACAGCATAACGAAACGTGTATTTCTCCATTTCTCTAAGCAAGTTAAAAGCATGCCTGCAAAGGTAAACACTGTCCATTCATGCTTCTGTACCTCCTGTGTCCAGCTAGGCATGACATTTTAGGGATGTGGAAGATGTGGACCTGCTCAGAATGCAGCTCACTTTGCTGCTCTCCTGTGCATTTTGCGAGCCCCACTATTGCATTTTGCCAGCAGTGCCATGCCTCACCGTTAATCAACCACAGACACTACTGCTGCAGTAAAGAGGTATGTGGCCAACTTTATATAATGCTTAATGACAGCATTCACTGAACTCATTTGACATGTGAGCATGAAAAACTGATATACTAGACTTTTTTTCCACTGGCTGCAGTTCTAATCCTATTCAAAGCATTGAAAACAAGGTTTTCATCTACAAA
This sequence comes from Amblyomma maculatum, assembly GCF_055883805.1. Lineage (NCBI taxonomy): Eukaryota > Metazoa > Arthropoda > Arachnida > Ixodida > Ixodidae > Amblyomma > Amblyomma maculatum. The sequence goes on from NC_139350.1 coordinate 48,219,989, forward strand.
ATAATATTTATTGCAACTACTACTAGATGATTCTTTTTTTTTTTTTTATGCCTGCTAGGCCTTACAGGTATAGAAAATTATTGTGATCGGTGAAATCAAAATTTTTCCAATTTCTCTTTCTTTTGAAATTGAACTGCCAGCACTGATATTCAAAATGATTCAAAAATATTTGACTCATTAACCAATTTTCGTTATTAGTATTCGCTCCGAACAAAAACATTTGTTATTTGAGCACTTCTAATCGAGAGACTTCGAGCACTTCTCGATAAGAGATCTCTCATCGAGAGACTGTCTGCTAACTGGGTTTTGTAAGAATTGCTCACTACAAAGACTTTCACACTAGAGGCGCTCCTGGCTATTGGTAGCGCTGGCATCGTCAGTTTGACCACGAGGAATTTCCCAGAGTGTGAGAGAGTGATGTACTGGCAACGAGTTTTGCCAGCCCAGTTCACTGACGTTGCACTATTTGGGGCTGCACTCCTTGACACATCTTGTTGCGGGCAAAAATGTCACTCTAAACTGTCTTAACTGTGACTGTCACTCTAAAAAACATGGCAAAACAATTTAAAACGTAACTTTTTGGTACGGTAACTGCACTTTCTAGTGGTAGCCAAGAGTCTGCAAGCCCTCACAACAGGAACATGACAACAGCCGCACTGCCTACATGACATGCAGTGGCAATAATGAGTGCAATTTTAACTAATATGCATATGCTGAGAGCACAAATGTGCTTTTTAAAATACTATCAATAAAACAACACTGTTGATATCAACCAGAGAAACCAGCCACTCCTTGTGCCAGCAGCAGTGCTGCTGCTGGTGGCAGTGCCACATAGTGGCAGTTCGCATTTTCAAAAATGCTGCAACCATGCAAAAAATGGTGACTGGTGACAAGAGAAAAATTGTACTGTACTTAGCCCTATCCATAAAGTGTAGGCTGGCCATTCCAGGCAACACAGTCTAGCTACTTGAAGAGCTCTAAAATTTTAACACAGCAATGTGCAAACACTGGTTTCAGTCTAACTTTCTCCCTTCCAAAATTGTGAATCTTGCTTTCGCTGCCATCATGACAGGGAAAGGTTGACAAGGACACGTTGCTAGGACAGGAGTTCCAGGCGACGCTGCAGGAGGGCGCTAGTGGGTCTGCCAGCGCCAATATGTTTACACTCATTTTCCAGCAGCACCCTGTCCCTTTCAGCCGCATGCAATCTCTAATTGGCATACACCTTCTTGGCAGCGAAACACCCCTTGGTGGGCTGCTACTGTTGCACACCGACAAGCCCATTGCTTTTAAAATTGAAAGCCTTCATCAACCCTTAGTGCGAGCAATGACATCAAGCACACACCGAAATCATTACTGGCCAGCAAGCGAATGGTGCCCATTGATTTTTTGACCATGGCCACTGGGAGAGCGTCTAAAAAAAAAGGCAGCGATAAAGCTCACCTCCAATACTCGAATCTGTGGGTGGAGCTGCAGACCTGATGTCTGCATCACCAGGTGCAGCGTTCTTGTCCACCCAGCACTTCTTCTGTTCGTCCCACACAATCTGCAGTCAAGAGGAGACAGTAGAGCAAAAGCAGCAGGGCTCAGCCTCCCCACCACCACCAGTGCATGCAGCCAGGCTCAGTGAATGCCAGTTGGTTCGGGCAACAGGAAAGGGCCCTCCTGCGCCTAAGCCTGGCGAAACATGAGTGTAGCATGCAGTGTGGAAGTGTTACCACATGCACCCGGCTGCCAGCTTCGAGCAGCCTGAGCAAAGCCACAGGACAGAAACGACAAAGCCAGTATGACAAATGGCACCGAAACAAGCAAATAGCAGTGAGTAAAACAAAAAGGGATGTCAGCAGGTGGTAGAACGATTTCACCAAAGCCAGGGCTGAATGGTCCCATAGTATGCCATCTAGTGTCTCCCGATACTAGAACATTACACCTTCTTTATTCAGCCCTTCACACCAAGAGGGTATCACCACCGTAACCTAAACAACTATTGCTGAGCAACAGGCACAAAAAGTGAAGCAGGCAAGCTCAAATATTTCTTATATAAACTTGCATTAATTAGGATACCTAGTGCAAGCAAATGCAATGAAACCGGCCTTATCGACCACAATGACCTACATCTCACTAGTAGTCCTATTTGGAACTAATGCTTCAATCACTCCAACGTGGAGTACATAAATTTCTAATAACACACAGCTTTATGCTTATAAGTGCCAGTGTTTTTTTTTTTTGTTTCTAAAGAAATCACCGTAAAGCAACCTTTAAGGGAACTGCATCTTTACCAAAAGCTGGCCTACCCTGTGCAAAACACAACATCCACTGCATAACGGCTGCTCTGCTTTTCTTGTAGTGTATGACCATGTCACACTATCACTGGTGTAACATACAGCAGTATCTGGAATTTTGGGGACAAGTGTTGCTACTGAATAAACAATGGGCCCGTTTCCAGGATAACCTGTGCCTTCTCAGCCAACCATTTCTGCAAAATGAGGCTGCCGCACTCCTTCATCTGCAACTGCCATTTCTTTGATCAACACCGACAAAACAAAATACAGGATGATAAGTAAAACTTTGCTAATTTGAAGTCACTGGGAGAGCAAAAATGTTCCAATTAACCGAACACAGCAAAAAATCAGGGCCAGGCAAAAAATTTCAGTGCAAGAATGCGTTGCACACGGCCTCTGCTTTGTATTGCCACCACACTTTGACGTGCAAAGCAATATATTCTAAACACACCACAATGCTAGCTGAGAAAAAGCGACATGGTGCTCCCCCCCTGCCTTCTACATTAGTGTGCAGTCCGAATGACTTGTGGCAAATCTGCATGGCTGCATAGTTTCGGACTCCTCGGTGTGTGCACATCTTTGAGATTATTATCATAAGTTTCTCTCGCGCTATCTACAGCTTGAGGTACTGGTAACCTCACTTCTAGCCGTGGCACACCATTAAAAAATGGCATAGACAGGTGTCGCATGCAGCCAATCTGCCCATATGGGCATAGAGCTAGAATGGCTGCATCGTGGCACACGCACTGTTGCTGCTATGGGTGGGAAGCACTCTGATGAAAGCACCTCCAGCCATGGCCGAGCCGGAGAGAAGTGACAAGCGCCGTGCACTGTGGCATAGAGTCCGGTTTTGCCTCGACGACGTACCGAGAGCATTACTTTAAAACTGGTATCTATGGCTGCATTGCAGTGAAGTGCGTCTCCTCTGCACATGTATGCTTCGGTGGACGGCAAGCTGTACCAAAGACTTTTTCTTTTCTCGGAGTTCTGAGGCTGGGGCATTATGACTTATTAAGGATCAGCACAGCTTTCTGGCCGTGATGGACCATCATTTCATTGTTTCGTGGCAAAACTGCATCCGGTCATTCCTGCATGGCACCCCGCAATCTTCGAAATAACTGCGCTGGTGCACACTGCTGCTTCAAATTAGTCAAGACAAATTCCCACCCGAAACTTCAGAAATTCTTCGAATAATCTAGAATTTTGAATTAACAGAGTTCGAATTACCATAGTTTTACTGTACATTAAATACCTTCTAGAGGACCACACGGTTCCTGCGTGCCTGCTGTCACAAGTGAGAAGACACAACCCGTTAGATGAGTGGCCAGAGCGCAACAGCAGCAGCATGTGCGTCCACGGAAACTGCACACATATTCGCTCTGTTCATAACAGCAGCTGTGCAGAAATTTTCACAGCAAAGGGCACAGCCAGGCATACCTAGGCTTGTGGCTGCTAGAGAAGCATGCAAGCACACCACAACTGTACAAATGCCAGCACAGCACGGGAGACTGTTTGGAAAAGGCTATAACATGGCAATAGCACTTGAGATGGACGTGAGAAAAGGAACAGAAAAGGCACCACAGCCTAACAAGAACATTGACAAACATCCTTGCAATGGCAAGAAACAGAGACATGGACACACGCGCAGGAACTTGGTTGCATGCTTGGGTTACTGCTGGTAAGGCTTCATCAAAAGGGTTGCCATCAAGCCTTTCAACGCTTCACCGCTAATAAGGTGGCAATCAGCTGTGGGAAACAGACTACCAGTTTATAGGTGCATGTCATGAAAACATTTATGCAGATCTTCAGCATTAGTCCTCACACTACCCTTAGTAGTACACAGTGGAGCATGAAAAGAATGGAAAAGCGGTTTGAAGCATAGGTCACAGAGACAAGTGATTTGAGGTGGCAATGTGGGTCAGTTTGCCCTACCTGTAAAGGAAGGGACTAACTCGTCATAATAAAAAAATGAAAGACGTGAACTTCTCTAAGCTTAGAATACCGAATTCCCATGGTGCCATGCATGGCACTATGCTGGCTTATGAGCTCCCATTCCTTGACGCTCGCTCTTCAATTCCTTGGACGCAAGGCAAAGGGTTCCCATCGCATTATCAGGTTTTCGCTTCTCTTCTAGGCTCTTCAGAATTCGCAGTATTTTACGGTTCACTTCTTGGTTCTGCGTACTCTGAGGTGCAGAAGATAGTACTCTGGAGGCAGAGAAACAAGTCTATGGCCCTGTGTTTTTCTTTTCTGGCAACTGTGCATGAGAGTGATGCCCGTGCTCAGTGTTTCCTTCTTTTGCTCCAGAGCGAAAGTGAGCTGATGGATGATGAGTCTTTCTTCAATGCCTGGAGTGGAGGAAAAGTTGCAAACTCGTCGCCGACCAAAACTGTCACCGCTGTTTGAAGCTTGCGAGGCAAGTTTATTCTTTTGCTCTGCCAATGTTTCCCCTCTCAAGGTGAAACATTAGAAAAGAAAACAAAGGCTAGCACTGCTGTTCAAACTGCTGATATGGCGAAGACAGAGAAAGACATGAAGCCGGTTGGTGCATCGAGGTGCCAAAAAAGTGTGAAAGGCCAAACATGGGGCGAGGTTGGGGGACAAGTGGTAGCTTTGGATACCAACACCAAAGGAATTGCAAAAAACACAGGGGAGCTCCGTTTCTTGTGTTAGTCTCTCCTGCCCTCTTTGTAAAGTGTACTTGTCAAAATACATGCCAACCAGCTAATCTGCATAGGCAACGATTACATGCAAACTTCTGCCATACTGCATATGTAAAGTGCGGTTATAACTGGCATCACCCAATCATATTACCGAGTGAATGAAATGAGTTTTTTCTGCTCTCTTTATTTTTTTTTTCAATCTTTAGGAGGAATAACATGTTTGTAAGCGCTAATATATATTATTATTGCATCAACATTCAGAATGCACGAATAGTCCCTTTAGCAAAAATTTGCCATGAAAAACATTGCAGTTCCCTTCCTTCAGTCATATTTGAACTGTTTAATTTGTCTATGGCACCAGATTAAAAATGTGGATTAAAAACTGATGAACATTATTGCTTACACTAAGTTCATGGCCTCACTACTGCAATGCCACCTTTAATTAGATGTGGTTGCCTGGTTCATGCGCAACAACATGAAAATCTGCTTACTAGAATTAGAAATACGCGATAGGTCGCCCATTCAGTGTCTAGTGTCTCTGTCTCATCGTAGCCAATGGCAAAATGAAATCCCAATACAACCATTGCACCAATAGCAAAGAAGACAACTGGTCCAATACACATGGCAATAATAATAATATTAATAATAATAAAAAAAAAGAATCACAGAAGACACCTCTAAACTAGACTTTAGCACTACCAACATTCACCTTCAAAGATAATTGTGTGCAGTTGACTATTCTACAAGGAAGTGGGAAGTCCTAATAACAAGCTGCAACCAAGGACAGGTGCCACACCCGGCAAAGCCACGGCAGCAGAGGTGCAGCCAAAGGTAGAAAACATGCACTGCTCAGAGCCAGGGGGAGCGATCATGCCGAATACAGAACAAGCACGTACATCGGGGTCCTTATCATCGGGCAGGATCATCTGGTTGGGGCCCTTGGGAAGGAGCTTCCCAAAAATGCCCCCCAGCCAACTCTTGCCAGCCACCTACGGACATCACAATGGCAAGCCTGTCACATTACTCTGGCACGGGTTCGGCTCACTATCACCACCACACATGCCACACATGAGAAAACACCAGTCAGTTAATGGCACGGCTGCCCATACTGACAGCAGCACATGTTCCTGTTATGAACCAGCATAGATTACAAATGTACACATCATCATTAGGGCGCCCCTACGGGCTGTGATGCGTCTAAATTATACCCACACACGTTACAGATACACTTGGCTACCATGTACCTTACACAAGCACTTTCCCGCGCCACTACCTATAAACATCAGCCACACCTGAGAGCAATGGGTCTGTGAGAACTACAGTGCAGTTTAGACCTCTATCACCACCTAACATGTGGCTAAGTTGCTGCGCCAGTTTTGGGTGTGGGTCCAATGGCTAGCGTGGCATGCCTCTTTTTCTCGGGCTAGCAAGGCAGATCCATCTCACCCCTCATTCAGTGTACAGAGGAGCCATGGACAGTCTGACTTGATGCAGCTTAACAGGCCTCCTTCCAACAGCTCTTCACCCACATACCATGGGTGCCACTCCAGTGCTTCTGCCTTGCAAACACTGGGAAAAGAAGCTCCCCAGTTGGCCTCACCCCCTCAAACGATTCCTCAACAACCTGTGGGTGGGTCTTGCTCGCACTGGTTCTGATTTGCTTGAGAAAGTTACTGCACTATTGCAATAGGGACAGTCATGAAAACAAAAACCCATCACCATCCAGGGAAACTTGACTTCAGGAGGAGAAATGCAGTCAGGGTGGTTTCAGTGCCTTTGAAGTGAACATCAACCACCCTGGTGCTCAGTCTCTCTCAACCGAGGCCGTGGCCAACTTGGCACCTCTCAGGCTCTCTCTCAAACATCCGTTCCTATGATTGCTGTAAAACTGACTGCATGCCTGTTCATTAAATGGCCCCTGCACACAATTTCAGACCACTGTACATTCAGTGATCACGCACATAGGGTGAGCCTGATCACGTGTCACTAAACATCGAAATAAGGCCATAACGTTCCTGCAGCAAATCCTTAAGCCAATGACATCAAGTTAATCATTTCATGGCCACAACTAACCAATCTTTTCATTTTTGCAGAAAGAACTAAGAACAGGGTGGTCAACCCTGTTTTTATTTTTTTCTACACACAAACAAAAAATAAGAAATTTTGCAAAACTAAAGAAAAAAAAAAAACACCCAAGCTTAAAAATTTGCCAGAAAAAAAAAAAAAATCCTTCTGGTACATACAGCAGCAAAACTGGAAGTTTGTTTCAATACAAAATAGAATCCTACTAAAACGCTACAATAAACAAATGAACAGGGAAGATATTTGAAATGGCATCCAATTCCAGGCCAATACACAATTCCTTGACGTGAAATATAAGTTGATCAGTGACACTAGCATCAACTAGGCACAGTTACGTTCCTCATGTAACCAATGCTGACTCCTGTGACCTAGTAGACCACTGCCGAGATTGCAAAAGGCAGGCTTGGCAAGCGAAAACGATGCGCGCCACAATTCAAGAACACCACTTTACTGCTCACAATTAGAGGTGTGCAAATATATACATTTTTGGATATGAATCATATATAAATATAGGAAAAAAAAAAAAAAAAAAGAAATGCCTTCAAATATCAAATCGAGTGTTGAATATCCGTTCAGTGAAAGAAATTAAAAAAATAGAAAAAAAAAATAGCAAACATTGTTCAACTCGTCTATTTCAGAATGCACAAGGTACTTGCAAAGAAGATTAAATTAGAATGCCCTACTGAAAAATCCAGCATAAATTTTATACAGGACTCCGTATACCTGCTTATTTTTTGTACAAGGAGGAGTTGCATGAAACTGGGTGGAGCCATCATTGACGACTGAGTAACACTAAACTCGTTAATTTGGCCTTCAAGGGACCAGAAAAAATGCCCCAATTAGACGAAAGCTCGGATTTTCGAATTGGCCTGAAAAAACTGCCAAGAACTGCTTGCATCACGTTAATTTTATATAATGAACACCTGCACGATGGCTATCTGCATTTCAGATGAAGCCGAAGTGATAATACCGTTATTTCTCAGTTTCGCAAGTGCTTCCCTGTCGGGAAGGTCCCTCTTCACAAAACAGCCCCGTTACAATTTGAGGATCCTTCACGCACAGTGCATGCAGACAAGCAATGCGATTAAGTGCACAGTGCGGTGAAACTGTCGTGAATTAAAAATTTTCGCTGTATTTGTATAGTCGGTAAATTGTAAATATTCAGAAAATTCCGAATAGCAGTTTTTGAAATATGAATAGAATAACAAACCTATTGGATTCGTATTTGAAATTACGAATATTCGCACACTCCTAGTTCGAGCACTGCATACAAATAATTTGCGAGTTAAAAGAAGCCTTTCACACTGCTAAATTTGCTGACACCCATGTCAGCACTCCATCAGTCATACTGAACGCAATGAAATTACCTTCCTTGAAGGAACATGATTTTGCCTCACATACCACCTGTTTTCATCTGTTTTCATCTACCACCATTCATGATTCCTTGCACAGTTGTAATAATGCTTTTCTTGCATCTCTGCCCTTTCGAGCATTATAGTACTGTTCTCTTTTTTATAGTGATGTTCAGTTGCAAGTCTGCACTTGTGCTGTGTCGTCTTCTCATTTGTCGGCGCTTTTCGGGCTCGTTAACAATGAATCCATATCAACTAGCCCAACACATGACATTAATACAAAACCTCATTAACCTCACAGTTTATCCAGCAAAATTCAAACTAATCCAAATGCGATACACTGCTTGTGGCAATGGGCACTCAGGACCACCATACTTAATTGCAAAAAAAAAAAAAAAAAAAAAATCACTACCAGTATCTACTAGTTTTCATCGTGCACAATTGCTGTTACTTCATTTATGAGCACTTGAACATGCCAAAACAAAACATCCTCTCTAAAACTAAACAATATGCATGCCGTCCATCTTCTTCACCGCTTGCAATAACAATGACCGAGCCGAATTTTTTTCCCTTTCCTTCCCCAGTCTCTCTAAATCAGCCACTTGTGCTATGATGCCATCTGTGATGCCTCATTAGGTGGTTAAGGAGCATTTAAAAGCTGTGAAAGACTGTTTGGCTGCATTTAACACAATAATGGGGTTCCCCAGAGAAACAATGAAACTACCTGGATACTCTTTGAATCCAAGGTGACTACACCTATATGCACAAGTCGGGCTATCTTTTTTGCCCAACAAAATACCTGCACTTTACTCGCAAGCCTCTTACACCTGGCGAAACAGGCAGGGACATCAATTCTTAACAGCCTCAACAGTCTAACTGAGCTTCTGTACATGCTGTAACGCGGCAAAACTGTACATGGGCAAGCAAGCACACTTCAGGCAAAGCAAGGGAGACAAAGAGAAGGCCACACCCCGCGAGATCCTCTCACTCAAACTGCATTCAGTTCATAGCACTGTCACCAATGGCATATGAAATGCCACACAATTACCCTCCCCCTCGCCTCCCCTTCACATTTGTGTAGGCATTCTCTAGGCAAATGGCTCAGGTCTTGGGACTAGAACTGGGCTTGCTGATTAAGTTCTGTGCACCCCTTCCTCCCTTGTGTCTCCCTTTAACTGTCAGTGTTGTAATCTTTATAACATCTGAAAGCAGTCATAGAATGTGATCAAGCTGCAGTCAATATTTAAGAGCCCTGCCTCTTCAACTCACCTTTGTCAGACCCAACAGCTCTGTGCCTCAGCACTTAAAAAATGATGTACACTGCAGTACCTCTGCAACTCACCAGAGAACACTGCCATCATGAACCGTGTATCAAACAAGCCCAGAACAGCAAAGCGGACTTATGAAGCTCCCACCTGTGTCTTGGCCTTGTTAGCGGCTGCTGGCTTCGATCGTTCAGATTCAGAAGCCGACTGGTCTGTGGTGAGCGATGACTGTGGTCCCGACGGCAGGCGTGAGCGCCCGGAGGCCAAAGCAGCACTGTCAACACTGTCCCGTCTGTCCCGAGTGTCTGTGCTGCTGCTTACACTGCTAAGACGCTCCCGGGACGCCTGCTGATGTGGCGGATGCTGGGCCTGCTAAAGTAAAAGAAAGAGGCACTTTAAATACAGGGTAACACAGTGACATTAAATGCTTGACAGACTGAAACAACAATCTATGTTGAGATGCCATTTCAATGCCAGGTATGAGGCAGCAAGCTATCTTTGAAATGCATGTCACATATACACAGGCATTTAACGTACCCTGTGATGCTATACCGGGATCAAGTGGTATTATGTTGCCACACCTGAAGCTAAAATTGCAAATCAGGGTTATGACCATCACTCATGGCAAGAAGAAATAGTGGAGGCTAGGAAAGTACACCCACTGAAAAGGTACACCTTTTTCTATTCACAGTACTCACTGAAGCAAAGTACACAATGCACTGCTAAAATGCTCTGCCTTACAGTAGGTGTGTGCGAGCTTCTATTGGACTTGACCTACACTCGGTAGTACACTCGAAGGTGTCTACCCTCGGTAGTAGTTGGTTGTCTTCAAGTAAGTATAATCAGAATAACAGCTTAGGACCTGACAAAACGTTTGTATACTTTATCAAGGCTAAGGAAAAAAGAAAGAAGAAGAAAGGAAAGAATTTACCCTACAGAGTTGAAACTCAACAAAGGAAGCAAATGCAAACCAGTCTAGCTGAATGGTCAAAGCATGCTACACACCGAAGCAAACCATATGCAATAGAAAAACAGCCCTCGAGCATTTTAACACTTTTTTTCCCCACAAGAAACTATGTCTGGGATCAACCAAGTCTAGTAGCATGCATGGTGTGTTATTCCCTGCACTGTCTTTCTATTTCAGTAAAACAACAACAACATGCTAATGCAGTTAGTCCAAATGTGCTGTCACAAGTTTTGCACTGTGACGGTCATATGAAATTAATAATAATAAAAAAAAAAGCAGTGGGGAGGAGGCATTATGGATGAGTCAGAGAAGGTGCCTTTAGAACAACAATTCCTGTGTGATGGTAGCAATTTTTTTTTGCCCCAAAATAACAGCTAAAAACATTGAACATTAACAGGTGGAAGTGCCAAATCAGTATGCAAAACTTCTAAGCTCTTCACGATTTGCAGTCCGTGCTACCACGCTTACTTTAACAAAGTCTGATAGAAAAGCCCAAATCTGTAGAAGCATGTAAATACTATAACGTCTAAAATGCTGTCAAATAGTAAAAATCTGATATTTGACACACATGTTTCCTATTCAAAACCTGTATTTGCTAGGTGTATGTGCTGGAAATGACACAAAGGAGACGTAGCTTCACTGACTTCTTATCAAAGAGTCAGAGCTGACTGCCACACCAGCAGTTGCTTTGCTATGCATGAAATTCCGTAATAATGGGCAACCAAGTGAGCCTAAAAGGGAGTTAGAACAAGGCAAAGAGAGACGGGTGCCCCTATTTGCTGTCTGACATGCGGTCCATCTGCCTATAGCCAGTGTCTATGGAGTCGCTGCTTAAAAGCAACAGCTGTACGATGACGCACTCGCAATTCAGCCTAGCAGTCAGAGATCCCACCGACAGAACTTGCACCCTTCAAATACATTGGCTCCGCATGTAGGTCAACTCTCTCAAGACAGCTTCAATGAATTTTTTTTTTTTTTCATGTAATGACCTTGTGTGTTAAAAGCAACTACTGTACCATTTAACCTCAAAATTATTCGAAGAAAAACACTATTAGTAGCTTCTAGCCAGGAAACCGTCATTCACACAGGCCTATAAGTCTGCTTTGTCATGCCAGCCATTACATATATACTTTTTTCCCTTGTCTGCTGAAGTGAGCAGCTAAAACAAGCAACAGTTATCAATCCCCAGCTTTCCCCCTCCCACTACTCTGCTATGCATCCCATGCCGATAGAGTCAGCACGCGAGATACTAGCACGCCGAGAACAAAACAGCAATGCTTTGAGAAGAACAGACCCATTGTCACAAAAAGAAATCAATCGGCCCAATACTTGTGGAAAACCAAAACAGACTTAATTTAACAGAAATTTGATTCTCTGGTTGAACCAAGCCAGAACCAAATGAGTAAACTCCAGGTCAGAGAAGTTGCCAGACACAAACGGAAAAAAGAAAAATAAATAAATAAAGAAAAAGCCCAAGTTTTGAACCATACTAGAAGCAAAAGCTTTTATCAGCAATATAATTTCAAATAAATATATCCAACTTCGTGTCCCACTGTGCAAGAAATAACTTTATGCCCTAACAGCAGCCGCCATATCTAACGACTGTTCTCACACTGAGGCTCTATCATAACTATACCAGTGACCTGGTAAGTGGACAAAAGCCACACTGGCTTGACCTCTAGCAGATATGCAAAAGTTCCACCTTTTACATAATACGACTCCCAATCTTGACAGCTTGCACTCCCAGGACCTATGTTCACTGCCTGTATATTCCAACAAGAAAGACGAGAAGCTCAACCACAACGACAAATATATTTATCATCAACTGACGCTGTACATCTTTCAAAACGCCACTACATAAATGCACACTGCCACAGCAGAAGAGACACCACATGTCAACAGGCACACATCAGAGGGTGCAAGCTTTGTTCGTATACAGTCATACCCCATTGCATCATTCAAGGTTAAACCTTACCCCACACATTCTAAATTCCAAGGTTTTATGCAAAGGGTATCAATGTTGGGTCAATACTTTCTATTGCGAGAAAAATTCCTCGCACATGGCATGCCAAAAAATAATGACAATTTTTCATGCAGCGAATGGACACCGAATTAGCCTGAATTCCAACTTGTGGCCCCTATCAATTGAATTACTGAACTGATACCAAAATGGGTCAGGGTAGCACCTTCCACGTGGCAATAGCTTGCAAGACACAAGCACCGCTGCCTGCCTGAGGATAGTATTCACTCAAACATACTTTGTACCAACATCCCTAAGTTGCAAACTGTGCACATTTTCCTCATAAACAACAAGTATGCCCAGAATAAAAAAAATTCTTTGCATGCCGCTGCAGAGAAAAGAGCTATGCATGTGTGTCCAAAAATATGCGCAACAGTAATGTGCAAAATATACAACTTCTGCTTTGCTTGGCTAGGATTACATAAACCGAGTGCTCTCATTTTACATTTATCAGGGCACATTATCGCTACGCAAAATCACAGCTGCTTAAGTATGAACAGAGTGCTTAATTATTCCTTAAACACAATGCACAGTTGAGGTTATAGCACCTGTAGGACCCCTGTTACCACTTCCGCCTGCCTACTCGTGACATGCCCTTTACCAATTACCCCACAACAGACAAAAGAAAACTTATGTGACACCGCTAGTTCAAAACAGAAACGAAACTATAAACAAAAGAAAATATTTTTATGGTATCTCACAAGACCCCACTGCTTATGTTATCTCACAAGACCCCACTGCTGTACATTCGATCATTCTAATAGTACAAGCAAGAGCCAATCCAGAGTACTACAAATACGTGGCACTAACTGGAATAAGTCCACACTATATCCAACTACCAAGATGCAGGAAAGACCTGGTCAGAGTATTTTGGAGAGATCTGAAGGAGTATGACACACCTTTGGCATGGAAAGTTCACAAGGGCTTAAGTCTAGTAGATGATCACAAAGCCAAGCAAAACTGCTTAACAAGAGAAGTGCACTTGTTTAAAGATGCCCTAAAGTCTTCTAACCTCCCGTGGTTACGCAGAAGCAATGAAAGCTTAAAACAAATGTCTGCAGTGAAGATCTCTATTAAGAACGCCCATTAATGCCTGTCTTCACTTGCAACTAAACTCAAGTGTAATATTTAAAAAATGTACATATTCTCAGCAGGTCTTGTGCACATTATAAAGCACATTTATCTTTTAAGGAGATTTTAAAAATGTATCCATGCTGCAGCCTTAGTGCCTCTCTCTCAAGTCTGAAGAGGATATGCTGCCACTTGTATTAAAAAAAAAAAAAGAAAAAAAAAAAAAGCGAGAGTCTGGGCTAGTTTTTTTTTTTTTCAAAACTAAGGCTTTCCTACCAAGAACAGGTATGCCTCTCCTTAGCATTGGAATGGGCTAGCAATAACTCAACAGTGGCACTACAGACTGTTAAAAAAGCATCCTCTGTTGCAGCTACCAGACATTTCAGTTGCAAAAGCTACGCATAATGATGAAAGACAAAATATGCCGATTTCCGCAAACACTACTGTCATTCATTTGGTGCCTCGACTTCAAATCTTAGAAATTTATAAGGAATGCTTCTTGGAAGGTGACGTCTTCTGTCGACATTCATACCAGTTTTGTCAAGCCCATGCAAATGACATACGTTGCATTACAGTTAAAAAGGCCATGAAAGGATAGTTACTAAGGCTAGAAAAAGTGTATAAACCAAAAATGTTCTGCCTGGATCACTTGTCATTGTAACACAAAAATTTTAAACCTAGCCTCACTAACGTAGAAGATATAGGCAATAAAAAATGAGATGCCCCTGTTCTACTGTAATTCAACGCACACGGACGTGCAAGAAAAATATGAACAGATGGCACCTGAAACAATGAATGAGCGGGAAACGGCCCGCCACATCCCGCTTGCATCACTTGGGAACAACCAATACGAAAAGACTAGCCCGAATCGCCCATTTTAGGTCAGCAGGACGCATGAGTCTATTCTGCTGATTTAGTGCATTTTATAACACTGTTCCCACATTTTATTCTTTCAGGTAGATTAATGGCATAGCAGCAACCGTGGCCGCAGACACACAAGGTTGCTAAATGTTGAACTGAATGTCCACAAAACATAACGCAGGCAACTTGCATACAATTTTCAAACAGGAGGGCTGCTTCTATTCCAACGAAAGCAAGCACGAATCTTCGACGTGTAAAAAAAATTTTCAGTCGCACGACTTCTCGAGAGCCAAGGCAACAAGTGGCCAAATTCAGACAAGGCTTCAAAATGTACCGCATCTGCAATCCTCAATTATAATAGGATGGCGCCCTTGGAGGCATTGTTACATGGAAGATTTTGCCATTTTCAAAAAACAACACAAGCCCAACTTAATGCCACTATTTTTCCTTTGCTACTACATGAAATTAAATTTAGTCTGCAACTAGTCACAATGACAACCTGAACAGGGCACCCGAGAAAAGTGTATGATAACCTGCGAAGTTCTGTAATGGATGGTATCTGTTGGAAAGGTCTTATATCAGGATGTTAACAGTCGAAAAATATTTAGTTATGTCATCAAGGACGGAGACATGCAGAAGCTGATACAGATATAAGACAAGAACAAGTATGGCAGTTAGCGAGAGCAAACAAAACATAGCCAACGCTGCACGATGGAAACAAGTGGCACATTAATGCAGCATTTTGTGGGAAAGAGTGAAATGTTTCAAAATAACCACATATTCCTTGCACTGAAAAAGGAACAGATGTGTAAGCTACAGCACCAAAAAATTCCAGCAACTTGTCATTGGATGAAGCCTATGATGGCAGCAGTCAAATGGCATCGGGGACAAGTGTGGTATCAAGTCCTAGTATTCTACCAAGGTATTTTTTGAAAGGTAGCATATTAAAATCAATTTTCCCTGAATAAAAGTGTCAAGACTAGACAATTATCCGCTTTCTTTGGACTTTGAGCTAACTTCACATTTTCGAGGCCTGCAAGACCTAATTGTTCATTCAATACATATATTATGGTGAGGCTACCCCAAAAAAACAAAACAAAATAATGTGCCTCTGCTCGTGGTTCATTCAATACAGTTGGTCCCAAAGCAAATGTGAATCAGTTCCCAAAACTTAATGAAGATGTCAATTTTAGTGAATTTTACTACATTTTACTATGTGGCAGGAAACGAATCTGCTGCAAGACTGGAACACAAATGGCACTAAATGTAGTTCATTTGGCTATACGAGACAAAAGGATGAGACAGCTCATGCTTCAGAATGGTCTAAGCAGCCAGACTTGCACAATCACGAAGTCCACTGCTGTTAGGAACTAACTTTGTACTTTTCTTTTGAAGGGCCACTGACTGACCACCACCCTTTGGTTCAAAATGTGCTCATTCTGGTGGCTGTGAGGCATTGTCATCGGAACATGCGGCCGTAAACTTTCTTTGAAAATTCATTAATAGTATCGCAATTGAGCTGCTTTGTCGTGCTCCTCTCCTTCGATCCCTCCTTTTCCTCTGTGAGGTTTTTCTCTCCTCCAAAAGGCAAAGTAACAAAATTCGCTTAAGTGCAGAGACTGATGGAATACATCAGATGCCTAATCACGGCCCCACTTTGGCAAGCATTTTCTTAGTCTCAAAGCACCTGTAGCCTAGCACAATGGATTTACCAGATTTCTGGCTTGCAGCTTCTGTCTGCTAAACCAAGTGTTGTTATGGCAACAATCAAGCCTAGCTTCGCTATGCATGGTTATTGTTGCTTCAGGTGGCCACGATTACCATGACTATGAACATGACCAAGGTCAAGGGCAAAGCTAATTAATACAACTAACACTGATCAGGCCTAACTAAGCACAGGTTAGTGAATAAAGTCTTAATGTGCTTGAACGCACACCCATGTATTAACACCTTCCTAGGCCTAACTGCACATGTTAAGCCTAACGGGCCTAGCTAAGCCTGTACCACTTTTACCATACCATTTTACGCGCTCTCGCATGTAAAACTTGCGCTTAGCTACAGCTAAACCACTGTCATTACTTTCATGCATTTCCCTATTAGGAGTACTTTTGGCAGGAAGGAGGCTGCTTGTAGCGGTGTTTCCATATTTCAAGAGTTTTATTTTATTTTTGTCATTCCTCTATGTGGACCCAGATGATTCAATGAGGTGACCAACTCAACATGTTAGCAAGGATCCTTTTCATGCTTGTATACTTCCAGTGCATCCCATCCATTTTATGACCAGAGTAGTGTGTGTCCCTACTGTTAAAAAAAAAAATCTAAGGGGAGCATTGAGCAGTGCGCTCATAATGGTCAAGTAGCCAGGTGTCGGAGCTCAATGGGACAGCTTAAGAGCGATCTGGGAAGCCTCGGGGCATTTCTTGAAAGGAAGCCTGTGCTTTTCTGTGTTTCAAAGTGCATGGCTGCCAACAGCACTGAGACAACCAGGACAACAGCAGTGCACCAGGTGGATGTCTAGAACCATTGTGTGGGCGAGTGAGGTAACATGCTGAAGCATGCATGGACAGAAACTAGTTCTTGTGTGCGTGCATGTGTGAAAAATGACCGGAGTGACTGAAAAAAAAATGTGTGTGGAATGAGGAGACAACGTAACGTTGTAGCTGTGCATCATTCTGTGCTACATCAACAAAGTTGGCTACACCTTCCCTTCACCCGCCATTAAGAATGATGAACCAAAGAGACACTTCTTGCGAATATGTCATGGCCATGGTTACGGCAATGCCAATGGATGGAATTCCAGTGTAGAGGATCAGGAGGTTGGCTTTTTGAAAAGAAGCACGACAAGCACCAGAGTTATTTTTTGCTGCTTTTCAGGGCACATATGATTATTATTATTTTGCAGAGACTTATCTTCAATGCCTGTCATCTAAACAGTGCTTGTTTGTTTAAAATATCCAGACCCTTGTCAGTGACCCTTTGAGTACACAAGCAGCAATATATATTTTTGTTAAAATAAGACACAGAGACAAGACATGGGTATATGATTTGAAACCATGGCAAAGAAAAAGATCATTCTCAGACAAAGCACATGCTACACCAGCCACACTGTGGTCCTTCTCACTATGCAATAGTAAAGGAAATAACGCAACATGGAAGCAGAAAATTTGAATAATATGCTCTATCACAGACACATTCTCGCATGACAAACCCCCTGCATCCCCCACCCAAAATCACACACCATAGCTTCGACGGAAACACCCAACAGAGGAAACCTGCTGCGATTGCCCATTTGTGGGCTTGCATTACTTGTTTCTCTGAACTGAGCAAAATATGCGGTTGCAATCAGAGACAGTGTGTATCAAACTACCAGACAATACATGGAATGGCAGCTTGATCCAATGCATATTAGCAGAGAGAAGAAATCGCTCACCAACCCACCGAGCAAAATTAACTTCAAGAGCTGAAGAAAGTCAGTGCCCCCCACCCAAAATAACACACCATAGCTTCAATGGAAATATCAGTGATATTTCCATTGGGGTTCTGTGACCACTGGGCTTCACAAGATCAGTGCGCAGCGACAAGAAACGACCGTTCCCTGAAACCCTGTCAACAGGCACATCGTGTGCCACATTCAGGAGGGAGCACAAATATGCACGAGGCGGAGTGTGCCGAAATAAATGCACCAAGTGTTAGCACCAGCATACAAGAGAACAGTAGAGGATAACAAATATCAAGAGACAGAAAAATGTAAACAATCAGGCAGAATATCATAGCACCAACGCAGCACTAATATTCCCATTCCTTTCTATACACATGCCACTTAGCAGTTAAAATGACAGAGAATGAAACCAGCACTCTCATATACCCAACATCAAAGTCTATAGAAGTTAATATGAAAGAACAACGACCAAGTTTGGCTTTGTGCATTCTTAAAGAGCTTTTCATAAAGCTTGGGAAAAACTGGAAACCAATAATAAATAAAATCAGGTTATTAAGTTCAAATGGTGCCTCTCCTCAGACAAAAAAAAATTTCAACCGTCCCCTACTGGAAAACAGCTCCAGAACAGCATGTCAGTGAGGATTTAACAATAGCAAGTTAGTGTAATCATCAGTAAGCAACAACAACCCAACTACCATCCCATCACCAGCTAAGAGGTGGTAGTTGGGAAAACAACCGTGCTATAAGGAATTCAGATTCTGACATAAGGAAAGGTGCGCACTCACAGTGTTGTTTCCTACTGCCTTTGCTCAACTGGACCAAGCACACCATCAGACATTTTGCGCAATTCTGCACCAGTCTGCTGCAGGAGAAACACCTCTTCCACTATGCTCCCTCCCCACTTCCTCATCTTAATTACCACTAAAATATGAACTCACAATCCCCTTCCAATTCACACAACACAGATGTCCTTCAATGCTATGTCCGATCATTCACTTTTCTGGCTAATGCAAGAGAAAGCAAACTGCACCAGCATGCCCTGACTGTGTAATCTCTTACCTTAGTAAGTTGCTGGTCATAACATAGAAGAGCTGAGCAGGCACGCTCAAGCAATTACTGTTCTTAAATTATTATCCTTCTGACCTTGTTCTTCGAGGTGTGGGTCTGTCACAACCACAGGGACCCAGATATATATATTTCTCCACTGCTTCCAGCCCCTTACTACCATTGGTTGGAGACCACTGCTTTTTTGCCTGAGTGGAAAGTATTAAGCCACAAATTTAATAATTATAGAGAGACGATGCCTCCATGCTTGGCTCCTTTTATGACTTTCATTTTCTCACTCAAACTGAGGATTGAGGAATCTACCTTGCATTCCCAGATAGTGTCGAGCATATGTTTTGCGCGCTATCTCAGCACGCTCAAATAACGCCGATTATCTACTCAACTGCCCACTTGTAATTTATGTCAGCCACAAGTGGGCACTCATTATTTAGCAGATTTGCCAGCAACCTACACGGCAAACGAGTTGCAGCTAATTTGTTAAGAATGCCAACGAATTACCTTTCAAGAAATATGTAATCACAGGTACTCATTAAATGAATGCAAGCTCCTCCGGTTTGTTGCAAGTATGCCTTATTGTAAACATCAGGCAGGTTGCAACTCAGACAGAGCCAAATGTTTGCCATTTACAAGGCATTGACGAATAAAATTTAAAAGCCTTCTCTTTCTATTTGGTCTTACGTTCATTTCTAGAAATATCAAACCTAGCAGTGAATGTGTTAAAAGCGTACTAGATAGTTTTTGCCCAACTTTCCTTCTTTCTGAAAGCTACAGCCGTCAGAAATTAATGGGGCAGAGAAAAGATAGCCTAGATAGTGAGTGATAGCTAAAAAGAACAGGGGAGAGAGGTATGTACGCTGATTACAAAACATAAAAAGTAAATAAGTCTGTGCCCCTCGTGCACAAGTGTCCAGGCACTGTCCAAGATGTAACTGTATGTAAGCGGCCACTGCTCATAAAAAGTACTGCGTATACAAAGCAGCATGAATGCAGCATTCCATCACTAAATGCACACGTGGCACACTGCACAAGCAGCCCGGATGTCAGGTTCACCTATGCCTATCAAGCTATCTTTCCTGAACTGCTGCAGGTCAGAAATCTGTGTAGGCTGCAAATGCTCTAAAAAAAAAAAAATATCACCTTCAGTTTTATATTCCGTGCAGCATTGAAATGTTGCACATGAGTGTGCATGCGTGCATAAACACACAAAAATGTTTATGTCGTCCATCAGTTCTAGAGGGCACTTAGACTAACATAATGTCTGCCTTTTAAAATTCATGCAACAACCAAAATATAAATGTGGGTAGCGTCATTTTACACTATGAAGCCAGGATATGAGAGCCAAGGATTGTGCGACCAGTCTATGTAACTGGAGCCCTCACAGAGTCACAAGTGAGGTTGCTGCCCGTCAGCGGTTTCGTGAGCCAGTCAGCTGTGAACTAATAACAGTCACCAACTAAAACACAATTCTTAATCATGACTAGTTACTGGCCAATTTTTCTCTGTGCATTTTAACAATGTAGTTGCTGATAACTATTACCAACTTCTGACAAACTATACTGCTAGCACTTACCTACACTTAGCTGCACTGTTAATTGCATCTACACTGTTAATTGCACCCAATTACACAAAGCAAAACTGACACCTACTACAACTCTCCCTAACTGCCTGTCAAGTGTGGCAACGTGAACTCTGAGGGGAAAAAGATAAAACACGTGCTCTAAGATTAAATGCATTTGCGACCCACCCAGCATCACTGCCTGCAGCAGTCAAAGACCTCACAGAGGAAAGTAGCAAGGTGTGCGTTGCCCTCCGCAGGAGTCTAGTAGACAACCCTTACACTGGGCCTTTGTGAGCACGCACACACTATCCTCTGTTTTGGCTCTGAGCTCCATGTGTGGTTGCTAGCAGACAGACTGATTGACACTGGTGCACTACAGTGAACTGAGTTTCAGAAAAGCTTGTGTCTGGACATCAGAAAACAAAGTCCCGCGCGACAGATTTCGAAGCGCTCTAATAAAAGTAAGTTCTGAGCCAAGTATGCTTCACTTGTGTCCTTTTTTGGATAATACAATATTCAATCAACATGCTTTCATCTCCACTGCACGTGAGAATCATACCAACGAGATTTCACTAGTACCTAAAGAAGAAGAAGAAGAAGAAAAAAAAAGAGTATGCACATGTAAAGACAGATGCTAAAATTACCGGCTATCGCATGTAAGAATAAAATGAAGTTGTGCATCCCCTAGCCAAGCAGCTAGACACTACACGAGCAAGAACTTGTAACGCTGGCACCCTGTTTCTACTAATCAATGTGGCTACAGCTCCTTCGTGAAACCTTGCTTTTTGCAGAGTGGAAACGAGCAGGGTAAATGCAGAAACTTGCTTCTTGCAAGCTGTCTGCAGCCCATTTAACTATAGCTCATGCCATTTGCACCAACTACGCACAGGTCCTGCTCCTAGCAGCACCTCTCTCTGTACTGCCGCCGTTACTCCCCTGTTGCTGCCCCTGAATGATGCACATTGCAGCCGCATGCTTAAGTGTTTGCGACACCTGGTCATGCATTTGCAGCCAGGGACAATGAGGCCCACAAAAATAATTTGACAAATGTCCCTGCGTACACTAGCATCCATGTTAGGCTACACTGATTACAGCTACACTGGCATTTTCAGCAAGAAGGATTAGCTTTGTTCTTTACTATTACAAGTGCTGTTTCACTTTACAGCTTTGAAACTACTTCCCGAAAGTGTTGCTGTAAAGGTTAAGGAAACCTATTCTAAAGAAACCTGAACCAACATTGTAACGGTATCATTCAGACCGATCTAGTTATTTGATCTCTACTGACCATGTTAAAACTTAAGTGCCCATGGCACTGGAGTCTCAAAATTGCTCCAAGCTAAAAAACAGCATTTACAATTGGTACTTTGACAGTCCAGATGCAAAAAAAAAAAAATGCCATTCATAAAATCAAAGAATAAGGACATATTTGCCCTGCACTAAACACACTAGTGATGCTATAAAAGCTACAGCCTGAAACTGTTGATAGCACAATCACAATTTTGCTCATACTAGTGAGCACATGTACATTTGAAGCTATGCTAGCTACGCAATAAAAGACATACAAAGCAACACTCGAGAGACAAAATGTATGCACAATGACACGAGATGACTCAAAACCAAAGGATTAAGCGTTGCATCCAGCACAACAAATATTGAAGGCATAGGTGTGTTACTATGAACATTGCTTAGGAACAAGTAAAAAAAAAAAGAAAGGCCCCAAACAGCTGCAACAAGGGCAACTGCCACCAGCCAGGGGCTGCCACTGAAAAGGAGCTGTTGAAACTACAGTGAAACCTTCCCTTTCTGACCTCCAATAAGGTGGGTGTGTGCACAACCAGTTGTAAAAGAAGCTCGCACGTATGGCTGCATCAGTATGCATACGCCTGCATATTTTGATGCCTTTTTTTGTCTATGCTGCTGGCTGCAAAGCACAAGGCCCCTATCATGTGACAATTGCAAGAGAGAATAGATTCCCACACAAACTTTGCCACAGTGACCCGATGCTATCACAGCCCAATGTGACTGGACTCTGCCTGTGACTGAGAACATTTCATAACAGGCCAACATCATCCTGTAGCCACTTTCACTTGAAGCAGACTCCCAGGTGATGTGCCCTTCTCCTAGGCCATGTGCTTTATACTTGAGCCATACAGCCAGTCCCAAGCTCAAACACAAGCTAAGGTCCACACTGTGAGAAGAGCACACTAGCTCACCCTGGCAAACTAAGTTTAGCTGTGACAACTCAACAAATAGCCCAACAAACAGCCCAGTTCAGAGCCCAATTGGCTCTGAACTGGCTCAAAAAGTGATGAGGTGCAACATCTCGCAGAAGCATCAGTGTTTGCTACTGCCAATGTTGCACGCTTCATTTCCTAGTACTATGCCAATGAGTTTTCAGCAAATAAAGTGTCATCCTGCAAGTGGCTGTTCACATGTGTGCAAGCCCCCCTGTCTCTGGTAAAAATTCCTGCGTCCAGGCGATTTCAAGTTCCCCCTGCATGTCCATAAGATCCCTATTTGTTGGAGCCATAGGTGAAGTAGATAAGGAAGTTTCACTGAAATTTCAACCTCTTTAATTGCATCCGGCTCACGACTTGTGCACTTTGGTATCCCCAGAAAGAAAATGCAAGAAGCTGGAACCCTTCCACTTGGGCAAAGGTGCCACAGTTTTGGTCTCCCCACTGGAATCGGATGGCGGCTGGCCGTGCTTGTGTTTTCTCAGTGGGCTGGCCTGACGCGCTTTACAGAAAGATGAAGCTTTGCTCTCGGGCTCAGACTCACTGGTTGATGCAACTGAGCTCTTGGCGGTGTCACGACTTCTGCGGAGCGATGAGTCTGCCGGTTGATGCTGTGCATGTCCCTGGCACAGGTTGGGTGCTGCGCAGCAGAATGCATCGACAGGAAAAGTTGCAACACTAAGACTTCCCTCGACCACATTCCGGAAAGGAGACTTAGCACCGCGCAGACCCACGGGCTCATCAATAGGAAATGTGCCTCCAAACACCAGGGGAGGCTTCCGAGGTCTGTTTGCCGCAGATCTGTGTCGCCACGTGTCTCCCCTCCGACGCTGTGATGATGGCGACTTCTCGAGTGGTTCGGCAATGCTGACTACCTTTGGCTCTCTGGGTGACGTCACTTCTTCCTCCTGTTCCTCATCCACCGTAGAGGCTACACCGTCCGCTCGATGGCGCGAGACATCCAGTCCAAAAACGCGTCCGAGGGCCCGTTTGCAGAAACGGCCCGGACTCATTGGATGGCGCTCTGGTGACCCGTCGCTGCTTTCAGTACCACCGCCAAAAGACGATGGCAACCCCCCGTGACCACTGCTGCTGCAACAGTGCACCTTCTGCCGACGCAAGATTCCTTTTGTTGGAGGCCGAGCGACTGCTGCTGGCACCACAATAGTCTCACTGCCGCCACTCCTTGTGTGCTTCTCAGGTGAGGAGCAGTCAGCTGAGCCGCTAGCTGACAGTGAGAGCCGACTGAGGCGTCGCAGTCTGGCTGCCAGGCTGCGTCGGCGGAGGGAGCCGCCTGGTGGCGTTC
This sequence comes from Amblyomma maculatum, assembly GCF_055883805.1. Taxonomy (NCBI): domain Eukaryota; kingdom Metazoa; phylum Arthropoda; class Arachnida; order Ixodida; family Ixodidae; genus Amblyomma; species Amblyomma maculatum. Next base: position 48,244,157 of record NC_139350.1, read on the forward strand.
TCAGCAGAGGTGCGCGCAAATCTTCAAAGGCACTGCTGCTCTCGGCCGACGATGCGGCCGCAGTTGTATCATCGTCTGCTTCTTCCTCTCTTTCAACTCGGCTCACTTCTTGCCCAACAGATTTCGGCACAGGCTCAGAAGATGCTTGAGCAGCCACAGCTGGTGCTTCCTCTTCCTACGAGGGCGTCCCCAAATAGTGCGTCCAGGGCAGAAAAAAGAGCGAGAAATATCAGTGAATAGTTGAACCACCCACACTCAAAACATGGCTCGTATACCACACAGCCCATACTCTGTAGCAAACTTACAGAGCAGCCTGGGATATTGGCAAGAGACAGACACTGTGCCCCTCAGCTACGTCCCAGGAAAACCAGCAGTGAATAAGAGCACAAAGACTAGTTGGCAGAGGCAGTGAACATTACCAAGCACACATTTTGACAACACGAAACAAAAAAGAACGCTGCTAAAGACACTACAATAAAAGAAAAAAATCTTCCAATCACTCAAAAATAATTAATAGTACTATCTCATGAGGAAAAACTGGATTAACATCCATTCTAAAAGTGAATTTTTTTAGTCAAAAGGGAGTTTATTCATCAGACTGCTCACACTAGAAAACAGCAAAGCTGTTTGTGAGCTGCTGATATTCCTCAAGCCTGATGCTGGCAATCCTTTTGCTGTCGTTTCTTAAGCATTCTTGTATCTTTCAGTGCCCCTTAACAAGAATCTGACCGGCAAATTGACAAGCCCGTGAAGCTCTGCCTCAAAATAAAAGATCCACTTGGAAATCTCATTTTCCCTCTCGCCACCCAGTGGCCTTCCTTTCGCTTTCATATCGTCAGATATTCTAGTAGCAGACTCTACAAAAACATGATCCTGGTTGGTGTGACAGCGCGATGAGCCTTTGCTCCCCGGGCGCAAACCAGCTTGCCAAAGTGTGCCAGGCATACCTGCAAGTGCACGTCAACCAGTGGTGTGCATTTTGCAATCCACAGCTGACTGAAAGCGGTGAGCAGAAAAAGCAAAGCATGTGACACGTGCCCAGGGAGACAGAGTTGCTTGGGCTGCCATGTCGACGAGAACCACATTTTTCAACATCTGAAACAGTTCTTACTAATGCTGAGCTACAAAGCTCAAGTTGCAATGAGGCCTCCAACTCTTACAGTTAAAACATTAACTGCACTGCACCGGTCTCACATAATAACTTGAGAATTACCAAACTTAGAGGACAGCACCAAACAATCTTCAAATTTGAGCCCAGTACAAAGAAAGACATATCATGATCCATAAGTATCCCATGCGATCATACCTCTATTGTGACTTGTGGGCAACGGCAATAACAGTAGTAGCAATGGCAGCAATTTACTGTGTAAACAAATATGGTATTGAATGCAGACCATGAAATACCATATCTGGGCAAATCCAGAGAGCACGGCTAAATGACTAAAGGTACCAGTATGCGGCAATTGAAATTATTCTCTTTATATATGCTATTTATGCATGAAATGTAACTAAATTTCACCCATTTCACCCATTGGACGTCTACCAATTTAGAACTGCAACTAATTCTAAGCAAGCGGAGCAATTGCAAGTAACCCCTCGTGTCCAAGTTTTGGATGTCAGCATGCTTGCAAAGGTCTGTTGTGTGATAATACAATCAGTTACCTTTATAAGCCTAGTAATTTCGAATGTAATAGATATAATTTACCATGCATATTCACATGACAACTGTTCTTACAAAAATCAATTTACAAAACAATTACAGGCATATAAACAGCTTTATTGAACTCTTTAATGTCTTAGGAGGTCAGGCAAATGATCATTTTACTGCAATTAATACCAAAATGCTGCAGAGAGGAGTTACAGCAGCTGCCCAAAAAGTGAAAGCTTAGAAAATGAACCTTAGCTTATTTCCACTGTTGCCTGATCTATCGGCTCAGTTTGCCTTTGCTTTCGGCCAGAGAAATGTGGCAGCGCAGCCAATGGAAGCTCTGGCCTCTCCTCCGCTTGAACATACTGGGGTGGGTTGTGCTCAGTTATTGGAAACCCATGCAATTTGTGGTGCACCCGGACTATAAGAAGACCAGTTTTCTCACAATGAGTGTGACCACACATAAAGAAAATGTCATCTTAGAATATTTGTGCAGCATGTTTCACTGCAATATTCTGTCATGGTAGAGAGAAGACCTGATGGTTGTAAAAAAAAATTAAGCTGAGGAATCAAATTTTGACAAACTGGGCATTTTATTGGCCACCTGCTCTAATTAATAGTGAAACTGAGCCCAATGGAAGCACCAGAAAAAGGCTTGCTGAGGTTTTAAAGTGAAGACCCACCAGGCAGGTTAGTTTTACCAGATTACTGTCAAAGTGTCATGTGCACATGGCATCATGACATCCACCGCAACAAACAACTGCATCAAAGATGGCAAAACTGCCCTGGTTGGAAATGGCTTCCTTTAGATATTTCCTGCCTTTCAAGGCAATTTCACACAGTACGACCCAGTTGCAAAGCCTTAGTTCCATAACAAGAATTACCCAAGACATCTTAAATACAAGAGGATAGAATTTGTTTCAAGAGCAAACTGTCACATCAGGGCATTAAGCAACTTGGGCACACTGTGTACGACTAGAAATTGCGCAGGGCTTAAAGGGCAGCATGGGAGCACCTAGTCATAAAACAGCAACATGTCCTAGAATTTACTTCATACTGACAGCTGTCAGTGGCCTACATTTTTAACTTTGTTTGTCTGAGATCACTTACCCTCCTGAGCTACCCAGCTGCGACACCTGTATCGAACCCTAGTCAAAAAGAGTGTAATCACTGCACTCCAGATGGCCTTCAGTAATTATATGCATCCTTTCATGCTGATTAACATCAAAAAGCCGCAGCGGATAGACCAGTACTAAATGTTTGTTCCTCTCATTACTGCCTCAAACCCCTTTCCTCCCCCACAGGACCAGCCAGTCAGTATGAGCCATTACAAGCAACTCTGCAAAGCTAACATTGTGCATCTAAGTGTTAGTTAATATTTATGCAGCCACTACAGTAAAACTTCGTTATAAGGGATACTCAAGGGAACCAAAAAAGATGTCTCTTGTAACCGAAAATTCTTACCAACTGGTATGTGTGGCAGTTTAGATTTCCTTATCTAAATTCTGTTCCATATCAGTGTCCTGTCTTGTTGCAGTATGTCAGGAACCGAGAAAGAGTGCCTCCACTAGAATGGAAAGTCCCTGTTGTTTCAGCCACTGTCAACACATTCCAGCGTGACTGAAACAACAGGGACATTTTGACTTCCCAGACAAGAGGAGGTACTCCTTCTTGATTCCTGACAAATTGCAACAAATAAAGGACACTGATATGATATAGAATTTAGTCTGACAAGGAAATCTAAACTGCCACATATACAAGTTGGCATGAGTCAGCTGCACTGTTTAGGCATACCTGGGTAAATTGTGTCTCTCGTAACCATGTCTCTTGTATGCAATGTTGTTAACATGGCAGACATAGGAAAACCAACCAAACCAATTTCAAGTGTCTCCTATAACCAAGTGTCTCTTGTAACCACGTTTCTTGTAATGAGATTTTACTTTATGTGTGTGTGTGTGTGTGTGTGTGTGTGTGTGTGTGTGTGTGTGTGTATTTTCTTTCTATACTGACTCCCTCCATTGCCACATCACATGAGGAGCATAAAAATAAAGAATAAAAGGTAACATTCTTTAAACATATAAAAGCGCTGCCAATAATGTAGGTATACGTGCATGCTAAAGCACAATTGTTACACTTTTCAAAGTAGTCACCTTGGAATGCAGTCCATTTAGTACAGGATCAGCTGTGCACCCAAAACTGTGCTGTACAATCTATGTAATGCTCTACAGGAAAAGGAAATAACATGCCATTGAAATGCACAGCTCGTCATATTAGGGTACCATGTTGCTTGAGCAAAGAGCTAAGGTCATAGTTTCATGAGTGAACCAGACATGAGTGCTTTCAGATCACAGTAAAGATGCTTGTAAAAAAAAATAAAGAGCCTCAAAGTGGAAAACAAGAAGTGGAAACCTGAGCTTGCATCAGCTGCAACTGAACAAGCCATTCATGACATCTGCAGCTCAGAAAGGGCAATGCCAAAACCCACGTGTGCAGACAAGCCAGCATTACCAGTTAATGCCAAGTAAAGGCACTATCAACAGCTCTATGAGGTACGGCCTACAGTACACTATTAACACAAACACACTCAACACTCACAAAGTGCTCTCCTCACAGTGCAAACGCAGCAAGTCTGCAGACAATGTCACAATAAGGTTGTGATGTTCACTCCACAACCAATGCACTATAGTTACCAACCACTGCCTAGCAGAACTTTTTTTCCACTTTCAATCGACCTTACAGGAAGAAGGTGCCGTTGCAAGAAAACTTGCACAGACTGCTTTTAAGCAGTCTGTGCAAATTTTGCAGAGAGAGTCAAAGAAAAAGAAAGCAGGCCCAGACGAGCTTGGTCCAAATGCATGGCTGCATAACTAACGACACAAAACCTACACCTTGAAAATCTAAAAAGGCACTTGTGTTGAGATTAGTATCATACGAGTATTAGAACACTGTGCCACTGCAGCACGTGGCACAAACACGTGCACCAGTGCTCAAATTTCATAGCCTTCAAACTTTCCAGTGTAAAATAGCTTCCTGCCACTTTAAACTAGTCTAGACTACAAGGATACCACCGGAAACTCATAATATGATGTGCCTCCCAAAAAGACTACGGCAGGGAGAGAAAGACCCAATTGTGCCTTCAGATTCTCTGGTGGGGCATGGCCTGAACTAACACCACCATTCAAAGAAAGTTTGTTTTCCGCCTCTTACTCCTATACATGAAAATTAATGCACCAGCATTTTCCCAGCTCCAAGATGGCCACAAATGCATGCAGCAGCTGGTTAACCAAGGCTAGAAAGCAGGGAGCAGAGAAAAAAAAAAAGCAGGAAAGAGGCACAGAAAGGCTATAACAGTCACAAATCCAAACGTAAATCAAAAAGGGGATGTAGGAAATAAAAACAAATGAAGGAGAAGGTGCCACCTACCGACAACTGGGGGGTAGCGTAGATGCCAGCCGCAAAATGGGCGCACGCAGAACGGCGATGACTAAACGTGCTTGTGTGCTGTTGCGCGTCACTTCTCGGGACGCGGTGCCATGTTCAAAGAAAAAATGCCGCACAGGAGTTTCGGGTCGAGGTAAAAACCCAAACAAAGAGGCAAACAAAGATGAACCAAGGCAGCATACGCACAGGAACACAAGGGAGATCGGACCAGTGGGAATGCAAGGGCCCCCACTCGCCACTCCTCGAAGAACTGCGAGAGGACAACTCGGCCTTTGCTTGCAGAACTGCCCTGTAGCAGCACGGCTGCTGCCGTCGCTCTGGGCGGTCACTCAGAGAGCCCGCACAAGCTACTCAAAGCTGTCCGCACCCACTGCATCCACGTGCTAAACAGTCACGGTGGCGTGGCTTGCTTGGTTTCGAAAAGCAGTGTTTCACATAACGTGTCACATCGTCGCACTTTTTGAAAACAAAACAGGCTTTCACAGACCAGCAGGGCTAGCTATATGAGCCCGTTTCAGTACACACACGTTCCCTTGCACGGCTCTCTTGGCCACCGGCCCTGACACAGGCCGGGTGCTACAGCTCGTGCTGGAGTGCCACACCCTCTTGGCTGCACAAACAGAGCCACCACCGACACAGCATATTCGCCCACACCCAATACAGACGAGTGGCACTTCGCACCCATTAATAAGGCCCAGCACGAACCACCCATGGAGAGTGGCATCAGCTGAAACCACCAAGAGAAGCAACAAGGTACAATAAAACTATCTCCCGACACTTTGCCGAAACAAACAACTAAAAGGCACACACATTGCGCCATGAGGAGAGAAACGGCGAGGAAGGAGGGAGGCAGCGCGACCTTCTCCCACTCCTCTCATTTTGGGTGATGCCGAGGGAAGGGCCGGCCAATCAATATGCAGACAGAGGGGGAAAGGAGGCGGGGCACAGACCATTAACCCAATTGAACCCTCCCTGCTGCTGCGTATCTTTGTAGCTTCTCTCTTTTTTCTCCTGTCCCAGCCGTGCAATCTTTCTGTTTGCCGTCCCACGTGGCTGAAGCAGTTAATCAGTCCCGCATGCATGCGCAGACCACACCCCTTAGAAACCGGCTGTCCTTCGCCCCCGTTACAGTGAGGAAACACGTGCCAATCAATATAGCTCCCTTTGGCATCTCATCAATCTTGAACTTAGGGCCCGTTAACAAATGGACTCCATGTCAAACAACTACTTGTCTTTTCTCTTTTTCTTTTCTTTGCCTCTTCAAGCTAAAAGATGTTAATGTCTTCAGTTTTTGATGCTTGTATATTCCCACCATGGCAACATGCATTCTTGTCAACAGAGTCACAAATCACTTTCCCGTTTCTGTCATTACGAGATATGCTACTACTGAAGTTTTTGTAGCAGATATCTGAATGGGCGCTGATAGAGAGAGAGAGAGATAGAAAAAAAAAAAAGATACCGCAATATTAAAAGAAAGCTACTGTTATTCCCCAAGTAAATATTCTGACAGTACACTCTTATATTTGCCTCTATCTAACCTCTAGCAACCAGTCCTTCTCCCACAAGTAAGTACTGCACACATTACCCACAGAGAAGCATTATTCAAGGTCAAAAAACAAGCTTCACTGTCTCATACCTTAGATGTATTGCGTGTTGCACAATATCAAGAGAATTGCAGCTAGATTTGAAGTCGTAATTCTTAAGACGCTGCTCAAACTGCCAAAGTTTTCACGCACGATAATAACAGAGGATAAAAAAAATATGTATGCAGCAAGAAGCATGAGGAAAGATTCACTCCATGACACAAAGGCCCTGTCTATAATATCCTTCTGAGCTGTGGTCAAGCCAAGATTGTCAAAATAAAAAAACACACGCTGTCATGTAACGGCATGGCGATTCCCTACATAATTGGTTATTGTTTAAAGGTCCACGGAAACGGCCCCCAAGAAACCACTGATAAACGTGTTCAGTGTGTAGAACACATCCTTTTGAGCATTAACGCAAAGTATAACTCCTTGGAACAAAGCCAGCGATTTATTATTTTTTAAAAACAGCGTTTTTTGAAATTCGCGGGCAGAGGAAATGTCGCTTGGCTGTGTCGCATGGAACTATTTCCTAATCCCGTGACGTCACGGGTCGGTTGACTGGCAAGGCTTGCTAGAAGCTGCCATTCGCTGCGGTCACTGCAACCATGACGTCACGAACACACTTCCGGTAGCTGCGAAAGTCGTCTGCTTGTGCGCTGCTCGAACTCTGTGCGGGCTGTTACAGCTCGCCGCCCTTATCGGTTAGGTGGCCATTGCCCATTAAGTGCAACAACCGAAGTGACGCAGGGATCGGCAGAACGAAGCTGCATTTACAAATATTTTATTTATATAACGTGGTTTCAGGAGTGTCGGAGTGTCGTCCGACGAGGCGTCAACAGCACGGTCAAGCACCGCACGATGGCAGCACCTCCTTGACCGCCGTAAACAACGCCGCTGTGGCCCCTCCTCCCGCATACCGTTCGCGAACCACACGGCGGATCGTTAGCACCGATGTCCGAAATAAAGCGTGCTAAAATTTGCTGGCGTCTGGAATACTGAGCCGAATATCAAGTATGAAGCCCTCGTGAGGATCGCTGACCAGCAGCAAATTGCTGGTAAGAGTGATAGCCGTGATACAAGCTAGTTTCTGCTCAAGCCAGCTGCCGCTGGTGCATTTCGGCTGATCCGATCTGCTCGTACTAGCTCTGCGATTAATGCGTCGGCAGAGTTAATCCTATAATTATTTTACTATGGCAGGATAGGAATCACTATAAGGCAGTTTCATAAGTAGACGATTTACGACAGCGTTGATCATGTTCCAAAGCGTCGACCGCCGCGGCTTCGAAGCGAAACAATAGGCCTAGCGACGACTAGGGACGGTCACGCACGGCGCCGGCGTTCGCCACGCTCGCACGTTCCACCCCCGCGGTAATTGTGTAACGTACCTCAGCCTGCTCGCGGCATCCCGTGCTGCAAGCGTTGCAAACTCGTGTACTTTCATAGCTAAGGCCGCGTATTTTTTGGCGTTCTGCTCAGCAACAAGCCGTTCAAACGATACTGTAGGCACGACAAGGCTTCAGTACGCAGTCGCTGCGCTGTCGGCCGTAATCGAAGACGTCGGGCGGCACCATAATCTATACATCGATCTTTAAACGTGATACAGTGGGCAAATGGGTTAGTGGTGCAACCATGGTTTAATCCGCAGTGTAACATAGGATAACCACGGGTTCGCGGTTACACTAACCGTCGCTGCGCGAACTGGCGAGCTCCTCAGGCGTGTGCGAGCGAGGACGGGTTGGCGCGAGTACGCCAGCGAGCGAGCGCGCGGCAACCGGAAGTTCGTCGAAGTGACGTATGTCTGGGCGGAGCTTTGAACTTGCTTGTATTCTTTGTTTTTTTATGGCTCCCTTCGGCGTACGAGTTGAGGGGGAAAATTGGAAGGGTCATTTTTGATCGCCGATATCTCTGGTGTTGCAGAAGCTAGATCGAAAATTTTTGCGGGAGAATGATGGGTGGTTCAATAACTATCAGTGTTATGGTGTTGTTTACCCTTCTTGGTGACCCCTTTCTGGGGACCTTTAAATCTTCCATCCATTGTAAGGAAAGCAAATGCCACCTTCTGCTATCAAACACTTCGGTAATAGGTCGGCATGAAGGAAGCCTCGAATATGAGCTGCTTTAAGCAGCAAAGGTCACAGAGCAACCAATGCATTAGTAAGTCCTCAATTACACCTGACCCTGGAAAGGACAGTACGTTTTGATATCTTTATTATAATCTTTATCTGCTGTACCTTGTCATCACCCTTTCTATCAATCTTCATCCCCCCCCCCCCCCTTCCCCGTTTTGGTTAGTAGTTTTGATTAGTAGATTTTAGCTTCTACTACAGATGGCAACAGCTGTCCATTTGTATAGTATATTTATGTAGACAAAAAATTTTCGAGTCCAGCACAATATCGAGAGAGGCAGGAGTGTCACAAGTGGCGAGATTGACGCGGTTTTGTTTTGCAGTGACGATGATTCAGAGATCATTCAGAATTTATGGACTTGCAAAGCACTGACAGTGAGAGTGACAAGTCTGTGGCCCTTTACCACACCACAAGTATGTGGAATGTTGACTGTGCAGATTCACATCTGGTTTTGCTTTCGATAATGCGGAGATAGTTAAACCTAGATGCAACTAATCTCCATGTACTATTGCATTCCTCATGTCACAAAGTTTCTAAATCTCCCAACACCACCACCATTGCAGCACACGTATTTGCAAATTTCATGTAACGAAAAAGTTGCAGCAGCTGAATTTGATATAATGGACCAGTTAACTGTTAGGTAGTGCCATGATGGTGACAATTTGACAGTACCACATTAAAGTTTCACAACAATAAAACATGAACTGACATTAAAGGAACTCCTGCGATTACAACAAGTGACCGAGTTGATATAACATGCCATGCTACACCACTGGTGCATCTACAGTGGAATCTCGTTGATTCGATTCTCATGGAAAGTGAGAATTAAAACATATCTGAAAATTTCACCATAATACCCTGTCTTTTATGTTGAACTTTTTATTTCTTAATGTCCAGAAGCAATCTTTTCTGAGATTCCCTACGAAAGAGTCATAGTTTTATCGCTTAAATAAAACACATGCATTTGATTTTTGTTAAAGCAATAAATGGCACCCCGGATCTGCTTACATTCGGGGGCAATGGTTTCGGTGACAACCAGTCCACCTGGGCGCCCACGTCTGTATTCACCACCTGCCACTCCCCAACGTCATGGCTAAACAAAAAGGGTGCCTAACTTGATATTGTACAAAGTGGAAAATTCTCCCGATTATCGGACTCACTCCCTTGCTGGTAGAATTGCTGCTAGATCACTACTACTGAGCTGGCTGAGGGGCATGCAGTGTGGGCAAGACCAGATTTATTTTTACGGTGAAAGCCTTTAATGGCTCATCGTTGTCAGCATGAATGTGTCGACAAAAATGTTCCGCTTTTCCCGCTTTTCAGTTGGTCGATCGGGGTGTGACGTCACAGGCTGCAAATTTAAAACGAGACCATTTGTACTTAGGCGAGTAATTGCAATTAGAGGACTGGTGTGGTAATACCTAAAGTGAGTCTGGATTGACTTAGCCCAATCATTACCCAATCAGGCTAATTCACCAACTAGTACTAATGGCTAACTAGTCACTAACCAGTACAAACTAATGATTAACTAGTCATTAACTACTTTTAATTAGTGATGACTGAATAGTGATGAGTAATGACAGATGAATGACTATAATGCCACATGGTGACGTCATCGGCTGTGGACGTCATGACCGGATGTGATGTCGTCATGATGTCACATCCAGTCATTTCTAATAACCGGAAGTGATAATGACGTCCCATCCGGTCACAACGTCACCAGGAGATTCACGCATATACGAAGCTGACCCCGCTGGTCGTTCAATCCAGGCGTCCGTGCAGCGCTTTTCATTTGGCACTTCCTCAAACGCCGCACCACATCACAAACTGTCTCGCAGTCAATGCTTAAGCAGCGCAGCAGGAAAGGCTTCCCCTTGAAGCACTTTAGTGAGCCAAAGCGCCCCCTGAATTTATTTATTTTTTTTTAAGTTTGTTCACTTTCTGGCTTGAGTCGACTTTATGAGAATGAGAAAGCAGCAAATACAGCGATCAAGCTTTTTGCACTTTCTGTGCACTCTCCAAAGAAACTGCCGCAAGAAACGTGCAGACACCGCTACACGGGGTGGTGTGGCAAGCGTTGGCTCCAGCGCTTCTTTTTCTTTCATCCGCATTTTTTTGTCATACGTTTCTAAGATGAGTTTTCAGATTTCGATCAGCAAGAATTTCACTGGATTCAAGCAGTCAGCCCAACACAGTGCAGGGGCGTGATTGGGTCTCAGCTTCATTCCTTCTTCGCGACCGCTCTTTTACAGACAATTGCAACAGCAGACGCGGAGGGCGGTCGCAAAATGTTCAGGGCATTTTGCGCAAGGACAGAGCTATCGTAACCAGAAATTGCGGCATCCGGAAGTCTCCGAAATTTACAGAAGCGCGTTGCTACTAGCAGGGAATGGTGAAAAATACGGGAGACACGGATGCGGGATTTTTCGTGTGTTGGGACAATTCAGGTTCAGCCCACTACAGAAGCTTTGCTTTCCAATATGTTCGGCCACTGTGTTCTCTGCTCGTACACACCTCTTTTTCCCTGCATCCCGTGGAGAACGTAACAGCAGAGTGTTAAAGCATTATTTATCGTTTTCCTTCAGACATTCCACCCTCTGCCACAATTTTCACACCAGCAGGGTGCCTAGATTTCCAGCCAAAACAGTTGGAAAAAGTGTGCAGGAAGTGCTACGTTCTTCGCAGGATACTAGGCCAAACTGCGAGGTGTTATGTTCGCACAGATGTGACTCCCACTCACCGAGTAGGTGCTGGCCTTGTAGTAGTCGAAGGTGCTGGCTTGACTGCCAACAGGTGGAGAGGAAGGTGCTGATCCATCTGCCTGTGGCGGCCCGCCATTCACCATGGCGGCTGAATCTGCGGGAGGCGGAGGACCCGTGCTCACAAAGCTGTAATCGGATGAAGGCTGTGTTGCTGTCGCCACTTGAGGCATCGAGTTCCAGCCACTCTCAACTGAGGATGTTCCCGCCGCAAAGGATGGCACATTCGCGGGAAGGTGTTGGGAGAAGTTGTCGTGAGTGGCCAAAGGGGTCCCTGAAAAGAAAGAAAAGGCTTGCATGGTATACTGCCACCTGATTTGGCCTCGAGGATTGCGGCACCACAAAAACACATGTGGGAGAAACTTGCAATGTTAACCGTTATATTCTGTGATGAGAAAAATGGATAGATGGTGAGTGGCTCCAGTACTGCATCGCCAATGGTTCTTATGCGGCTGCAAAAATGTGAAAAACTGGTTGATCTATTAACAAAATATCAAACAGTCATGATCATTTCTGAATGCGTGAGTACAATTATACTGGACAGAAACACTCAGGCATACACATACAGCAAACTGACAGCAAAACGCAGAACTTCTCCATCATCCTAAAATGCAGCAGTGGGATGTACCATAGAAATTTCAGGCTATTTCTCTAACACACTAGTGTAAGATTTCAGAGTTCACATTTTAGCGCCATCATACACCTCTCTCGGGTGTCTCAACTTAGCTTTGATAAACACAACTGGCATGGCAGTTTCCTTATGCAAGCATACATAAAAACCATTAGCTGTTTTGCAATTTGTAATGCACACAACATGCCTTGTACAACCAGGCACGAGGAAAGCAAAGTTCTGTATTCAATATAATGCCTTTTCTCAAATGACACCAGGAAAATACACGAACCTCGCAGCACATGCCAATTAGAACAGAGGAGTTACATGCACACACAGAACTCTCCAAGAAAGCAAGGATCTTGAAGACACGAACAAACTATCTCGTGTGGCACCTTTTGCTTTCTTACATGTAGTGGTGCTAAGTGTTTTTTTTGTTTTTTTTTCACAAAGCGAAAGGAATGCGAAAGAACATAGAAGGGGGAAGCCAGAGAGAGAGAAAGAGAGCGTCTACGGCGTTTATTTATGACGGCCTCACTGAGACCCACACTCTGCTCAGCAGGTCGTCCAGGGTGTCCGAAAAGCAAGCAGCACAAAGCCCCTCGTGGCTCTTTCACGTGATTTCTACACTCTCTTTGGCTCGGTTACGTTCGCAACGCAGCTCCACTAATAAGCTGGCGCTTAAAACGTGCACTCTCAACAAATGCGATTTTAGCTTATCTAGCCAGTTGCAAATATAGGTATATTTTCTAGCTATTTGCAGTGATTCTTTCAGCTTGGGTCACTGCGAAGCTGTTCTCAAATTCCGTGAGACTGGACATATGCTCTATCAAAACGCCTCTCTCTGTAAAGGTGATAGAACGTAAAATTTATTTCGCATTTAAGAATACAGGGGCATTGTAGTGGAGGGTTTCAGATTAATTTAGACTATTTAAGGCTTGGTTAACATGGGCTAACAGAGCATACATAGCCCATGTGTGGACTTTGTGTTTCTCCTCCGTTAGAAATGCTGCTGCCATGGCCAGGATTGAACCCAGCTCCTTTGGCTCAGTAGCTGAGAGCCCTAACCATTGAGACGTCGTGAAGGGTGCATTACACTCATAAAATAAGGCAAGAGAGCAAGTCAGTTGATCCGTCAATCAACCAACCAACCAGTCAGTCAGTTTATCGAATTTCCAGCAAACGCTAGACAGAGGAAGGCACACTCAATCCTCGCCAAACGTGTGCTTGGCAGCAGTACAGATCTTTTGTGGCATGCTACATGCTGCCGCACAGCTAATGGCATCAAATACTGTTCTGGCTTCACTGAAACTTGGGAACATCCGAACCCCAAAGCCAATGCAGCACAAGCCCGAGGAGAGAGAGGTTTACTGAGTACGGGATATGGTACGTGCGATTTAACACCCAAAAGCTGTTCATGGGCTATGACAGATACTTGCTCATAGGCTGTGTGTATGCTAGTTGAAAATTGAGCTCGAACTGAATTGAAACCAAGTAAAGTGGAGGGTAGGTGGAGGGGAGAAGCCAGACTTCAATACGAAGGCTTTTAAAAACTGAAGCACTATGGAACAAACCGAATGAAGTGAGTTACGCTACAAGAATTTTCTCATTTCTTCTTTCAAAAGCATATTGGACACAGAAATCATAATAATTTGAGCCGGCATCATTGAAGGTAAAAAAAGAAAAAAAAAAAAAACTGCTTAGGTTTCAGGCAAGGACTAAACTTGCTCAACTTTTTCCGAGAGCATTTCACTATGTATGTTTTCCGCACCAACCTTCACATAGCAGTATAACCGACCCACAGTACAGTTCATAGCAGACCAAGAGCAGAGACATGTGTTCATTCATTCGTCTGTAACTGTAAACCAAAGCAAGCATGCTTTCCTTTACAGTCACATTTAGTGGGATGTAGCCGAAGGGGTTTACTTCTTCCCCTGGGTTGCCTTTCTTGGTCTTCACGACCACTGCTGCCCTGGAAAACAGACTGCGTAATTACTATGTGTGGAGTGGGAAAGCATGTCTGCAGCACGATTTGCAGCAACACTGCACAGTCTGCTCTAACTTTGGCCATTGGCAGCACGAGGTGGCACAGACCTGATGGAAGCAAGACTGTGGCTCAAATACGAACTAATACCGCAGAACCTTACGGCTACATTCGCGGTTAACATAATTTCCCGTTTTATATGCTTAAAACCACGGGCAGTAAAGCATATCCCATAGAGAAGTGACGAGTCTTCTACCATTGCACCTATGCATCGACTAAAGCTTACGGTCAGCTTCAATCATAACACCAGCTTTTAGCATTGTTCGCTTCAAGCGGCATTTGCAACTAACATGCTTTCAAATGATTTTGTAGCAGTGGACTCTGCCTGGCCCAAATGCGCTGTGACAAATCGAACCAGGCTTGTACAAAGAAGCTATCACGGGCACTCTGCCAAGTTTGCTCCCCACCACTGCAGGAGCCAATATCAAAAGTATAGTCAAAAGATAAACACGCCGTGACGTTATCGCTGCGCAGCATCTTGGTGCACTGCCAATAAATGAGTTGTGGATGCGACGGCTGAAACAGAAGGAAATTTTCGGCGGCAAAAGTGGAGTGTGGGTTTATTATGTGAGTGGGTTGATTACGCAACAAATACGGTATCATTTTCACGATCGCTACGCAACAAATACGGCACCATTTTCACGATCACAAGTGGCATCTCAAGCCGATTTCTGTATATCGAATTATCAATATATCGAACTATTTCAAGATCCCCTTGCAGTTTGATATATCCCGGTTCGACTGCATACGAGGCATTCCAGCAGAAACACAACTTGACTCTTTCCCGGCCGCGCCCATTGAGCATCGCTAGCCCGCTAACGATGACTTCGCGCACTGATTTTGAGCCCTTCCACGTCACTCACGGATATGCTATACCATCTAGTGTGTAGTCGGATAACTGAAGTTTCGATTTAATGCTGTTTACATTTTTCCCACGAAGCGGTTATTTTTGAGCACGCTCCGAACATGCGGCAATGTCGGAGTCGCATGCGAGAATGGCGGCATCCGCATCGACGACGCACGCTTCGAAACGTCGAAGTCGGATAACTGAAGTTTCGATTTGATGCTGTTTACATTTTTCCCGCGAAGCGGCTATTTATTTTTAAACGCGCTCCGAACATGCGGCAATGCCAGAGTCGCATGCAAGTATGGGAGCATCCGCATCGACGACGCGCGCTTCGAAACGTCGGAAATCTGACGATTCCACACTGTCTACGACCGATTTTATCGATGACCCAAGCAGCAGTGACTCTGAAGATGCTGCCTTATCGTAAGAACCCAGTTCCGGCCCCAATTATGATGAAAACCAGCCCGGAACATCGGCAGCCACTTTGTTGACCTGTTTTGCATGCGTCTGGGACCGCTCTGGATGTTTTGTTTGCGTTGCTGGTGTCATTTATCTCATTCCCAGGGTGTCAACGTCATTTGGACACGATATCTTGCCTCCCGCAAAACAGGGAGTAGCGTTCTGCCCAAGAAGGGAACCGGGCATCCATTTCAGCATGGTGTTCTGCGGTGGTCCTCGTTGATTGCTCATTATGCATCAAGAACACTATTCAATACTGAACTTTTATTTTTTCACAGGGAGTGGCCAATATAATACTCTGCATTTTGTATATCTCGAAATATTTTTAAAACTTTTGTCGTTGCATTTACAAGTGCATTTCACTACGTTCTGCTCAAATTTTTTCTAAAATCTGGTTTTTGGGAAATTATATTGTGTTACAACCCAAAACTTCATATTCAAAGTTGTACGCCTTAAAAGAAAATCTACTTAGCTTTCTTTTCATGTATTGCATAAAATTTTACATAGTAGTTTTTACAGAAAAAAAAAATCTACTGAAACCTACAGAAAACGGCCATTTTGCCCACGGTAGGGAAAGAGTTAATGAGGAGCAAAGTGGTGTCTTCTTTGCGGTGCCTTGGGGCATAGCAGTGAACCATTTGATAACTGCAACTATTCACTTGCATATAAGTGGGCTGAGTCTGGAGCATGCAGCATGAGCACAAATGTGAAGACTGTAAGCCACTGCGATGGCTTCTCCACATGCAATTGGTGTAAGGGGGTGGAGCAACCAAGGAAAGAAGCAATCCCGGCTCGTCATTGCGTTCAACAAAGAGGATTTGTTACTAAATCTAATCTCATACCGTCCTAAAAAGGACAGTACGAGCACAATCGTGCCGTACGTGCCACTCTGATCGTGGCACAATCGTGCCATGCGTGCCACCTTCTACACTGTTGCAAATACCTTGTGAAATGGAGCACAGAGGGCAGCCATGCCAGATGCATGCTTTAGGCAGCGACAGTCTGCCCGCCACCCACTCGATGTTGCCAGGACTAACATGCTCTGAACCGATGCTGCAGCACAAAGCAGCCTGGGACTAACCACTGCACTTGTCATAAAGGGTCTAACAATGTTACCAGTTGCTACCAACACAATGAGTTCAACATGACCGACTTCCTTAATACATTAGTCAGTGAAGCAAGTGAAGAAGTGGGCCAGGGGAGAGCCACCTTTCCCTATTTTGTTTACATCCTTTCAGAGAGAAATCATCATTTTTTGATACAACATTTTGGGCGAGTTGGTTACATACATTCATTATTACAGCGCAAGGACGGCACGGAACAAGAGGAGGACACAACAGTGCTGTTGTGTCCTCCTCTTGTTCCGTGCCGTCCTTGCGCTGTAATAATGAATCATTTTTTGGCTGCTTTCTTTATGAGCAAGTGTTCTGAACTATCTGAACTCAGTTCAATATTTCAATTCTCTTCATCACATGGCATTCTTCTATTTGAATCCAATTCAGGCTGAAACTGCAGTCCTCGCACTCCCATTAATAATGAGATAAGCTCTTAAGGGGCTTACAATGTGGCACTGTCTTATTATTTGCTGACAACGCTGTTCTTCCAGCGGACAGCTTTTAGACGCCCTTTCCCACTTTGGCCCTTTCTACGCTGGACAGCGATTCACCGTATCTGGAAGTAAATGGTTAAACCCCTTAACTTTAAAGCATGTCTCAAGACACACACTCTGAGCACTTTCACCTTGGGGAGTGCATCTACAGACATGCTGCTAGTTTTTTCTTCCTTGAACACACAAAGCATAGCTTGTGGACTAGTTGCTTGCACTCAGCAACATTAATGCAAGCTAGGCTTCATTAGGTCTAGTTTTGATTACTTGTAACAGGAAGAGACGATATTGAACGTTTTTTGGAGGGGAACCACAAAGTAAGCTGCAGCATGGCTGCTAAGAAGCAGTCATACTCTGTGTCACACCCCCAATTCCAGACGTACCACACAAAGGCAAACATGCAAGTAGCAAAAGAACTCGACTGAGAGATGCCATACCTTTCCAGAATACAGGAAGTTACCTCTGTTTGTTTCATGAAAAACTGCTGCATTAAAACTCGGCTGAGCCCTAATAGATAGAGAGAGGGGGTAGGGCTACTCTTGCAACACGAAAGAAGAAAGGCTGCCAGTGCACTCACATTGCTCAGTTGAAGGTGGCACTACTTGCGCACCGTCACCACCTGCAGCAGGGTCCCCGTATGCGTTGCCATAGTTTCCCGGCTGCTCTAGGAAGGACACGTTGCCATCATGCGTCGAGAACCCCGCGCTGCCTGCACAGGAAGAGAAACAAGCACAGCCGCACGAAGGCCAATCAATACCTAGGAAATATGTGCTCACCTGAGAAACACACAAGCTTTCTCAATTGTCACTCACGCGCTGTGCTCCTCAGACATGTGAAGGTATGCCGAATACAACTAATCCTATCGTTAAAAAAAAAAAAAAAGAAACTATCATGAATTAACCCCACTATGATTGAGGCTAAGTGTAATTTGCTTTATAGATTTCTTTCTATGAATGCAAACATATATTTTTCCAGAGTTTGAGTTTATCGAAAATTTTAGTTTATGCAGAGAAAACTAAAGGCCCAAACCAGTATCTGACTGGGTCCCCTGACAACTCCAACAATGTTGACAGCATTGCACATACAATGGACACATTTGAAGGCAGCTGAAATAATGGCAGAAAAACAGACAAGAGCACTAGAAAGGAAAAGAACAATTAAAAATGTTTGTTACAACATGTGCCATCTTTCTAATATGTTACTTATAACATAAACCTTTTCTCAGCAGAAAAATAGTTATAAGGATCGATTTGTTTGGTATTCAACCAACAGTCTCCAACAACTAGAATGGTTGAAAAAAAAAGAAAGGCAATATAGCATTGCTTTCCAAAAACAGCAAAACATCGTTAAACTGAGCTTCAAGGGACTGGAAAAAGCCAAATATCCAAAGGCCATTGCTTGAAAGAGAACCAAAACCCTTATGCACCGCAGTTGATTGCTCGCAAGTGAAAGCCATGAGGCAATGGCCTCACTTTGTACTCGCGTCATGAATATATATGCTGTTGGCAATGTCAAAACAGAGCGCCAAGGGCCTCTTTGACGGTGCAACACAGTAGCGATGAATCGCATGCAAGGAAGCTCACAAACAGCACACAACAAGTGCACACTTTTGGTGCACTGCAAGAGCAACACAGTTTGAAGCAGGAAGGCACTGGAACAGCACAACGCCTTCAATCAGTGTGCACAGCCAAAGGCACAGGTTGGTGGCAAAACAGAAAATGAAACTGCTAGTTCTCCAACCATTGTCACGCCTGCTGCTGTGTGCACATCAGACTCTTTACGGGCAACGACGTACTTACTACGCATGTGCTTCGGGGTTTAGGAGGGACACCTGTACTACTGCTTGCCGTGCTGATAACCCTTTCAGAAACCTGTCCAAATTACTAGCCCATTGAGCCACTTCAGCTAATGAGGTGCCACTAACCTGACGCGTCGACTTCAGCCACGGCCCTCAAACAAGCCACGAACATAAAAGCGAAAGAATGACTTTGAATTCAGAGAAACTAGGTTTCATTAAATGGTTTTAAATATCTGCTGCAAATATGGCAGGTAGAAACAATTAGAAACAAAAGTAGAAAAGAGGAGTCGCTGGAGAAAGATTTGATGTTGGGAAAGGTTGAGGGTCACCGGAGAAGGGGTAGGCAGCGAACGCAATGGATAGATGGCATCCTCGAGCCGCTGCAGGTGATGTTATGTGATGTTAGGAAGATAGTGAGAGACCGGAAAGCATGGCGTGATATGGTCCATAGGGTCACAAAGAGTCGGACACGACTGAACGACTGAACTGAACTGAAGAAGCAATTTCAAAATTTGTTCGAATTTGCCACAACAGCAAATCATTCGAGGATAAATTTTCTTTTCAACAAGATGTGGGACCCTCTGGGAAGTGTGAAAAAAAAAAAAAATCTCAAAAACAAAACAAATCAAACGTATGCAAGTGCTGCAAACTGCACAAGAAAAATGGCACATGTGAGCATGAAACTGTCTCCTGCAACTGTCACCAGTAAGAACTGGGCAAGCCCACTAGAAGCTGGTGGTTTGTTTCCAACCAAAGCAGCTCGGGAGAGGGCAGAGGTGGAGAGATGCATGGAGTGGCCATGTGAAAAAGGTGGACTACCCTAAGTCTACTGGACACGAAAATGCAAGCAGCTAGATCACCAAGTCAATCATAATGACAGGGTGATCGCTTTACCTGTCCCGCTTTCAACACAATCGCATGATCTTTCTAGGCCACCTCGTTGACAACAAAGGGTGCACTGTTAGAGCCATTGTTTCCAATGCCAATTACAAACAAATGACTAAGCTTATCCAAGCCAGACCCTCTAAATGACTACGTTTAAAACCAAGATAGTGCCTTCCATCGCTGTGAAGAACCAGTTGCTTGTGACAACAATGACCACTGCCATCTCAACGACGGCAGTGAAATGAGCTTTTGGTTGAAAAACCATCTTCCCACTACTGCTGGTGCCCAATTTTGTCTGAACAATTGAACTTTCAGATCCCACGAAGTCTGAAATATTGGTCCTATCGAACGCTTGACGGCTCCCAAATGAAGTTTGAAACATCACACAAGTCCAAAATACTGGGATCCGAACAATCTTTTGGCTAATGTAACGAGGTTCTGTTGTAGTTCTTGTTGAGTTCGAAATACCCGTGTTAAGGCGCTGTCAGTTTCAAATACTCACTGGTGTAGCCGGGCTGATCCTGATAGCTCTCCATGCCAGACACATCAGCCACGGAGTGCCCTTCATTGACACCACCCTGGCCATACACAATGCCAACCTGAAAAACAGGACATGCTTTCTCCCTAACCTTTTTCACAAACAAATGGTAAACAAACTTTTAGTCCAAACACCTTGGAAAGACTTAGACAATGAGGAACACCGTAGCTGAGGACTCTGGATTTATCCAGACCACGTGAGGTCCTTTAGCAAGTTCCGACGGGTTTCTGTTAGAGGTGTGCGAATATTGAAATTTTTGAATACGAATATGGGCGAAAGAAAAAAATGCCTTTGAATATCGAATACCAGATAAGTAAAAAATGAAAAAAAAAAAAAAAAAAGCAAGTACTGTTTTTTTTTTACTTTTTCTTTTTTACTATATTTTTTTTGCTATACGAGAACTGCACAGAGATGTATACTACTAATGAAAATCCAGTATAAATACTATTATACAGGATTCCGTATACTCGTCTTCTGTATAGGAAGGACCTGAATGTGACCTGGTGGAGCTGTCATCGCTGCTTAATACTGTAAACCCTGATTAATTCGGCCATGAAGGCACCGAGTTAAGCGAATAGAGTAAACCGAGAGCTCAAATTATAATCGGCCTGAAAAAAACTGCAAAAAAGGCGTTCGCATTACAGCAATTTTATCTGATTACCGGTATCAATTACTTAGCAAAAAGAGGCTGCAGAAATGATTTAAGACCACTGTAGTCCAGTTACATTTCAGATGGAGTAATTTGAATAATTCTAATTGTAATTGGTCACTTATTTTCTGTAACATGTACAAGTCTGGCCCCAAGTGTGTTGTGCCTTCGCCTATTTTGCCCACACTTGCCATGGTTGAGAATCAATGTGCCACGGGTTGCAGACACATGTCAATGCCCTGTGTGTAGTTGGCGAGGGAGCTTGCTTTTGGGGGAAATGTTGGCTAGCAGGCTGAGGCTCCCCATTGCACCCGTGTTCCCTTTGATTCGTGCAGCCACCAATTGCCATGTGTAGCCTTCTGGGTACGACAGTCTGTTCCCCTACCCGTGGTGGTGTGGCTGCTGCGTGCTGCTGCAGAAGCTGAGTGACCACTTGGGCAAAGGTAGCCAGCCACAGGGGGTCGCCCAGTTCCTCCAGCTCCCCCGGTCCCTGGCTGAAGTGCGGGTCATGGTACTTGAGACGGTTGGCCAGCTCGTACGTCTGGGCGGCCAGCTGGACCGACCCACACTGGCGACCCATCGCCTCGGCCAGCACCTCGCAGTAATGAAGTGCCTGCATAGGTGCAACAATACGTCCCGGGCAAGGAATCGTTGCAAGCATGGGCGCAAGTACAGGGTGCACCAGAAGGCAGCCACAGCAGCAGATGCCACCGCCTCTGTCACCAAAACTGCCTGCTGAAATTGAACATCAGTTCAAGGACTCATCGCTTTTTACAGCTCATGGCAAGCATGTACAGTAAAACCCGGATATATCGAACTCGAAGAGGATCGAGAAATAGTTCGATATACAGAAATCGGCCTGGGACGGCACTTACGATGCGAAAAAACGATACCGTATTTGTCGCGTAATCAACCCACTCGCATAGTGAACCCACCCTCCACTTGCATCAGAGAATTTGGAAAAAAAAAAAAAAAAGAAGCGTTAAGGCCAGCTCGCTCACAAGCGATTGAGCTATCTCAGCGACGAGCGGCAGTGACGGAGCGAAAAATTTCCAACTTGTTGGAACTGCGTCCCAGTCCCTCTCGCCGCTCGAGCGGCAGTTCAAAACAAGGTTTCTCTGTCGCCGAGGCGAGGCGTTTTCGCTTGCATGTCGATGGCGCGAATCACTCCGTTTCAGTCGTCTCATCCACAGCTCGTTTCTTGGCAGCGTGCCAAGATGCTGCGCAGCATGTTTATCTTTTGATAGCTCCTGCGGTAGCGGGGAGCGAACTTATGGCTGATTGCACAGCCTGGTTCGATTTATCACGCCGCGCTTGGGGCGGGCGTAGTCCACTGCCACAAAATAATTGGAAAGTGTGATAGCTAAATGCTGTTTGAAGCGAAAAATGCTAAAAGCCGGTGTCATGATCGCAGCAGACCGCATGCTCTCGTTGACTCATACATTCAAGAAACGACTCCCGAAAAAAAAAAAAAAAAAACTTGCTTCTTAACTTCCCGCAGCCGCCATATCCGCCGCGCGTACAGCACAACGATAAGAATGAACGACTCTCGCAAAAAAAAAAAAAGAGAGAGAGAGAGAGAGATCTGCCACTAATTCTTAACGTTAGCCGCGGCGCGCAGAGGGTTCGCAACACGCGCTGGAGAAAGCGTGTTATGTCTGAAAAGGGGCTGAGCTGTCTTGGCGCAAGCGTAGCGCGTGCTACTGATAACGAAGGTTGGAAGAGAGGAAGGGGAGAGATAGCTCGGCAAAGGAATGGTCATACCCTTTGCACTTCGCTCTATCGCGTTTTTTCACTCTCGTTCCCACCGGCTCTCCCTGGTTCATTCACGCACACGGCTTGCAAATGTCACGTACTGGCGCGCGGGAAACGATAACGCAGATGCGCGCGCCTTTAGGGAATGGGCGCGGCGCTGCCCTAGACCAGCCGTCGCCGAACTGTCCCCTCTCATTCCTTCCGCGCGTGGCTTGAAAACATCACGTGGCAAACGGCCGAGGGTGATGCGATCGTCTTTGGGGAAGGCACACTTTCCAGTGCGTGGTGCGGAGTTCGATATATCGAACGACCAGTGAAATTGAGTTCGATATATGACGCGGCTTTCCTATACTTTTACATGGGATTTTCAAGGGGATATTCCGTCAGTTCGATATAACCAAAATTCGATATATCCGGGTTCGATATATCCGGGTTTGACTGTATTACCCCCGCTAGATGGTTCATACAACATGCTGGCGCACAAAAGTGTAATCTTTCACACAGGCAGCTGAAATGGAAGGCAGCACCTTCCTCCTTTTTTGTACAGACAAACATCCACAAATGTCTTATATTGTTATTATGCAGTACCCTATCATAAAATGCCCAGCTTGATATAAACATGGACACAAGGGCTAGCCTTCCACTGGAAAAGCTTCAGCAATTAGCCCTAAATGCAAAATGGCATCAATCTCCATACAATTATAGAGTTAATATTTGCGTGCATGGCACTTCCTTCAACTAGTCCAACTACACTGCGAGTGCCTACTTCACTCATAATGTGGGCAACTAAAGCATTTGGGGCATCCCTGCAACCCAGTAATATTACTCTGCCATCACGCTCAACGGGAACACTCATTGGCTAGCTCACTCAAGAGGTTGGATCAGTGGCCCCCGACTTCAGTGCTCTTACCGATTTGGTACTTACCTCTTGTGCAAAGCCATACTCGGCAAGCCGTGTGGCATGGAGGAACTTGTAAGTCTGCAACACAAATTTTTAGAGAGTTTTAAAGATACAATACAGCAAGTTATCAAGGAAAAGGACAGGCCACAGTGGTGCTAAGATACATCAAATGCGAACGTTGTTAGTATACTACATACACAGCTGGCTGAAAAAGTTGACAAAACAACAGCAAAAACAAGAATTTATATCCAGCTTGTTGTGAGTGCAGCCCAGAATATCCCGATGCAGTCTACACTTCTCTCAATTACATGCTCCACAACAAGCCCGCATAAAAAAATTCACAGTGGCTTAGCTCTGCTATGCCGGATTATACGCAGCGTGAACTTGGTCTATCTTGGCCTGCCCTGGCTTTTCCTTGGTTTATCTTAGCTTATCTTGGCTTGTCAAGGCTTATCACTACCCCTCGGCTTCCCAAGGCAGACAGCACTGTATACGATACACACAATGTTCACTTAGCGAACACCGGTGGTTTACAAATGCCGATCTATGAACTACGAGCTAGGAACGCCGAACTACTGTCATGGACACGGTTGCGCTCCCTTTCTCTCTCTCTCGCATTTGACACACTCCGGTAGAACCAACAACCTCTTCTTCTACTAGGTGGTGTTGGTAGAACACTTAAGCTATGCATTAAAGAGTGGAACGCGACGACATTCTTCCCCTTCTTTCATCCATGCTACAAATGCCGGTGTGTGAGCGCCGGTCTGCGAACACCAGTGGTTTACGAACGCTGGTCTACAAATGCTGAGCTACGAATGCCGAACTACACTGCCATGGGCACAGTTGCTCTCCCTTTACCTTTCTCTCGCTCGACACACCCTTTCTCCATTTCCTCCGCTGGGGCTGTGGCGGCGGTAGCTGTGTCCCTATGATGTAGTGTGGCTCTCACGCATACACAGCTTGGTCAGCGCTGAGGACACGTAGAACTTCTTCCAACTCACGTAGTGTAACTCACACTACAAAATTATACATTTTATACAGCCATTGCAGCCCATACTCATAAGCAGCCAGATGTGCATCTCAGTGCACAGGCCCAAATACCAATTCAACACAGAACCAACCTTATACGCCCATTCCCTGCTTTGTAAGAAAGGAAAGTAAATGATTTAGTTAGAAGTGGACTGGTGACAGTAAATCATCTAGATATACATTTTGGCAATTGCTGCAACTGAAGAGCTGTAACATATGCACCGAAAACGGTAAGCATAACGAAGTGGTGTTCTTTCCGACAAACATGTACCACCAGAATCGCAGCACGTTGCAAGCATGCACACGTGTCTCAGATTGGCCAAAATTTCAAAAAATGCAGGACGGCCTTCAAGATTTTCAAGAGCCTTGAGGGCCCTGCTAAAGAAAAGGTAGAAAGAGCGCAACTGTTTCGCTTGTTCAGCTAGCACACGCAGGAATGTCCTATTTGCATGGTATTTGATGCCACTTCTCACACATTGGTGTGAAGGCAGTGCATCTCAGCCGAAGACACCATTAGTTTTTGTTGTTGAGTTATGGATGACACAACACGCACAGATACAGTGAATTGGCACACAGAACCGTCACCAACATTCTGAAACCACATTCGTGGCACAAACTGTGGCACACAAGAAAAGAACAATTTAGAGCTTTTGGTAATCTTTACTGCATGCCTCTTAGTTTTCAACAGCGCTCTGCATTACCTTGCATGCCATTGTTTGCAGTGGTCACCTAATATTTAAAAGCCTACATGCTATGCTGTCGTACCGTGATTTAGACATGCTGTCTGTCTGGGTAATTACCAAGGTAAAAAGCTTCAAGGAAATATTGAAACTATACATGAAGTCAACGTTGACCTAGTATCGAAACATATCATCAAAAAGCTCGCTCAATGATTTAATGCTTTGCCCTTGGTGTCAAAATTGTAGAAGGATTTTAACGCAAAGGCTGCACAAAAGAAGACAACACGGCCACTTCACTTTTGGCATCGGAAGGCTGTAAAATCGGCCAGTATGACAACTGTCCTGGCAATTTTTGCTTTTGACCTGATCGTTTGCTCCACCTTTGCGACTCACATGTGTGCATTTGCGAGTCATGGCAGTTATGCAATTGTTCAAACAGCGACAGTGCGGAAAGGCTACATGGTGCGCATTTTCCAGCATTGCTATACCCTGCTCACAGGCAGCTGAATGCCCTTCACTACTCCAGTGCATCTCTCCACTAGACCAGATGGGATGTGCTCAACAGTGCCTGCCTATTCAGTTCTGACGGTGAAGAGGAGGGCTTCAGCTATGTTCAGGCCTTAGAACAGAAGGTGCTGGCTGCTCCTGTTCACGAAAGAAGCAGGAGGTGATCATGGCATTTGCAGACCAATAATATCAGGAAATCAAACTGCCCAACTGCTCCTCAACTACAGTGTACCAAGTTTCCTTTTCACTTTCGTTAGTTCAAACTTTGGTTCATTCAATCTCCATTAGCCTTCCCATGCACTTGGAATCATTGAGCTTATACTGTACATTTACGACGAAGGCAAATTGAAATGGTATTCGATCTCCCTCAACTAAAACATTTTACTGACTTGCATTTCATGCATCAGTTGTCCCATTCTGGTATTTTTTTCATCCAGCTAGTACACTACCACTAAAGAAAAAAACTATATGAGGCATTAGCATGCACAATGGCAACAGTTGTGAGGTCCCCACACAATCATCACAGAAGTCACAGCAAGGTGTGCATTACATGGTACTCAGGGAATATTATCATGTTTGTACAGCATGACCAGCATGCTGTACAAAACATGCAGCTATGCTACGTGCTTCAGTTTGCTCGTACCAATAATCCCGCCCATAAGCACCAAGTACCGGCCTCACACCACCGACCTTGCGATCGCCAGTGGCGCGGTACACACTGCTAGCACCGAGCAGTGGTTGAGGGGCTGAAAATAAATCCCCTTGGCTGCAAATACATTTCATGTGAATTTTGTTCCCCTTCTGAAGACATGGGTTCTGGGTTTTACGAATATTTTTTTGGATAAGTTTGTATCCCGAAGGTTCTACTGCATCTGCACACACCTATTGAACGATGATGCTAGGGCTGTACACTAGAGGAGCAACTAGCAAGGAGTCCAGTTGAGAGACAGAGGTACTTGCCTGCAGGTGTGGCAGCATGTAGCCCGCATTTGCAAGGGACTGGGAGTACTCGTAGATCTCGGTGCAATGGATCGCCTCATTGGATGCGAACTCCTCAAAGGACAGTCTGCACAACACACAAGCCACACAATTTTAGTTGACAAGGCACGCGCTCTAGAGAGAATTAAGAGACAAATGTAACTAAGATGTACCAGCAGCCTGTGTGCGCGTGGCATGACGCATGGCAGGTACAAGTAAAACAAGATGACTACACGCAAGCTATCATAATGGCTACAGCCAATACTACAGGGTTGAATGACCAGTGCGGCACTTGTCGCTTTTTCAAAGGGCACGCACGTTTGGTGGCTGGAGCCCAGGAGCACAAGCTTGCTCGACTTGCTGCTGTACGAGCCGAACTCCACCTGGGCCATCAGGTAGCAGAAGTGCGCCGCTGACAGGCAGCCACGGCTGGCTGCAGGAGTGAAAGAGAGGGAGCCGAGATAAGACAAAACAGCTTCAACAACACCAAGGCTGAACAGTACTGCTGGAGTTCTCTACCTAGGTTCGCTGTAAACTCTTGGTTGCCATGGAGCACCAAAAAATCCATGCATACCTTGACACCTTTTCCCTTTTCTTTATACAGTTTATTCTTGGACTAGCCAGACAGTAACTGTTTCCTGTGTTCTCTTTCACTACTACACCAAAGGTCTCACACATGCCCGCCCGCAGCCCCCTAAAATTTCAGCCTTTGTTCTGAAATAATGAGCCAACTTCAAGAGGGAGCTTCACCACCACCAGACTAGTTTTCCAGCAAGCAAAGCTCAGAAAACAGAACTAAGGGGGGGCAACAGGGCACTCCGACTACTTAAGAGTGCCGGCTGGACCTCTACACAGCCTTCCTTAGGGCAACACCCAAGTTAACTCTTTTGGGACTGTCCCATAGGAAAGCGGTCACGTATGACCAACGGTTTTCAATGCCCTACCAAACACAAATCTCTGTGCGATAAAATATGTAGCCGGATCTAAGCAAATATTACAACTGTAGTTTTAGTTTCTGCATGGTTCACTTTTTTTTTTTCAACAAATGGTAGACGTAGTAGAAGAAAGAATTATTCAGAACCAAAGTGCTCTCAAATATTAACAAAAAAATGGAACTGAGCCCATGCCAGAATAAGCTATGAATTCGTCACCTTTCGAGTGATTCTGCTACTTCTACCGAGCATTTTTTTAATGACAGCTGTAGAAAAGAGTCCAAAGACAACTATGTGAGCTCCAACTTCAGTTCCGGTAATAAATCAGTCAACCAGCCTGAAATTTCAACCAAGGAAACCATACTTTCAACTTTAGCTCAATCTTGAGCAGCTATACATCCTCACTCTGCATACTCGCTGCTTTGCCTCTATTCACTAGGGTGTCAACAACCTACAACAGGGTTTGAGCAACAAGGAATGTCAGGCACGTGAAATGGCTCCTCCAGAACTTCCACGAGTGCTACCAGCAACACCGAATGGGTTCTGGCCAAGTACCTTACAGAAGACAGCTTCTTAGAGCAGATGTTTAATTTTGACGGCAAACTAGTAATGTACTCTGGCGCCCGCTTCAAAACGTGCCAGCCATAAAGCCCAAAAGGTGCAACAACCAAGCTGTGCTATGAGCAGAGGAAAACTTAACTGTTTTTATCAATTCAGAAATGCTGTTATGAGACCTGCACACCCTCAGAATGAGTTTCACCACAGAACATATTAGTTGCTTGGTAATTCAAGTTCAGTGCATTTTGTTAGTGTAGTTGGCAGAAGGGATACGCGAGACTCCCAATAACTACTGCAGGGGCTGAAAAGTGGGAACTGCTCCCAAACAGCACTGAAAAAGAAATCTAGAGATAGCAATGCCAAATTTTTATAACTTATAAATGCGACAATGTAGCACTGTCTATATATTCTGGAATATTTTTATTGCAGTGTTTTATTTTGATATTCAAGCCTCCTTTTAAGTACTCAGATTTTTTTTTATCACGTCATTTATAAAGGTAACCAAAACTTTTGTACGTAATTGAAAGGCCATCTAAATAACTACATTTATGACTAAATCATGCAAATATTTAACTTCATAAACATTTCTTCCCTTTAGGCTCTTCAAAGCTGCCTGTTTTACTCCAGGGACATGAAAGACTTAACATCAAAGAAAAAAGTAAGCATACATAACCCGTATTATCAAAAATAAGAAAAGAGGTATTAAGCAACCTTCTGCGTATCGTGAAAAAATTTTATTGCTATTTCTTAATTTTATACGTATACTTTTACAAAAACTCAATTTTCCCCCAAAATTTTGAACAAAAGGATTTTTTTTCATGTTGTGCAGAGCTTAAGTAAATATTATTCATGTATATGAAATCGCACTTAAATATCTATATTTTGCCAGGGTTGGTTAAGGTTTGCATATATAAAGAGCTTTCCCAAGACCCAGCAGAATCACCTGCTTTTTTTCATAGTCCCGAAAGAGTTCACAGCTGAAAGGGTGCAATTTTTCAGGTCATTCAGTGCCGGAAACCTGCGATATCTGGCAGCGGCTACCACATTTTTGCCCACCAGGAGCACCATAACAAAACAAAGATATCTGAATCAACACAATTTAAGAGAAATTGTGGTATAAATTAAACGGCTCTAAAATGCACCAACAATACAGCTGGGCAAAGAAAAATAGAAATCTGTTTGAATGAACTAAATGTGAAATAAATTATCTGAGTTCGAATCATCCCATGGATATATATATATATATATATATATATATATATATATATATATATATATATATATATACACATATATATACAGTTGAACCCCTCTATAACGAAAGCCCTCAAGAACGAAATTCTCGCGACAACGAAAAATTCTGGCGCCCCCGGCGAACTCCTATAGGGTTCAATGCATTTGTCCCCTCTCAACAGCGAAGGGTTTTTAAAAAGCAGTCCCGCATTAACGAAAGTTTGAGGTAGTGATCTGCAACATTTTTTCGGCACATCAGCCAGTCGGGAACATAGAATGGGCGAAACTGCAGCAGCACACTCATCCGACAAATCGAGCCCGTTCATTTCACCTGCCAACAAGCACCGGCGCAGCCATTTTTGTTTACTTTCGGTTGGTTCGGTAATGATGATGATAGCAAAGCATATTTTTTTTTTTTTTGCCCGCTGAAAGCGGCTTTTTGCTAGCCTGTCTGTTGGCCACTACGCATGTATGTGACGTTTCACGCCACGTGACGACACCGCCGGCCAACCGGGGAAGAGCAAGGAACCTCCTTTTTTTTTCTTTTCGCTAGTGCGCCGACCACGCTATCTCGCCGATCTCGCCATCCGCCTTGTGCCGCTCGCGACTTGCCTGTGTACTGTGTTTTTTGTTGTTTTTTTTTTTTTTTACTGTTGGAAACATGCCGCCTCCTGTAAAGAAGCGCACGTTTTTGACGCTGCAGGAAAAGGCTGCAATTATCGCCGAAGCTGAAAAAGGCAGGAAGAAGACTGATATTGCGGAGGAGTTCGGTATCCCGTGCAGCTCGCTTTCTACGATTCTGAAATCAAGGAATGGCATCATGGCGGCACTCCAGAACGGCGCGCGCGCTCAGAACAAGACTTTGGCAGCGCCGGTCTACGAAGACGTGGACAAAGCCATATTTCAGTGGTTCCTGGACAAGAGAGCGAACAGGGTGCCTTTGTCCGGAAGCCTCCTGCAGCAAAAGGCGATTGACTACGCGTGCATTCTGGGGCACGACAACTTTAAGGCGAGTGCCGGATAGCTAAGTCGATTTAAAGCGCGGCACTGCATCGTCGCCAAAGTGTTGTCGGGGGAGTGTGCGAGCGTAGACGCTGAAGCAGCATCTTCCTGGATGGAGAAAAGTTACGAAGGCATAATGGACGAGTACGAGCCCTCCGAAATTTATAATGCGGACGAAACGGGCTTCTTCTATGAAATGTTGCCTTCAAAAACGCTAGACCTGAAAGGAATAAAATGCCATGGCGGCAAGCTGAGCAAAAAGCGGGTCACCATTCTTTTATGCTCAAACATGGATGGATCTGACAAGCGTCCCCTCCTCGTGATCGGCCAGAGCAAGACTTCACGGTGTTTTAAACGTAACCGAAAGCTTCCGGTCCAGTACACTGCAAACCAAAAAGCGTGGATGACGCGCGCAATATTCACAAGCTGGCTGGAAGCCTTTGATACGGACATGCGAAAGCAGGGCAGATCTGTCTGTCTTTTTTTGGACAACTGCAGTGCGCACCACATTGAAGACGTTGCCCTGACGAGCATCCGCTTGACTTTTTTTCCCCGCGAACTGCACATCCGTTATCCAGCCTCTTGATCAGGGGGTTATCAAAAGTGTGAAGTCTGCGTACCGAAGAAGGCTCATACAGCGGATGTTGCTAAACATCGAAATGAAGCGACCGACGGAAATTGACCTCTTCATGGCGCTGGAGATGCTTGCCAGCGCGTGGATTGCTACTTCGGCCACGCTTGTCCAGAACTGCTTCAGGCACGCCGGTTTCGCAGCTGGTCAGCACGCCTTGGCAGAACCGGAAGCTGCAAGCAGCGACGATCTGCAGCCACTAACCGAAGCATGGAACGCGCTTCGCAGTTCCCAGAGGCTGTTGAACTGGAGGACTTTTTGTGTGCGGACGCCGACTTGATCGTGCACGAGGAATTCAGCGACGACGCTATTATCGACAGTGTGCGCAAAGGAAATGAGGCGAGTGACGATGAAGATAGCGAAAACCAAGCACAAGGTAAGCAAGTAAGCTCGCGTGATGTGCTTGATGCATTCGATGTGATCCGGACTTTTCTCGGCGACCACGACGACGACGACGAAGCTATGCATAGCTTATCAAGCTGCGAAGCCGGAGTCGTCAAGCTCCTGCACAGCAATGTCAAGCAGAGCAAAATAAGCGACTTTTTTAATTAAATCTTGGTTCTGAAAGGTAATGGGTGTGCTTATTTGTCCATTTCCGCGACAGCGAAATTCTCGCGACAACGAAAAGGTTTTCCTTCCCCGGCGGTTTCGTTATTGCGGGGTTCGACTGTATATATATATATACACACACACATAAACAAGGGCCATGCATATGCATTACCCTTTATGCATGGCATGTTAGGCAGAAAGGTACGGGTGCCAAGGCGCACAGGTTCTTCAACCTCTTTTCAAAGCCACTGGGGTTATCTAAGGCTAAAAAGATCGCACAGAAGTACAGCAGGGGGGCTCAATTTAAATTTATATAATGTGGCATGAATGTTAAAGAGAAATGGGGGGGTGTAAGGTCAGGTGTCACGTGGCTCAGTGACACCTGACTGGTCGCACAACCATTACATGCTATGACCTAATCATCAAGCTGATGGATCAAGCAACCTTGCTATGAAATCACTATGAAAGATAACCCTGTATGTTTTCTTTTTGTCACTCTTGCCACTTTTTTTGGATTCTGTCAGAACTTCGGCACTCAGCCATAGCATACAGACTGCCGGCAACTTGAACGAAACAGCTACCCATGCTGTGCAGAGCCCATGTCACAAGTTTCCACCCCACATTTGCACTGCACTCACCGAGGACGTCACCAAGCGTGGTGATGCTCCGAGCATCCACCTCTGGCCGCGATGAAGGGTTGGACAGAATCATGGCCAGGTGTGGCCGCCAGTCGCCCCACTTCTCGTCTGCTATGCACTGCACACACATCCACAGGGGTGCTCACACATCCATGCTAAAACTTCAGCACAAAGAACAGACCCATAGGCAACCCCACATTTCCCTTGAAAAACTTCAAAGTTAGACGTACACAAAACCATCTACACCTGCCTGAAATGATGGCGTCGAAGTATTTCCAATGCCTGCGGGCCCATTAGTTACAAGCTTCGACAACAGAGGTTGACAAGCAGTGAGAAATGGAAACAACATTGAAGAAAAGCCACAGGTGCTTCGAAAAAGCACATGAGCTGTCCAATGCACAGTGATGTTTAATGAGATAGTAATTGAAGCCTCATCAGAAAAAAAAAGATATGCTGTCTGTCGCAAGATATGGCCATCAGCTTGCAGGAAGTGACAACAGTTACATATCTGACGCATGCTCATTGCAGCCCATGTCATCGCCTCTAGACACCTCCATGATAATATCTAACTCCCCAGCTAGATTATTAGAAATAATATAGCTAATAGACAATAATAATGTAACATTACCTAGAAGATAATCAAGACAGAAGAAGATTACTGGAAGAGATGTCTGGTTGTGTGCAAAAAGACATGTCTGCGTACACAACAATGGAAGGATGGCACAAAACTCAATATAAGGGTATCAATAGCTTTTGGTATCAAATTGGCAATGCGTAACATAACTACATGTCCTGGTAGATTTTCACTCAGTGCTCCGAGCTGCCAACAGTCAAAAACCGAAGTACACAAAGCTCATTCACGTAAATGTTCAGCATGTGCTGCAATTAAACAAAGTGAGCCTTTACCCACTTAGTGCCTATAATTGCATTCAAATTGGTGCTGAAGCATTTTAATACCACCCTTTGTGCATTTCAGGTAACTAAACAACGGAGGCAGACCTTCTGGCTGTTCCACCTGCAAGTACTGCACAACCCTATGAGAGACATGCGAGACTCAAGAATCGCGAATCCCAGCCGGAAAGTGGCGAATGCCATTTACTTACGGTGACGGTAGCGGGCTGCCTGCCAGACAGGTGCTGGTACAGAGTCTGCAGTGGGTCGTTGATGGCAAGCGCATTGGTGAACCGAGTCATGATGCTCGCATACGTGCGGGCGTCCATCTTGGAGGCCAGAGACAGGGCATGACCCCACAGGCCACACTTGACTGCCCACTCCAAGGCATCCTTTCAGAGC
This sequence comes from Amblyomma maculatum, assembly GCF_055883805.1. Taxonomy (NCBI): domain Eukaryota; kingdom Metazoa; phylum Arthropoda; class Arachnida; order Ixodida; family Ixodidae; genus Amblyomma; species Amblyomma maculatum. The sequence goes on from NC_139350.1 coordinate 48,277,840, forward strand.
ATACAGAAGATTGAAACCATTCAGTGATCACTCAAACACCAAGGAGAGCTCCGCTAAGAGAGCAGACACGAAAGCACAGAAAAAGATTAAAGCCTCGTCGCTAGGCTTTCGGTTCATGCACTCAAAGTTACAGGCATGTCTCATAGGGGATTTCCCAGCTGTTATGTTGATAATTTCAATCAAATCTGGTCAGTATACTATATTTAGTGACAAAATGCATGTGTGCAAGCACACGAGTTGGCCAGTTTGGTGGCAAGTGAAATGAAAAGTTGGAATGCAGCTGCAATTTTTTGCCATGGCGGCTTCCTGCAGTGCATGGGCGTAGAGATGATAAACGTAAAAAAATTGCACTAACATACGATTAGAGAAGAGAAATACAAGCGTTTCTTCCCGTGTCTAACGGCTAGGAATTGAAGCATTTGAAAAACGGTATGCATGCGCATGATTGGCCCAAGTCTGGGGAATACAACATGAGCTGAAGCGCTTTCTCACCTGCCCCCAGTTTCGGTCAGCTTGTACGCCTGCACATGTGTGCATTGTTCATTGAACCACAGCCAAAAATTGTAAACATTTTAAACATGGTAGCCAGGAAATCAAGTTAACTCCATGGACACCTTTACTTCCTGTGATTTTCAGCTTAGGAACCAAAAAAAGCACCAATATAGTTTCAGTCAATGGCATGGACATCAAGTCACACCACTGTTGCAATGGATAAGGCGTGCAGGGAAGTGGGAAGGGTGGAGAGAGCAAACAGCACATGGACCACTGGACTAGCTGGTTGCTCAATCCACAGGACTGAGAGCAGCAACCAGTGCACCACTGAAAAAAAATACAATGCTCGCTTAATGCCACCACTAAAACAATACTCTGCAGAGTGTACTTCCACACTGTAATTTCATACAATCACATCATACTACATTCAAGCCCAGGGGATCACGAATTAGTTCCAATATGCAATAAAACACCTCTACAATGAAATGACCTGTGTAGCGAAAAATTCTGTAGGTCCCAGCCAAATTCCCATCTTTCATATGTATTATGAACGCCTCTACAACGAAGGAATTAGGGCATGCTGAACGACTCATTTGCCCCTCTACAATGAACACACGCAGCGTTACTGTCATTGCCTTCCGCAGACGCAACATAGGAAGCACTGATCGACATCATACCAAATACTGTTAACTCTGTTGTAGTAGCTATAGAAACCGCCAAACGAATGCAAAGAAAAGATGTGCAAAGGGCAGAATAACTGAACATTTTGATGAACGGCACTAGGGTAGCCTACTAGCAAAAAGCAAAAATAAAGGCACAAAGGTCTCTGTGCTAAGGTGGCGCTAGTAGCTACCTGCAGTGAGGTGTAGGAAATTTCAGTCAGCTGCAGACAGAGAAACTAACAGTGGTGAACAAGAAGGCCCTTTTTGCACCTATCCAAGTTAGGAGCCTATAAATGACGTAAACTTCAGTGAGCACTCGCCAGTACTCACTTTCTCCCTGCAGTGAGTCAGATTATGCACTGTGCCTGTGCATTTATTTTGATGTTGGGTTACTGAGATGAACACACTAAATTTTAGGCTTTTTCTCTTTGTTCTTCAGTGCATTTGGAGTAGTGCTAGGCATGGATTGGTGATCAGTGTAACATTGAAGTATGAGAAGTTGCAAATTGTCAGTGCTGTCGCAAGAGAGACATTGCGGAAGAGTATGGATTAGTATATCAACGCTGACAGCATTTCTTAAAGACAAGGACAAGATACAAGAGCAAGTGACACAATACGAGACAGATGCGTCACAGAAGCAGATTTACGCTACCCCTTTCCATGATGTTGACACCGCCGTCTACATGCGGTTCACAGATGTACATGAGAGAAGGCTTCCTGTCAGTGGGCCTTTGCTCTGTGACAAAGCCAAGGAGTATGCTTGTGCGTTTGGTGTTCAAGACATGTTTAAGGCGACCAGTGAATAACAAGGAGTTTCAAAAAATGCCATGGCATCATTTTCAAAACCTTAGAAAAAGTAGCCGGCGCGCCACGTCATCTTGCTCACAGCTGGTGCAAGTCTGAGTGGTTCAGTCCTGTGACAGCACAGACCAGAAGATACTTTTAACACTGACAAAAGTGCCTTTTTTTAAGCTGCTTCCTGAGAAAACACTCAGTGAGAAGGCAGACATTTGCAAAGGCAGCATGAAGTCAAAGCAACACTTTACCATGATGGTTTGTTATAATGCTGTAGGTATCGCAATGAAGCACACTGAAACTGCAGTGCATCAAAGGCATGCATAGCCTTATGGCTGACTATGTGGCTACCAAAAAGTCCTGAATGACAGCAGAGTTGTTTCAAGCCAGGCAGAGAAAATGATGCGGCTGCATAACTGCAAGATTGCCTTTGTTGCTGACAACTGTGCCACATAGAACATGCTCTCGTTGCTAGAGTACGTGAACATAACCTTTTTTTTTTTTTTTTGCCACTGAATTGTGCCTCCCTGTTGCAGCTGTTGAATCAAGTCTGCCAAGGCCCACTACTGCAAAGAATGCTGCAGATAGTTCTGCTAAACCTCAAGCAGAAGGCTGAACTGCTAACTAACATAAATGTTTGCCAAGCTATTGAAATGATCATGAATGCTTGGTGGGGTATGCCACCAGGCATTGTGTGCAATTGTTGGCGGAAGGCTGGATTTGCTATACCTCAAGACACTGCTAGCAACGCACTTGCTTCTTGCAACACAGCAGCGGGAGTGATGGTTGACGATTATGTTACGGCTGATGACGATGTGATGGCCTGCTCGGAACTGACAACTGACAATATCGTCGAAGCCATCAAGGATGGGACGGAGGAGAAGGCCGAAAATAGCTGTGATGAAAGAGCGTTAAGGTGAATCCAGAATTCTGGTGACCAAGCAGCAATAGAGGTATTTGACACTCTGCAGTTGTACCTTGCGTTGCTGCCAGGTTTTGGTGTGGAGCATGCTGTGAACCTTGAAGTGATACACGCGGCTGCAGTCGTATATTTCATTGGAAAAAGACTTCAAAGCAGAATCACCTCCTTGCAACAGGTAACTCTTCAATTCGCGTTAAATAAAGGCTTTATTTTTCTGAATGTGCTTAGCTTACTCAATTGCATGCAGTAGAATCCGCGAACTTCACAATTAAGTGACCTGTATAATGAAGGATTTTAGCGGCCCTAAGCACTTTGTTATAAAGGTGTTTGACCATATTGGTAATTTGACACATAAATGATGACAACAGATGAGCTTTCCCTGGCATAATGGCAGCAGCGCACCTCTGCTGCCAATATGCCAGTACGCCAGTATGTGGGCAGCACGTCACTTGCCGCGAGAGTGTGGACCCAAGCATCATTTCACTCCAGGTGCCAAAAAGAAGGGTGCACTGGGCGCACCCTCACGTGCCAGATCATAAAGTAAGAGAATGCACTGCCCACATCTTGCACATGCAACACAAGTGCCATTGTAGTTGAGGATCGCATCAAAGCTGCAGCCAACAGTGCTTTAGGAAAAGCCACTGCCAGTCATAAGAGGTTTAATTCTAATCCTGGTGCACTTCAAACATGGTAATAAGTCAATTAAAGTTAGGTGCAATGATCACTTCAACTTTTTTAGTGTTTTACAGCCATGCTTTCTCACTGCGTGAAACAGGGCTAGCAATACCACTGCTATGGAAGAATGAGGTATAAGAAGTGAATATTTGCATCAAGCATGCCCTTCCTTTAGGGACTCCTGTACATGCCAATAAAATTTCACACAGTCCTCCACTTGCAATTTTTTAATCAGGCAGAAATTGCTGAAAAGGCTGCTTGACAAAGCAGCATGAAGGTTAAACGATCACCTCCTCTTCATCCATTTCATTTCGGCGCTTGCCTTAATGATTAACGGCGCATAAAAGACAAATATTTTGGACCTTGAGATCTTAAAAATTTACCATTTGCCGACATACTCGTACACTGGTCAAAAGGAACAAGACTGCTAAATGTGCTAGCTGACACCCATGACTAGCTTTAGCACTCTTTTTTTGGGGGGACCTTTTTTCCTTTTTGAAAAAATGAAAAATCCAGGGATTTGTGCCATGTGCAGCTGTAGCAGCATGATGCCCCTTAGGAAGACTACTTTGCTCTGAAACCTATGAATCATGCAAAGAATAGTATGTGGTGACGATAGAGGACCAAGTTTCATGTGCACAGATGCACCGTGGCACAGCACAGCTGCAGGTGATATCTGTCTATTATTTCCGATAGTCACGATAGTGCGAACAAATTACCCGACTTTGCAAAATCTGTAATGTGGCCACAGTGCCACTGTCAAACAGATTATAGATGTGGATTTGACTATGCCCTTTTTGGCCCATTATTGAATTTACAAGTGTCAATGAAGATGGGGATGGTAGACTACACAGGAGGTTGTGCGCTACCGAGAAACCAACCTTTCATAATATGATATACTTCTCCAAGCTGCTGCATCTGCACCCGTGGCGCTGTTTTTGAGCTAGCATTGTTGCAGTCACAAGGTTGTCAACATCAGTTGCCTCAAGCCTCACTATAATGCTCTGGCCATACTTTACCATGGGTTGCTACTCTGGGTACCCCGTTCCACTGAGGAAATCAGCCGGAGTAAGCAAGAAAGTGAATAAAAAGTGACAATGCCACATTGCATCACAATCACTAGTCACCTGAGTGAGATTAGAGCTTGAGCTGGTGGCACCCGTTGTTCCTTTTCTCAATCAGCTCTCTGCCTGTCGCTGTCAGTTAATCCCCTTTCAAGAACAGCATGCATCAAATGAACAAGCTCACCTTTTTGTGTCCAAATAGTAGAAACTCGCGGAACTTTGCTAGCGTCCGACTCGAGCCTGTAGCTCCGAGCTGTGTACGGTCAGACACCACAATGCCCTCGTCCGGCGACGGACTGCTGCCGTCATCTGCACCCTCAGGCGATGTCGCCTCACCCCCTTCGCCGCCTGGTCGAGCAAGCACAGACGCAGATGCCACAGGCTCCAAGATGGTGTGTCCTCGAAGAAGCAGCTCGGCAATGTCCAACCCTGAGACAAACTGCAACACCATGCAAATAATTCGGGCATTTTTTTTTTTTTTTTCTAATCTTTCAGCCGAACACAAAATTTTTTTTTTTGCCTAGAACAATGCAAGCCAGTGCGTGCATTATTCTGGCAGTGGAGATATGGCTGGTCATTACTTAATGGTACACTGAAGACAAAGGAAAGTTGTCAACAGGACATGGTGTTCTGATCAGAGAGAGACCACGCTTGCCAAAAACAGAGGTTTATAGCAAGCTGGAAAAGAGAGAAAACTGAACAAACACTGGTGTCGCCATTACTGGCCAATATCACAAGTAGAATGCATATACTAACGCTGACTCGGAGACAAGACCCAGAGGGTATACTATGCAGCCATTCACTTCAACACAGAGACAACTTGCCCTGTCCAGCAAGGAGATCTCAACTTCGAATCATCTTGAGAGACAATTTTCAGATTCAATTTTTCCACGGAAAAATATGTCTCGTGCTTCCAGGTAAATATCAGCGCAGAATCAATTTTACAAATATTTAAACATTCCGAATATCAATGAAAACAATATGGTGCTCAATTTGGGCTTCAAAGCAAGTATCAACGTTCAGAATTTCAAATATTTCCAAATTATTTCAAAACTTGCGGGGGTTCACACGAATCCCATGCCCCCATTATAATGGTCGCATGTAATTATAATGCGAGTTACGCACGCCGTTAGGGAGGTTGGTGGGGGAGAGGGCACAATGGCCACTCCCCACCACCTCCTATTCGTCCGCAGCGACACTGCCGCGGGTTCCCTGGACATCTCAGAATGGTATAGTCTAACCCGGATATATCGAACCTGGATAATTCGAATTTTGGTTATATCAAACTCGCGGAATATCCCCTTGAAAATCCCATGTAAAAGTATAGGAAAGCTGCGTTATATATCGAACTTCTATTTCACCGGTCGTTCAATGCATCAAGCTCCACCAAGCACTGGAAGGTGTGCCTTCCATAAAGATGATCGCATAACCCTCGGTCATTTACAGCGTGACGTTTTCAATCCACGTGCAGCAGGAATGAGAGGAAACTGTTTGGCGATGGCTGGTCTAGGGAAGCGCCGCGCCCTTGCCCCAAAGGTGCGCGCATCTACCGTGATAGTCTGCCGCGCGCCAGCATGTGACGTTTGCAAGCCATGTGCATGAAGGAACGAGAGGGAATCGGTTTGGCAATGGCCGCGGTACATTGCAGACGCAGCCAATGCGGCCGTGATGTTCGGGAGAGGGGAATAACGCAATAGAGCCAAGAGCAAGGGTGTGCCCATTCTTCTGTTGAGTTATCTCTCTCCTTCTTCTCTTTCCCGGTCTTAGTTCACGGCAGCACTCACTACGCATGCGCCATGCCAGCTCAGCCCATGGCAGACAGAATATCGGATGCTTTCTCCAGCGTGTGTTGTGAACCCTCTGCGCGCATCGGCTGACGTGGCTATGGGGCTATGGCGGCTGCGGACGTTAAAAAGCGGCAGATGTTTTTTTTTTCGTTTGTTTGCGTGTCGTCCATCCTTGCAATCGTGCTGAACGTGCGGCATAGCATAAGCTGTGGTGGCTGTGGACATTAAGAAGCGGCAAATTCTTTTTTTTTTTTTTTTTGCGAGAGTCATCCATCCTTGCATTTATGAATCAACGAAAGCACGAGGTCAAATCAAAAGTATAGTGAAAAGATTACATGCCGTGATGTTATCATTGCGCAGCATCTTGCCGCGCTGCCAATAAATGAGCTGTGGACGCGACGGCCAAAATAGAGGTAGCGCCACCGACTAACTTTATTATTTTTTTTTTTCATATTCTCAGCTGCAAAAGTGGAGGGTGGGTTCATTATGCCAGTAGATTACGCGACAAATACGGCATCATGTTTCATGATCGCAAGCGGTGTCTCAAGCAGATTTCTGTATATCGAATTATCGATATATCGAACTATTTCGCGAACCTCTTCGAGTTCGAAATATACGGTTCGACTGTACCAGCTCGCCACTGTGCAAGCGCAATGGAATGAACCCATGAACTATATTCTAGATTGAAGTTTGCTTTACTCCACTACACACAATATATGGGGGCTTGGCTATTGGTGGCAATACCAAGGCAGCTACCGCGATGCTGGCGATTTGGGGGACGTGTGTCGTCATCAACCACTCCCTGTGCATATAGCGCAACTAGCGATTGCGGATTCAGCGATGTGCACGCCCGTCATTACCAATTGCTTGCGATGTGTAGCAAGATTAGCTTCCACGATGTTGGCGATTTGCGGGACGTGTGTCGCCACCAACCACTCCCTGTGCGTACAGCGGAACTAGCGACCACGGATTCAGCAATGTGCCTGCCCGCCGCGCGCGCCACCACCAACTGCTTGCAATGCGTAGTTGGTGATTTGCGCAATGTTGGTGATTTGCAGACGCGCGCAGCTGCGAGCTGCTCGCAGCATGTAGAACTCTACAGGCGACTGCAACAGCAGCGACGTGCAGGCCACACACCGCCGTGAGCTGCTTGCTGTTCCTACACCATGGCTGGCGATCACAATGTGAAAAATGTGGGGGCAGCACATACTGTCAAAGGCTGCGGTTGTGGTTCGTGCATTCGTGTCATCCGCAGTGGCGTGGGAGAGTGTTAGGAACGTTTGAAATTCTGCCCATTGTACACAATGGACTGCGGCTGGGGAATTATACGAACTCGTTTCAGTTAGAAATTTTAATGAACTGGATTTGTACCTCTGAGATTACATTGTATGTCCATCTAGCAGAAAGCATATCAAGCAAAAAAAAAAAAAAAGTATACAATTTAAATTGTGCTGCTACCCATGAAAGACTGCCAAAAATAGCCCTTGTCTGAGCCATCCGAGCGGCTGGCGGATCGCTGGCCACAGAAAGGTGGCTATATAGCTTGCATGAAGAGGGTCAACTTTTTTTTTTTTTACGTTTTGGCTGCAAAGGCCAATTACAAACTTGTGCTAGCATTCATGGGGCTGAGGCGCACAAAGAGTTCTGGTGATTTTACTACTAGAGTCTGCAACCAGCAGCAAATGAAGTGCATGCACTGAGTGCAGCAGGAGTCAGTACCCCGTTTTGCCTGAGCATGAGGACTAGAAGCTCCCATAGCAGGATATGTGATGACCGGTCAGGCAGGCTGGGGTCCTCGGCAAACGCCTGAATCTTCTGTGTACAAAACTGGATCACATCGTTTTTGTGAGTCTGGGATCTGAAAACAATACATCAGAGAATTAGTCCCTGCAAGTTTTAGAGCATTACCTCATGCAATCCCCATTTGGGACTACACAAGTATTGTTAATTTAAACAGCGCGAACAGGAAGATACAGGACAGGATAAAAGGAAGCCATAGTACAAGCGCCGACTCGCAACTCAACCAAAGCCTTTACTTTGAACTAAATGCAGGCACACACACACACAAAAAAAGAAAAAGGACCCAACGATGCCGGTTCTATCCCGGCAGTGGCGCTGCTTTTCAATAAAAAAGAGCAAGGCGGAACACTCACAGGGAAAACCATTATTTGTGGTGAAGGTGGTCCCTCATGCGGGTGTTGGGGATGATGCACTGACATAGTTTTGGTTTCACCACCTTCACAGCCCTCCTGAACTCGGCGCTCTGGTAATGTGACAGTAAAAACAGTGTCCCCCAGTACGGCAGTATTCCCCTCCAGATGGCACAAGACAGAATGAATAAAACTGCGCCTATGCTGCACTCTATTGTCGTTCCATCGAAAGAGCAAGCGTGCGTCTCTTTGCATGTATGTGTGCAGTGTCTGGGTGCGAAGGGAAGTTGTCATGCTGATGGCTGTCAAACTTTCCAGTCCTTTTACGGAGCTCTTTCGGAATAGATAAACATTGTAAGTGTAGTGTGCTCCATTTGAGCACGGGTAGCCCACCATATTCAGCACCTATTTTGGGCAAGATTACGAGAGCTGCGGTTGGCCAGGGCCGTCGCACTGCATTTAGCATTGCATAGAAGCTCATGCCGCCTAGCTGATTTGCCTGACACCAAGTTTGTGAACCTCGCTCGTACTAGCCCAGATGGTGCAGCAGGTGGCGTGTTCAACCATCACTGAATTTTGATCTACCTTGCACACAACATTTTTGAACTCTATGAAGAACTCAGTTAATTTCAAATCCCAGACAATTCAAAGTTATAGCCTGCACAAGCAAGGTTAATTAAAAAATTTGGGGCACTATATGGGAATGTCTGATCCCAAGTTCGCTGCAAAATGAAGCAACAGTGATGTTTGACATGCATGCCAGTCCAAGAACTTCCAGCAAAAAAAAAAAAAAAAAAGAAGAGACTGAGTTTTAACCCTGGTAAACCTAATTAGGCAAAGCAAAGGCATTGTTTTGCTTGGTTTTGATTTGGTAAGACTTAGGTTTCAACATGGGCGGACATGGCTTTTGCGGCGATTAAATTGTTGAGAATAGCAAGTCAACAACGCTGTCAACTACAAGACCGAACATGTGATGAGGTATCTGCTGTCAAAGGTCAAAATACCATGGTTCAGCTATATAACCACAGTCACCTCTAGATTTGTGAAGGTCAAGCGGCCTGCCAGGTTTAATTTGGCTGATAGATGTGCAGTGAAGCCTTCACTTCAAAAATTCAGGAGAGGCCTGTATGTGAGAATGTGAAAGCATCATTCTTAGTGTGGCTCTCTACACTCAATAAGGCACTTTCCTATTATGTGTTTCTATGTTTGTTGCACACAAGACTTATATTCAAACCCTGTCACTACAAAGTGATGAGTTTCTGAGTTTGCACAGTCTAGTAGCAACACATAGTCAAAGTGCATTCCAGGTTTCATCTTTGCTTATTTCACACAATGCTTCAGCATGTCAAGGTCTGCTATCAACAATCACTGTGTAAGCACTCTCCGGTTACATTTGATGATTATTGTTACTCTCTCATCAGTATGCATCCCAAATACCAGTCAGTAAGTTGTTCACACCTCAACGCATCCACTGGGTGCCCCCTCTTAACACGCTACAATCAACTACCATTCGTGGCCTGTGCTTTGCATGTCCTCCTAGCATGAAGAGAGAGGGGCTGGGTTCAAACCACAATGCCGATCAATTTTTCATTGAATTACTTCTTTTTTTCCAGTCATCCCACTTTCTGCCACTGTTATAGTGGCCGTTATGTGCTGACAACACTAGGCGGAGTTTCGTTTAATGGGGCTAGTACTATTTTGCATTAAAAGTAAAAAAGGTAGCACGAGAGCAACTTCTGACAAAATTATTTTACTGTATGTACTCAAATGCACACTCTGGTACACACAATGCACAATAACCATTTGAGCACCTGGCACAATTTTCCCCTGGGTTCGTTTCAAGCCAGAAATATGTGGTGTCTTATAAGGAAGTTGTGAAAGCTAAAATATTTCACTACACCAAGGATTTCAATTCATTAAAGTTTGTTACACTGAGGTTTACCTGCACTGAACACTTTATTATCTTCATTAACACTTCTTTTTGGGCGAGTTGGTTCATTTTGATTATAGAAAAATTTGAAACAGCACTAACACACACAACTACAAAAGATAGACGAATGGCACAACACAAGCGCTTGTGTCTCGTCGTTCGTCTATCTTTTGTGGTTGCGTGTGCTAGTGCTGTTTCAAATTTTCCTAGACTTTATTATCTAACCAAATATTCGAAATTACTGAATACAGTGAAAGCTTGCAGATCAGAACTTCAGTAACTCAAATGTTTGGACAATCTGAACTTTAAATCCTGATCCCACCAGGCTCTGAAGAAGTCTGTCTATAAAGAGATCATTAATTCAAATATGAGCCAGTTCCGCCAAAAAATTTAGAATATGCGCCACTGCCCCACCGTATCTGAGTGGTCAGGTACCAGGCACATGGCTAGAGAAATGCTCCCCCAATAGGCTGCGTTGCCCTCAGAATGAGAAGAGAAGAACAAGGAAAGATAGTAAATAAAACCATGCACTAAAACTAAACCGGCGCATGACCAGCACAGCCTCCGTGGTGGCAACTGCCTTCTCCCTGTCCCATGTGACTAAAAAAAATTTGCAACTACAGTAAAAGCTCACCAATTTTACCTCATTAATTAAGAAATGCACGCAATTCAAATTGTCAGCAAAGACCTGTGGAAAACCCTTGTGCAAGGTTCAAACCCGGGCTAATTCAGACTATACGGGTTTCCCACCAGTTAATTAGAACAAGACCCTGAAAGTAAGCCACATGCAGGTATGATCCGCACACTAAGCACCCAAGAAAAAAAAGCCATTTTAAAACCTGAACTGCAACTGAAGAGTAAACCGTGCACCTCTCACACGCACACAATGGCAAATGAGATAAAAAACAGACAGCCTCGTCTCCAAGAAAGTGCCGACCACCTAGTTTTCGTTTTGCTTTTATGAACTTGAACTTCACACCAGCCCCAGGTGATGGCGGCTATCAGCTGTGCAGCAGCAAGCCAGCCAAGCCCAGCTGTGGCGGCAAGCTGTTTAGTGGCACTACGTTTCCCTCCAACCGCATTGTTCTTTCACCACTCCAAAACTACACTAATCAAGTGCTGTTTATGTGCTGTGTGGCAAAGCTTCTTCACACATAACGCAGCTGCTTGCAAAACAACCCCAGCTACCACACTGCACAGCAACAGATGCAAGGGTTAGAAATGCAAAAAAAAACAGTCACGCTGCGCTGTTCTCATTGCAAAACAAGGCAGCCATTACCCATGCTTTCACAAAAGAAATATACAATGATGCAAGCAGTTCCAGTGAGTCCTTTAGGGGTCATTCGATAATTCGAAATGCAGATAATTTGAATACTTTTCCCAGTCCCTTCAACTTCAATTTAACGAGATTCTACTGCAGCCTAACAACAATCCTTGAATACAGACTGCCAGCAACCTCGACCACAAAAGCAGTGCACACCCTGCATGCTGCCATCTGATATAACTGGCAAAAATCTTCGGAACAGGAAATGACTGCCGATCATACATAAAAATTAATTAATTCAGAGCATGGCAAACACACACAAGGTACTGCAACCCCATTGCTTCTGCCAGTTCCATAGGCAGTAAAACAAAAAAAAAAAGCATCCATCAAGTGAACAGCGGAACTTACTCGTTCTGTCAGAACAGTGCGACCCATATTGCCAGAGAGACATTACAGGTCCAGTTTCTGTTTACAGAGAAACGTATAAATCCCACCCCCAAAAAGAAAGAAAGAAAAAAAAAAAAAACATGGTGCAGCTCGTCTTCCTTTTCCATGTTCAAAAAAGAAAAAAAAAAAGAAAAAGCTGAAGAAAGCAGTGCCCACCTAACTAGGGGCCCAGGGAACTCCTGCAGCTCGTGGAATTGTGGATCCTTCTGGAACAGGTGCTGCACACAGAAGGTAGCCCCGGTCAGGTGAGCACAACACAACAACTTGGTTTAGACTCAAATCCCAAGAGATTGGTGTGGCAACTCGGGTCACAAAAAACAAGACTCTACGCTTACATCCCCAGCTACAGCTGAGCCAGGCCTCTAAGAACCTCGCTGGTTCTCAAGAGGTGCTGCCGAACCCTGTACGTGCTGGCTACCATTCCTTCCTGCTTAACATGCACAAGCAGTAGACTTGAAGAAATACTCAAATTCAATACAATGACAGTATGCACAGTGAAACAGTCACCTAGAAGCAGTTACACAGTATGGGCAGTCTAAGTAATGTGGGGGAACTGAAACAGCACTCCCAGGAACCCTCATTTGGGAACTCCTGCTCTAAGCAACCGTAATGTCAGCAGGACTGAATAACCGAGCTTTCTCTACACTAGTACTAAGAAACATATTAAAAAGTAAGGAAAGTTCCTCCGTGGGATTGTAACTACCGACTACTCTCGGCACAAGAGCCAAAAAAAGGTAGGAGCTGGAACAAGGTTCAAGTGCAAGTTAGAACTTGGGCTCGAGCCTCTTGTTAGCCCGTCACTGTGATAAAGCCGCAGAAATGGGGGCAAGGGCACAATGGTCAGTGACAGAAAACGCACCTTGAGGCTGTGGATTTCAATGGGAGGTGGAAGATTTCCCCCGCCGAGTGTTGGTACCAACTTGAGCAGGCCATTGGCACCACAAAAGCGAGCCAGCGGGTGTGGCCTCGAAAACTTCTTCACCTCTTCAGGCTGAGGCACTGCAAATCCAACCACAAGAGGGGTCACCCCACCTGGTGTTATCTCGCAGCTTGTGCAAAACAGGCCCGCCATGCATGCTCAAGTGTCAGGGAGCCTAGGCTTCTAATGCCTTGAGCAAGAAAACCCCATTAAGAGCAGCAACTATCTTCAGCAAAGGAAAGCCTCTCAACCAAGCTATGAAAACCACACTTGCCACTAATGGAAAGCATATGCAGCAATCAATGATGCACTCTAAGCAAATGTTACGACAAATTCCGGTTTCATTCTTGTAATATCAAAGCAGACCAAACTATGAACCTCACGCTTGCAACAAGCTCCTGCTTTGTTTTTGCAATCCCAGTGCTCTTAGACTGCCCTGTTATGGTGGGCCTTCAGTGCTTGGCATGTGTGCATTAGGCTGGAAGGTACAGTCTCTGTCGGAGGTAATGAGGCTGCCGAATAGAAAAGCAGGCTGGTGACGCTGTGGCCACCAGTCGAACCTCTGCCACTGCTATACTCCTCCGGATGAGAAACGACAGCTTTCTTCTAAGGTGCCAAATTTAGTGCTTCTTTCAGTTCAGTTCAGTCGTTCAGTCGTGTCCGGCTCTTCGTGACCCTATGGACCATGTCACGCCACGCTTTACGGTCTCTCACTATCTTCCTAACATCACATAACTTCATCTGCAGTGCCTCCAGAATGCCATCTAACCATCGCGTTCGCTGCCTACCCCTTCTCCGGCGACCCTCAACCTTTCCCAACATCAAATCTTTCTACAGCGACTCCTCTCTTCTTATCAGATGACCAAAGTAGCTGAGCTTTAACTTTAAAATTTGACCCTCCAATGAGCAGTCAGGGTTTATGGTCGACAATATCGACTGATTTGATCTTCTGGCAGTCCAAGGAACTCTCAAGAGTCTCCGCCAGCACCACAAGTTAAACGCGTCAATTCTTCGGCGGTCAGCCTTTTTCACAGTCCAACTCTCGCATCCATACATCACCTCATACGTCACCATACATCAAAGTGAAGTGCTTTAGTCAACACCAAAAACTGGAAGCCGACATGCAAAGATATGCATCCCTTTCCCAAGGAGCCGAACGCCCATCAAGCGTTTTCCCATCACTCGACAGCCTGTGCCCCCCACTGACTCCAATTCCAGCTAATTAGCATCACAAGTAAGGCACAAAAGCACAGACGGCAACCCACAACTCGCCCAACCCAGCACACTCGCAAGCAATCAAATTGGACAACACACATGCAGAGTGTAGCAAACTACCCTAATGGAGACTTGCAACATTCGCTCTTCCTCTATCATCAGAAAGCCTCGCTCTCATGTATGTACTTCCCATCACACAGCTCAGAACTGTGTAGTTTTGGAGGTCCTTAAGGGTAAATAAATGATGACAATGATGATGATTACCATGGTCAAGGCGTGTCGACTCATGGTCAAGGATGCTTGGGTCACAGTCATCTTCTGTGTTGCTGGCAAAGCTTTCATCACGGCGTGAATCTCCATTGGCTGACGAACGGCCAGAGTGAACACTCAGGCGCTCCATGAGCTGCGCCGGGTTGTAGCCTAGCCGAGCGTAATACGCGTCCACCTGTTGCTTGTAGCTGCAGACAGAAGATGGTGCCAAAAACAACCCCATTTAACCATGACACGAAAGCTTTCTTTCCAGGTACAATAAGAACTTGCTCACAAGAGACCACCCGCAGAACCCAGACAATGTGCACGCTCAATTCTGAAACATTTGCTTGCAGCGGTAGAGTTACAGGGGTGATACGGCTTTAGGACGTAGCAACAAAAGTCCACACAGATGATGAGTCAAGACAAACACCAAACATGTGAGATAATATACTTTTAAGCACATTTATGCCAATGGTAAGGCAAAATTAAAAGGTCCAGATCCATTTTTTTTTTATCTGTTCATTTTTGGCTGAAATTCAAAGTCATTTCAAAAAGCTAACGGAGCCTATACCCATACACTGCATTTCGTTTAAATAACTTTGCTCAGGCAGGTAACGTGCAACTACAACATGCCAACAAAGCTGTAGAACAAGATGAGTTAGGTATGCTATGCAAAATCTACAGATGCAAAATGCAACAAGATACAGTTAAATCTCGCTACTAGAGACACTGTTACTTGAGACACTCGGTTATAAGAGACATTTGAAAATTGTTTGGTTGGTTTTCCTATGTCTGCCATGTTAACAACATTGCATACAAAAGACACTCAGTTACTAAGGACAACTTTTGCAGGTCCCTGGAGTAAATTCTTTACTATTTAGAAGAGACACAACCCAGGTGTGCTCATGCAATATAGGTGAAGTGTGCCAACTCGTACATGATGCACTTCAGATTCCCTATTCAGATTCAGACTCTATATCAGCATCCTTTTTGCTTTATATGTCAGGAACTGAGAGGGAGTGCTTCCCAATGAAGGAGTGCTTTCCACTGGCATTGCATTACTGTCACCTATGAAGCAAATCAAAATGGATGAATGACATCCAGCATTTTTAACTCCTCGCTGTTTAAAATTTAATCACAAGGTGAAAGCTCAGAATCCTGATGTCTTTCTCTTTGCGGACAATGCTTCTTGCCGCACCAAAGTTCTCGTGCTCAAAGCCACCAGTTATTTTTTCGCTCCAAACTCCACACCCTATCTTCTACCAATAGACAAAGGCATTATGCACTCAGTCACGTTGCTGTACAAAACAAGGTTGGTAGAATGTCTGTTTCTTGACAGGCAGCAAGACTGTACTATAGTAATTGATGGGAAGTTTGCTGTTCAGGTGATTTCAGGTGTCTGGAATGGCCTGAGAAATGAAGCTGTGAAAAACCATTTCAGACAAGCAGGCTTTAAATGTGGTGACATGATGCAAGAGGGCCCATATATAGATACTGCGGCAAGCTTCCTTAAAGATGAAGCTTGGGCGAGCATCCAAGAGACTGCTGAGGTACCAGAATCTTTTGAGGAATTCGTATTTGCAGATGTGGATCTTGTGTGCTCCCAAAGAGCTTACAGACTGTGCAATTCTCGCGCAAGTAAATGGCACATGTGCCATAGAGGATGACTATGAGGACATTTGAGAGGAAAAGTGTCAGCATCTGAGGGTGACAAGCAAGTAAGAAAGCTTTAAAGGTATTAGAGCAATAGGAAAGCTTGCAAAGCGAAGTGCTTTACCTCCAGAATTTGGGAAGGAATACACTCTGCACTCACCAAAATACATACTTGTATGAATAACTTCTTTAAGCTTTGCTGAACAATTTCCTGTTAATGCGTGTAAATGCATTTATATGCTGATGTGTAGTAAACTGATCAACACAGTGCTTTTAGAATTTTTGGTTACAAGAGACCTTGCTTACAAGAGACATCTTTTTCGGGTCCCTTGAGTGTCTCTTGTAACGAGGTTTTACTGTAGCTTGAAAAACAAAGAGACCAAACTTTGCCATACTTCGGCTTTATACTTTAAAACACCCTGTCTATTAAGCGTGCAAGCTGCGATTCACCTCTTACAACCCCTTCAGTCACTGCACATACATTTGTACATGCAACCTGAAGAGTATCAAATTCTTCTCTGCGAGGCACAATATCAGCAAATATGGCTCCTATTGGAATGAGCAAAACCGTCCGCACAACCATTTCAGGCCAAGCACAAGACACGAATGCTAAATTTGGTTTTAAGAAGGGCATCTTGGTGCTTCATGGTAGCTCTGGTAAACCTCCAAAGAGTAGACATTTTGTAGAGTCTTAAAATCTGCAAAACTTGCTTAGTTCCCAGAGCGAGTCCTGAGACCCTAAAACCAGCGCTGAGTCATGATATAAGGTCTCAACAGAAAGAACATATTTAAGCATCCGAAAGGATGAAAACTTCATGTGAAATACTACAATTGCATAATTCCCCCCCACCCTTAAAAAAAAAAAACGAATCCAGACTTGAGCTTGTACTCCCCTTTACATACTGGTATTTGCACGATTGTAACGTGCACATTTTTTTTTCTTAAAACAAGTGTTTAAAAATACATGCACGTTAAAATTGGACTCAAAACTAAAAAAGCTCAAAACAGAAACCGAAATCTCAAAACCTGAAATGAAGCAGCTCAATAACCTACGACCAGCCACATTGCCATTGGTATCAGCAAGCCTGGGAGTTGTACGGGATAAATCGACGGGAGGCACGCCGGCTGCCGGGAATGCCGAAGGACGACCGAAGCCGAAGCTGAGTACTTTTCTTTTACCAGTTTTTTATGTAATTGTATTGGCCTCGAGATCGAGCAGAGTCGCCACCTTGCGGCTCAGCGGCGAAACCTACTCAGTGTGGATGCGTTTTCGCGTCGCATGCTGCAGCCCGCAGTGATTTACGCGCGTGTGCGGTGTGTACAGGAGTGTTTTTGCTTGCTTCGCGGTTCCTGTGGGCTTTTGCGTACCTATATGCCTCTTGCAAAATAAATATGAACAGTCTATAACCGCAGGCTTCATTAAAAAAAAAAAATACTTGTCCGTATCGAGCATGTCATGCTTGGATAAGGACATCATCCATCGCGGTGTTCGGCGCTTGAGATCCTTTGACATGCAATGTCTCAAACGAAGTGGTACTGTCGTTACCGCCGTGCCAAAGCAAAACAGGTCGCTGCAGTCAATAAAAGTTAATGCAAACGCTCAGAAATCGCATATTCACGTTTCTGTTTGGAATACCGCAGCTACTGAAACATATGCCACCGCAGACTGCTTCATATAGCAGAATCCAGTTTGAACAGACCACTTTATGCCTACTATGCCTTCTGTATTCACGATAGAGTTGTGTGAGTGCTTTTTTTCTTTTTTCTTTTTTTTTTTTTTTTGCTTTTAAACCTCTGTCGCGGTGCCTCAATGGTAAGGGCGCTCGACTGCTGATTTCGAGAACGGGGGATTCAATCACAACCGTTTTGAAAGGCGCTCCTCTGCTGTGGGATTTGACTGCACAATAAACAATTCCACGTGGTAAATGTGGTGTTAATAATGAAAAAAAAAAAAAAAAAAAAAAAAACGACACCAAAACCAGCCTCTGCAACCATCCGTCATAGCTGATGCCGCTTTCATGCGTTAACCCGGGCCAGTATGCATTTCTTTTCTTTCTTTCTTTCTTTCTTTTTTTTTTTTGTTGTTGAAGGCTTCTGTGCATCCGTAAACGTTTTAGTGAACACATTTTGCTTTAGAGAAATGCTCTAATGTTTGAGAAACATATTCCCTGCACCATATTGTTACCCTAAATATTACATAATACACCTAGATTAATGTACTTTACTGGTAGCCTATTATAATCATTATAATCCCTTTTCGTTCAAGTGCTGTCTTCCGAGCAAACTCGTCGTTTCTGACAAGGCGAGTAAAACAGCTTCATGCGGGCTTAAATATCAGTGCTTAGTTCGGGAATAAATATACATCTTTATAGTCGCATGATAAGATACCTCCATTTCTTTCGGAATAGTTTTATATCCGGCATCTGTTTTGGAAGCAACCCTAATATTTTACTTCGCATAAGATTTAGTCACTGCTAAATAATTAGTGATAAAGAAATTAGTGATAAAGAAATTTTCAGCCTGTAAAATTGCTTCCCAGAACATGACAGTGCCCATGCGCAGTTTATAACGATGTCTTCGCAGCGAGTAATTCGTAGCTTGCACCTTAAAGTTACTTAAAATTAATCGCTGATTATTGTAAATTCTGTCAAGTATGTAAAAGTTCTCCCACAGAGTGAAATTTATTCGCATTGCAAACCAAAATAATTACACTACTAATTTACCGTTATATATTAACATCACACACATCAGAAATCCCTTATACTTTCCTCGGTTTCAGGAAATCATTTACAGTTAGTGGCGCATGCAGTAATACACTATCACATTCTGTGACAGTGGCCGCAAAAAGCATCTCGGCAAATTCAATCCACTCAGCGCTGTACACGTGAACAATCAGCTTTCCTGTGGGGCGAGGTTTTCTGTAGAGTGTCGGCGTGATCTCATTTTTGGGGAATACTTGTGCGTGGTTGTCTGGGCCAGAGATGATGAGCACTCAGTCTAAACAACTCGCCATGCAGTGTGCTGCCAGTGATATTAACCTAATCCTCGAGTCAAGTACGGTATAATGAACCAGGCTTTCTCGATTCAATCTAAAGTACTGCAGGTATCTGAGTGGGCTTGACACTAAATTCACCGGTCTCACTCGCATCAGACACGCGCAAACTGTGTAAAAGTCGATAAGAAAAACAAAGTTGTCATTAGGCACGCCCAAGCATTAGGCGCGTGAGCGCGGTACAGCGCAAGAAACGTGCAAAGTAAATCTGGAAGTCTGGTGGTTGCGTGCTTTGTTTTCCTAAAATCCGCTCTTCTTCTGCTGCATTGGCGAAATCCTTGGAATTTTTTCTGCAATATTGCAGAAATACTGCAGCAGACACGTTTTCATCGCCAACAAACCCGCCGTAAACTCGGAAGCAGACCTACGCAGCATGCGTTTCTGCGAGCGCCGCCGGCTGCCGATCCACACTACCGGAGTGATGGTGGCGCCACCTCTAGGTCGATCTCGCGGCGAATAGTGGCGGCAAATTTAGATTATAATTTAGCTTAAGATCAGAGACAGGGAAGTGAAAACATAAAGGACTTAAATAACATAGAACAGCGCTAGGAAAAAGTATTTAGGCCTAGTTCGGAAAAATTTTCTGAGCAGCGCGAATTCTGTCGCAGAGTTGAGGCTATGGGGCGGCCGGCCAGGAAAGCAAAGGGTGGGGATCCAGGGGATCTCGTCCAGTGCGGAACGTGTGAGCTTCCTAGACGAGACAGGGTTTGAGAGCATGATGGAGGCTGAGGAGGCCAGCTTGAAATGCAAAATATGCACGGCGGTGGAGAAAGTAGAGGGGGAGCTGACCAAGGAGGTAGAACAGATGAGGAAGGAGCTTCAGGAGGAAAGGAAGAGAAGGGCGGAGTTTGAGACAAGAGTCGAGAAGGAGTGGGGCATCAGGGTGGAGAGAGCCTACAGCGCGAGTTGAGAGAGGTGCGCGATAAGGCAAGCAGATTGGAAGAACAGGTGGAAGAGCGGACAAAGAGACAGGCAGAGGGACGGAAAGCACTCCACAAGAATGCAGGCAGTAATGCCACCCTGGACGACGGGGGGGCGGACGCGTCACAGGGGGCGCGCAGGGAGAATGAAGCGATTCTGGGGGACACGAGCCCCGATGGTAACCGGAGGGAAGAGGGGACACAGGGGTCGAGGCAGCAGGGACTGGATAGCACTGACAGGGAAGAGACAGGAGCCGGCAGCATGAGGGTATGGGTGGTAGGGAGCTCTAATGTCACGAGAATTAAAAAGGCAGTCTTAAAGACAGTGAAGTTTAATGAGAAAGTGCAAGTGGAAAGCAGGCCGGGCGAGTGTTTTGGGCAGGTAGTGGAGAGGACAAAGGATATGCTGTGGGAAAATAGAGAAGGAGACAATTTGGTAATCATCCATGCCGGAGTAAACGACGTGCTGAAGAACAGGGGACAAAACCTAGGCAGGCAGATAAGGACAGGGGTGGAGAAGCTACGGGCTACAGCTGAGAATGTGCACATAGCGCGTGCCACAGTGCCGGCAGTCAAGGGACAGGGCCCGTACGTAGCACACCAAGTACTGAGGGCTAATGAGATGATCTGGGAGGTAGGGAAGGCCCTCAGGTGCGATGTCATGGATGTGAACAGGGTGATACATGGGGATAGGAACTACCTCCCCTTCACTCCTGATGGCATTCATTACACCGCACCAGCGGGATGGCAGCTTGGGCTGCGGATGGGGCGAAGGGCGCTAGCTTTTTTACAGGCGGGCAGATTGCCCCTGCATACCGCGAAGTAGGAGACAAAGATGGAGGGAGGAAGGGCAGGACGAAGGCACGGAGGAGGAAAAAGAAACAACCCGTAAATTTCGCCTTCATTAATATGCAAGGGGGTAGAAGTAGAATTAAATGGGATGAAATTCAGGAGCAGCTGCAAACTGGAAATTTTATAGAATATGGTGTGGCAGAAACCCACCTTAGAGACAGTGAAGAACCTCCACACATTGAAGGATACTCATGGCTGGGGTGCAAGAGAAAAGGGAAGGACCGAAAAGGAGGTGGCCTGGGGGCACTAATCAAAGGCCAAAATTGGAAAAGGATAACAGAAAGCTGCAGAGAACATATATGGCTCCAGGGTAGAGTGGGAAACCTATATGATCAGAGACTAACCGAAATGGAGGAATCAAGGTGGGCACGAAAAATGTACAAGCACCTCTTCATGAAAAGCCTGAATACGAAATGGACTAACAGAACCCGAAAGCTCAGATTTAAGTACCTAGAGTTTGGAGATGCACCGCAGCAAAACAGCAGCATTGAAAAGCAGGTAAAGGAGGCAGAAAGGAAAATGTGGGAGGAAAGAATGCATGGAAAATCAGCATTGGGTATGTATAGAACTCGAAAACAGGATATAAAGAAGGAAAGTTTATTCGACAACTCACGAGAGAGCTCATTGCTGTTTGAGGCTAGGACAGGGGCCCTCAGAACAAAAATGTACAGGAAAAAATTTCAGGAAGTAGATATATTGTGCGCGGCGTGCGGAACTGAGGAGGAAACAATGAAACATGTTGTTCTAAGGTGCCAAAAACTTCATCCTGCCCTTCCCGCAGGAAAAGCGGCAGATCTGGAGAGAGCGCTGGGATTTGCTGGGGAAGATGGACGAATGGATGAGGAATGCGTTTTGATAACAAAAGAGAGGTTAGAGGATTGGTGGAAAAAGTCAAGAGAATAAAGAGAAGAAAAAAAGGGAGGGGGGCAGATACGGGTGAATTAGAAGCTAAAAATAGGGAAGAGATAAATATATTTCTTTTAATTTTCTGGCTAGGTGGCGGAAGCTGCCGTCCGATACAAAGGGCAGAGCCACTATCATCCATCCATCCATCATCCATCCATCATCCAGTTTCAGGTGAGCTGCCTCTGTTATTTGGTCGAGTGTCCAGCCGCTCGATGTGCACCGTGGTATCGGGGCCCGTAAAGAATCGCGTGTGCGCAGAATACAGCGAACGGCTCTGTGAGCAGGCCCTCAAGCTGTCTCAAGATAGCGATGCTTGGGAACATTGCGAGATGGATTCACGGTGCGTAGACGGCCCTGCCGCTAGCAGTGGTCATGTGTGCATTTAAAAAATGTGCAATTTCCAACCCCTTCAATGATATTGAACAAGACCCTTTGTGCTTGGTGGATAGCGAGAAAGAGCTGTCTTCTGACTATGACAGTGAGCCTATGACTTGTATGCACAAATTTTGTTCCATTAAATGCATTAAGCAATTTTCAGACACTTCTTCACTCCATTATTTCTTCTGCGCAGTACAATCGGCGCCGTTATTTTCATGGTTTCCAGGTGTTAAATATTACTGCGCGTTACAATCGAGGGCATGTTAGAATCATGCAAATACGGTAACTGCCCCCTGAAAGGGAGAGGTTAATACCTTGCAGCAACACAATGAATTCAACCTTGAAAACAAAAATGCACACAGGCTAGCATTTTCTGACACGAGGTCGGTGCACCACGATGGCTCAAGGGCCTCAAAAGGTTGCCAAACAACACTGCCACAGTTGCCCCCATCATGTGGGGACCACCCTTCATTCATGCTAATAAACCTATATGTGATGCCTGTGCAGTGTGGCTGGGTCCTGCCAACATCACCTAGGTCTCAGTCTAGGGGGTGTTGGTCCTGCCCCAGTGCTCAAAAACAAGCTGGCAGGCAGGCGCTTCAAGCCATGCCTTCCTCCTTAGGTTGCATGCGACTGTGCTCATACCGAGTGTTTCACTGCTACCAGCACATGCTCCCAATGATCTGAATGGACTACCGTAGTCACGCGTGCAATAAACCCACTCGCAAAATGAACCCACCCCTCACTTTTGCTGCTCAGAATTTGAGAATTTGAGAATTTGCGTCCCTCCATTTTGTGCCGTCCCAGCCCACAGTGCATTTCTTGGAAGCGCACCAAGATGCTGCGCAGCAATAACATCATGGTGTGTTCCATTTTTTGAGGTTAGCTCTAGCGCTGGGGGTGAATAGAGGAGGTGTGAGAAGCAAGCTTGGCAGAGTGCCGGAGACCTTGACAGGAGTGCCAGCAATGGCTTGTTGGACTCGTACGGTTGCGCTAGCCTTGTTTTCAGTACGGTCGGTTTATCACGCCACTACAATTGGGGTGGGCGCCATCCACTGCCACAAAATTGCTGTAACGGGTGATATAAGCAAACGCCTTTTTGAGAGAAGGATGCTAAAAGCTGGCGTCATGATCGTGGCTGACTGCGCGCTTTCGTTGATGACTGATGGGTGGAAGAAAGGAGGACCTTTGCAAAAACACTCCGCCCAAACTGACGTCGATTTTTCTTGAAAAAAAAAAAAAAAGGCGAGCAAACATGGTATTTTGAAAAGTGTAGCTTTTGCTTTGCAAGAACTCTTTTCACATTGAACAGCCCATAATGTTTTACTGTAACACAGAACAAAACATTCTGTGGAAAAAAATCCGCCAAACCAGGGTTTCACTGTGAAAATAACAGCTGACAAACCAACATAATGATTTAGTCAATTCAATATGCCATGCTTGTTAAAGAGTTAAATGGTTAAACGAGACACGCTGTTCATGACATCAACAATGAAAATGAAAAGTGCCTAAACAAGGCTGCAAACTATAAAAATTATAAACTTTTTATAGTTTGCAGCCTAGACTCACAAGAGGTTACACAGGCATGAGATGTTTTCAGTGCAAGCCAGATAAGGAAGTAAAATCTCAAACTCTGAATTCTAGCATCAACTCACGCAGGATTGGTCCTGTACAGCTCATCATAATATCCATAGCCATAGCCCGAGCGTGGTGCATAGCCATAGTGATAGTAGTTGTAGTAGTCTCTCCGATAAGCATTGTAGTCGTATCCACCTGGGGAAGATCAAAAAATGAAAGGAGGAGAGGGGGGCAGGAACAGTGCATTAGAGGGTAGAGTTGATTTGGAAAAAAGCAGCCCAACACTGTGTCCTTCAGTACTTCATATTTCTCATGCAAGTTTTGCGCAGGAATCCTAGGGGCATTAGACACTTTCTAAGTATACTTTATTTCAAATTGTGTTTACTGGAATAATTCTTCCTCTGCACTTACCTATAACTCTTCAGACTCTATCTGCAATACATGCAGCATGCTAATTCAAACTTGAGTACTCAAAGGCAAAGAAAAAGAGTGCAACCTGAAGAATGTGCCTAAAATTTGTTCCTTTCTATAAGCTACTTGCAACCTCTCTCTGCAGCAGCTTTTTTGAACCTAGTAATGTTCTACACACAGCTTGCATTATACTGCTTAGATCTTGCATTGTGGAATTCCCAAGACTAACTTTGACTTTCACTTGTTCCGCTGCAAAACCACCGTTAACATGGAAAACAAAAAATAGCCACTTTACTTAAAACACACAACTAGGGATTGACTGAAACCATAGTTGATCCTATAGCACAGTCCTTCAAGTGTGCCACTCCTTTTTTTCTAAAATACACCTTTTCCGCTCGAAATATAAAATAGCAGCAAGCGCTTGTCTTGCTGGTTCCTGTGCCCTTCATGCTTTTGACCAAGTTAGCGCTGTCCAATTCAACATGTAAAAAATATATTTGACATGTTTCCCAAGACAAAGCAATGTACATATACTAATGTCAAAATTCACTAGCCTGCCTTGCAGAATCCTAATTGCAATGAGAAACTGTGACCATGCAGAACTGTTATTCACTTGTTTGTAGCAGCTTTTCACCTCCATTGTAGCACAGCTGGGATTGAACCCACGTGTCCACAGGTTTAGCAGTTGAGTGCCCTAAATGCTGAGCCAATGCGGCAGGACAACAGCAACAGAGGAAGCATTCGTTACAGTAGCGGCAACGCTACCAGCCTAGCTTTGGCGGCGCTATCAGCACATTGCTGACAACGAAGGCTAGGATTGCGAATACACTGGTCATACAGTATTTCAAATAGCTTCTACACCTTTCTCTTTAGCTTACACTTCATACCAAGCAGGTTTGGTGAATATTGACAACTAGTTTAGCATGAGGTACACACATTTTGTAGCCAGAATCTACCAGTTACATACTGCACACAGATTTTTTAAGCAACCCTCTCTAAAAGGTGCAAAGCCACTGGCACACATGAACCTTCAAGCTCATTACATGCTTAGTGTGTAGCCCAACCCTTACCAGTTGTTGTTCCATAGCCCTTCTGATGGTCATAGTAGGCCCCAGGTACCCTGTCAACGTCTCGGTGCTTGCGGTGTTTGCCAGGGCCATAGCCTCTCCGAGAGTCCGGAGAAGAACTGTCAGATTCACTATGCCTGGACGATGGCCGGTTGTGACTGTCCCGGAGCCTTCGGTCACCTCCCCGTCGTTCATACTCGTCCAGGTACATGTCCTGAGAGGTTCGGCTCGATGGTCGGCCTCGGTCGCTATATCGGTCGCTGTGGCGATCATCGTAGCGGTAGTCATGCCTGCATAATGAAGTTTTTCGGTCCCATCTCTTTCGCCATGGCTTACCACATCAACACAGCACAGACTGCACTGCACAGTTTTTAGTCCTTGATAGCTTGAGACAATTCAAAGTGACCAGACATGAAAGCAGTACGATAGCCAACAGCATAAACAGGCTTAAAAGAGTGCGTTGTTGGGCAAGTCGGTCAGACATATCTTCAAGGTATACTGCGCACACACAAAACAAGGACGAGAAGGGTACACCCCCAACAAGCGCAGACTCGCGACTTAAATTCATAAGGAAGGAAACACATCTTATATGCCTTCAAGCGTCATATCTAATCCCATGCGCAGTTCAGAAATCTTCCTTCTTTTTCATAAAGGTTGATTGAACGGTCGCTTACACAATCATCCCCACGCTTACCAATGAAAAACGCCTCGGCAAGTTCACGTGCGACCTGGTCTCTGCTTCTCTTTAAAATTTTTGTTTTCTTCAGCAAAGGTAGGCATGGCTTGTCACGTGTAGCTCCCGGACAAGCGCCGCAGTGCAAGTGCAAGACCACTGCGGACATGCAGCACGCTTTCAAAAAACGCCATTTGGGTGGCCACAGTCTGACTACATCCCTGGTGACTTCTAGTCACTTACATTGCAAAATATTGCAATATTTTCTCGGCATTTTTTATTACAAGAGAGCCAATCTCTTTTTTCTCGTTTTCTCAAAACACCGATTCTTGAATTCTTGCTTATTTGCAGACGCGATATCTCTGCCTTCAATGGAGGTAGAACCATAATTTTTGTTGTGCCATGTAGCTAAAAGTGCAAAGCATACAATGTTAGGAGCAGATTTTGCAATTTACAATTTAAAAATTTTAAAACTTTGCTCTAGGTCAGACAGTGGAGTACACACATTTGAATGGTGGACTTTGAAATGCTATAACATCGCTAACATTTATTTTATCAAAAAAGTGCTCCTAACACTGTATACATTATGCTTTCTAGTACCTAGCAAAGTGTCAATATGAATTTTTTTAGAGTTGTTACTTTTTCATTGTTTCTGCAAATTGTGAACAATTAATTTCACGTACCTTTTGAACTAATTGGCCAATTGAAAAAATAGTTACATATTGGAAATCAGCCCAAGAAACTGAATTAGATTACCTAGTTTTATCAAGTTTGGTCGAAAATTAAGAAAAATAGCTTTAAGAGCCATGTTCCCCTTAAGGCAGGGTGGGACTCTGAAAACGGTTTTCAAAAATAGGCTGATAGTAATGTAATAAATGCTATGACAACGGGAGTTGCTACAGAGTGTGCACAAAGTAACGCACTTGACGAAACTGAGAAAAAACTAGTTTTCACTTGCGTTTCACCTCAAATGCCAACAGCTATCATAAAGTTGTCCATTAGATAAAATTACTGGGATGTTGACAGTTTTTGTCAGTTTTTTCAGGTCCATTTGCCAATTCAAACTTCTGGTTAATTAACTTTTTTCTGGCCTCTCAAGCAATGAATTAACGAGAGCTTACTGTATTATTAAAAAGATTATAAACATTATTGGTGATGCCATCGTGGCAAGCCAACTAACAGGGTGCCCAGGTTACGACTTCAATGGTTGCCTTATTAGGATATGTAACTGACAGCTTGAATTTTTGCTCCAATTCGAAGTAGCAGCAGCAGCAGGTCCACCACCTCAAAATTTTCCATGTAAAACTAGACAGAACGAGCAACCAAGAGTCAGCAAGTTCACGTTTTGCACTTCCTTGCTTTAACCCCACTTAGTAATTTCAATAGCACCCATCGAAGTAAAGTTGTCAAGAGACTCTCACCTGCTGCTGTAGCGGTCATTTCTGCGGTCTGACCGTCGCTCCTTCCGCTCATCATCACTTTCCTGCCCCTTCCACTGGTCTCGCCGGTCATGGTAACGGTCACCCTTTCGTTCAGCCTTGCGGTAGTCATCCCTGAAGTCATCCCGCCTATCTTCTCGGCGATCTTCGTGCTGGTCCACCCTCCTGTCATCATAGTAGTCGTCTCTCCTCTTTCTATCCTCCGTAGTACTAATTCTGCCTGCTTTCCTGTACTCTTCCCGATCTTCTTTCGAAGCATCTCGTCTATCATCTGGCCGGTCAGAGTAACGATCCCTCTTCCGATCTTGGTCATCCCTGAACTCTCCTCTGCCTCCTCGCCAGCTGTCACGCTCAAAATTGTCTCTACTGCCCTTCCAATCCAGATTTTCATCATCACTACCTCGGCCCCTAGCTTGCCTCGGGTTGCGAGAATCTCTGTAATCCCTGCTGCTACCAGTGTCTCTGGATTCCCTATAATCTCTTTCATCCCGATAGTCCCTAGAATCCCTGTCATCCTGCTTTCCTCTTCGCGGATCCTCTTGCCGTACATGTGACTCACTGCCCTTGTCACCAGGCTCCTTTGAATCGTGCTTCGGATGTGCCATAACTGCACTAACATTAGGGGGTTCATGATGGGTCAGAGAGAGACCAGTAGGTGTAGATGTTGCCTTTGGCCGTGCCACTGCCAAGCCTTCTTTGTCCTCCCCAGCCCGAGCTGCTGTAACAACAGGCTGCAAAAAATTGTTGGTTCACAGTGAACGAGTGGGCCAAAACCTACAGTGCTTTGAATGACACCAATATTCACGAAATCGCTGAGATAATACTAGTGGTAAAATTCTGTATGGTAGCTATTTCAAGACAGCTAAGCAAGCAGCGTGTAAAATCATCATCATTATCATCAGCCTGACTATACCCACTGCAGGGCGAAGGCCTCTCCCATATTTCTCCACTTAACACGGTTCTGTGCTAGCTGCATCCACTTGACCCCTGCGAACTTCCTAACCTCATCCGCCCACGAAACGAAAAATGGTAGGGGTAACATTAAGAGATAGGAAGCGTGCAGAGTGGGTCAGAGAAATAACTCAGGTTACCGACATTCTAGTGGAAATTAAGAAGAAGAAATGGGCATGGGCAGGACACGTAGTGCGAAGAGAGGATAACCGATGGTCGCTTAGGGTAACAAACTGGATTCCAAGGAAAGGAAAGCGTAGCAGGGGGCGGCAGAAAGTTAGCGTGTAAAATAAGCCCGCACAATTTACATAAAGGTGTTAAACATCTAGTTCCAAAAAGAATGTTTCAGTTCTGTGTTGCAGCACTGCTGGGAAGTGACTATATTTAAAGGAAACAATGCATTCTCCGTTCAAACAAACACGTGCAACATCATCCCTCCTCAAGGATGAATTGAAAAACTCACGTGAGCCAGCCAGCACAATAAGTCTGAAAGGCCCTCTCTAAGGTGATGATCAAGGAACGAGATGCCCATGAAAATAACTTCACCTGTTGATGGACACCATCAGTGCTGCCCGAAGGCTCAGTCCTCTCTGGAAGCGTTGTGTCCGCCAGCAGGGGGCTGGTTGCCAGCACAGTCGCTACCTGCAAGCAAGCCCATACCTGCAGATATGCTCACACCAGGCAGCTCCAGCAAAATGCAACCCTCATTAGCCACGATAGAGGCTAGTTAGGCACTTATCCTTCACACAACTTCCCTGGATGCCCTGGGCTATGCCCAATTCAAACCGCTTGTTTTACGCCCAACTGCAACAGCGTGTTTTACTTGGAAAACAGTCATCCAGCTGATCCCGATCACCTCTTCGCAGCCCCAGAGGAACAAACTACTTGTCCGCTGCAACTCAGAGGCATGCACAGAAGGAAGGCAAAGGCCCCCCTAATACACAAAGTGAAGGAGGACATACAATTTGTCTCAGTTGCTTCCACAACCCATAAAACATAAACAGGCGTTGCCACAAGCTTTGCTCCTCTTTTCATGCTGCAAAGTGCTGAGATGTGCACACTTCTAGCGGGGTGTCATTTTGAGGATATGGCGTTTACTCGTATAAAAGATGCCTTGTATTACAAATTCAGTCCCCGATAGCCGTTAAAATTTTATAAAACAAATTTCTTGCCATATAAACATTAACCCCTTGTAACAAATGCACCTCCCGAACCAAACACAATTCTGCTAATGAAAAAGTGCATTCATTATGCGAGTAAGAATTGTGCACCCCGCAGCAAAATTTCTGAGTCTGGCATGGAAATGCTCACCCTTAGTGGAGGTGCGCCAGTGCTTCTTCCTGTTCTTTCCTCTCTTCCCAAAGGGCTCTGTCGCATCAATGGGGGCGCCACCATCCTTGTGACAGGGGTCTGGCAGTGCCCATCGGGCACAAGTTCCTCCTCACCGCTGGTCGCCTCACGTGCTGAAGCACTGGTCACAGGAGCAGATGATGCCTCGACCACCTCACTAGTGCTCTGTGCTCTGGTGGAAATGTGCAGAAACCACGGAAATTGCACTAATCTTATTTCCTTTTCCCCCCTAAAGGACTATAGACACCGAATTTTTCGGTTTGTGTTTTATCATTAGTAATAATGCCTAGGACTACTGTACACGGATCACCACGTCACCTTTGCCTACGACTGGTGAATAATTTATACTCGAATTTCTTTTCTCACCTATTTCGGTTTCGGTTTCAACAACCAAGCGATGGCTGTGACGTCACAGTCAAGTCTAGGCCACGCTAGGTATGAAAATACTGCGTTGTATAATTATTGCTGTATATTTCAATTCACTACAATGATAAAGTCAGCCTGCCTCAAGAACAGGGATCACTACAAGTGAAGAATGAACAATTATATCGCGTTTTTCATGCCACGCATCAAGACATGATTGTGACGTCACAGCCATCTCTTAGCTGTCGAAACCGAAACTGGTGAGAAAAAAAAAATTCGATTATAAATTATTTAGCGGCCGCAGGCGAAAACTGTGTGCAGATCGGTATACCGGAATGACTTATGCATCATTAACAAGAAGAAAAATGCAAACCAAAAGTTGGTGTCTATAATCCTTTAAGCATAAGGGCAACCATATTCAGACCATTCATGCAAATTCAACAACAGTAGTGCTGAACGTCGCACTGTCAATGAAGCTGCGCAACTAAATTGGTCTCATGTACAAGGCTGCATGTAATCAAAAATTGTTTCTCATACAGTAATAACATGACATCCATGACACCTTCGTTAAAACCTCTAATTCTCACTAGAGTGGCACCGCAAGTAGCAAAGCTACCCAAACGTCAGTGGCCACCACCACTTTAGAGCTCCGTCCACTGCATCCGCCATACTCGGCACTGAAACAGGCTTCAAGTTGCGTCTGCCATTTGAAGATGTGTGTGGCCCCCCAACAACGAGGATCACAGCAAAACTCACCCTGTGAGGGAGCTCGCACGAGATGCCGGCCGATCATGAGGAATGGGTGGCGCTGCCGGAGCCAGAGTGATACAGGGCTGCATCTCAGGCGCATCCAGTAGCGTCAGGCCTGCACTGACGGAGCCCACAGTGGCCGGCGATGCCACACCCTGACGGTGATGGTGGCGCAGTGAGGCATGGTGACGCCCAATTTCATCCGGTGGCAGCAGCTCCAGGTTCTCTGGGGGAAGATGCAGCTGTGCTGCATTCTGCTGCATCAAGGCTGGCACAGAAATAAGACCACCCCTCTTAGATGGGCATAGGTGCTTTTCACGGCTACAGTATGACCTCATCACAACCACCGAACCAGCTAGAAGTTCCCAACATCAGTAAAAGCCACAGCATCAGTATTTATACAGTGCACACATATGACAGCCTCCAAAACAATCCAGTTTAAATGACATTCGATGTCAACAATATTCGTCAGTGGCACACATGAAACAAGCCTTGGCACACAAACTGAGTCACTAAAGGTGCCACAGCCATGTTACACCAATAGTGGTGGAAAACACGAAAGTTAGCAAAGTATGCAGCATCAAGGCTGCAGCCAGCTCACTTCTATGGGTGACCACAAGCAATACTGAAAGCTGTTGGCAAACAAAAGCGGAAGATGAACAAGGGCATCTCAGTGCCTCCGGAAGCCACAACCAGTTGAAGAGCAGCCTATGCAGTGAAAGAACAAGTGGTTAAGGCATGCAAGCACACAAGTGTTACATCTAGGAGCCTCATAACCAGCATGACAAAAATAAATTGTGAAAGAGTGAGTATTAACTACTAATAACACGCATTTTATGAAAGAATGCTGCTTTAGTGCTTTCAGTCCACAGATTGTTAGGCCATTACACATATCAAAAGAGAAGCACAAATGCCATTAATAAGCAATATGTGTACTTCCACACTCAAGCATTATTTCCAGCTAAAGTTAGGCTTAACAATTGCTGAATTGAGGAATGAATATTTGATGCATCAATACAATGAAGATGTAATGCACACAGGAACTTTGTAAAAAAGAATTCTGGCCAAGTAGTAAAGCTAACAACACTAAAATCAACTTTTGCTGCCCGCATACAAGGGCTGTCAACACAGCCAATGATCAAGTCCATCGCAAGAGCTGGACTTGATACACCAAGGCAGTGACGGACTGAGAAGAAATAGAATGCTCGCGTGTGACTTGTGAAGTGCCACATGGATGATGATGGAAAACAAATGTGGTTCGCGGCTGTTGTCAACCGCCATTTTGAGCGATTTGCAGACTCTACAGAGATACATAAGCGGCCTCAAGTTAACTCCTAGAAGCTTATCTCAGAAAAAAGGCAACACATGTGCAAGTGATGCCTCAAGGCACTGGTACAAATATACAAGGGTCCATGGGAATGAACGAGCAAGGTATAAGAGGAACTGACTACCAAATGGTTGCTCTGAGAAAAAAATGCCAGGTTTTAGACACATGACCTTGGCATTATGGCAAATTGCAGGCTTTAAACTCCCAAAGCGACAAATGGGTTACATAAGGGAGCCCTGCGGCGGTGGTGCAGTGGTAAGACGTCCGACTACTGTGCCGGAGTATCCGGGTTCGATCTCGACCGTTGGCGGCTGCATTTCCGATGAAGGCGAAACGAAGAGGCGTCTGTGTGCCGCGCTATGCCAGTGCACGTTAAAGATCCCCAGGTGGTCGAAATTACTCTGCAGTCCTCCACTACGGCACCTCTTTCTCTCCTCCCGCTTTCACTCCCACCCTCCTCCCTTTCCGTATGGCGCGGTTAAGGTGTCCACAGAACAAGTGTGACAGGTACTGCGCCTTTCCTTTCCTGTGAACCAATTATTACTATTATTATTAATTATGAAGGATGCAGTAGAAGAGAGTTATGGATTAATTTACTCCACCTGGCATTATTTAATGTGTGCTGACAGCACACAGCACATGGATACCTTGTGCATTGCACATCAAAACGCAGCCGCCACCGACAGGATGTAATCCAGGTCATCTGGCTTAGTAGGTGAGCATTCTAAACCATTGGGCCACTGCAATGGGTAATCATGGCAAAACATATAGAAAAGAAGAGCTAACCAAACCACAAATTCATTAGTGATCACAGGCAACTGCTGCATTACAAAATATACATGCACCCTTCCAAGAAATAGTTCCATGTCACTGCATCCTCCGCACGGTGCAGTGTCCAGCTTTGTCTCCTAGGCCTTAATAATTTCGCTCTCTTTACTTTTCTTCACAAACTTAACTCCCTTGAGTTTGGGTCGACAACTACACACCTTGCAGAGGTCGAGAAAATGAAGTTGATGAGCAAATTAGAAAAACTATTAATTAAGGCTTACCACACAGAGAAAGCAAGACAAGTGTGTGAGCACACTCACCAACAGGTAACTGGGTTTCTAGACGGACATGTGAACACATTTACTTTTGGCCTATTCAGTAACCTCTAAATTTCTCATCTTGCTTAGAAGAAATTTTTCACCTTGTTTGATAATGCCATGCTCATGTGTATAAAGGGTGGGTGTCATCCCTGTAAACTAATTGCTAGACAGCACCTGCCCACATTTGGTCATTCATACTTTACTGTTACCTAAATTCAGTAATCGGTAACGCACTTCACTAATGCCATGCTAAGAGCTGAACGAAAGATAACTATCTGAGCTAGAATAATGCAACAATTCTACCATAGTTTGAGCCCTGTTCACTCTGTCACTGACTTAGAACACAAAAATAGTCCAGATGAACTAGTCAAAGGAGGAGGTGATAAGAATAGAAGGAAACCAAACAAAAAGTATGTTGTTTAACTATATCAGCCCCAATGTTTGGCTTGTTTTCCCCATTTCATGGCCAGTCTTCCAGAAGCTGCATTAGTAGTATATACGCACAGTAATTTCCCCGATAAGAACGTCAGCCCTAAGTTGCACAAGTACCATTCACATCTGTCTAGTGTGGCACTTAACAAATGACGCGTGCTCTTCAGTGTGCACCTGGCACATGCTCGGCATAATGGCTCCTGTGCAATATAACAGAGCTCCTGGTTTAGCACCATTTAGTGTTACGTAACACCTTAAGAAGACCTCCTTGACTAAACAAAAACCTGCAAATAATGGGTTAACAAGATACGCTACATCAATGTTGACAAAGGCTAGATGTAACAGGCAACAGAATGAATGAGGATGCGATCAGCTGCTGTCAAGAGCACCAAATGTGTGAAATTATCAGCTTAATGGCCACAGTGCAAAGCCCAAAGCGGATTGTGCAGGTTAAAGGCCCGAACAAACTTCAAACCTTCATGAAGAAACTTTCTACCAGGCTTCCTTTAGACGGTTGTACAATCGCTCCTGACCATGCGCGCTTTATCTGGGATCCCTCAATACGGTGAACTACTCACAAAGAGTCATGCAGGGTCAGACTATGGAGGCAGCAAGCTGCTGTGACCTCATAAGATTTCCTTTAACCCACATTTTACTTTTGATTATAAAACACAACCTCACTGGGAGCTAATTTGGTATGCTATCCCTGTCACTGTAAATTTATAGTGCCAGTAACATGGGCCTTCTAATTTTCTGCGTGGTCAGGGCACAAAAAAAAGAAAAAATACTTCAGGCTCCTTAGATAATTGCTTTCAGAAAAAACACATTGAAATCTACAAACAACATAGACCCAGTCCTTTCTTTTTTTATGGCAGTCCATTACATACAACCACAGCCCACCAAGACAACAAAGCAGGAACACACAGAGGTCTGCGCATATGCTCCTGATTTTGCTATCTTGCCGAGCCCATTTAGGCACATTACAAGCCTCGCAATAAGGTACGTGCAACCATAAGAAAGGGCCCTCAATCATGGCCCTCAGAGTGCAGCCAAGCCTCCTGTACTTTAATGCACGAAGCCTCCCCGCGTAGCAGTAGCCACCATCAACATTTCACCATCGGTGTCAGGCTGAAATGGCTGTGCAGTATTGAAGGGGCAAAATTATCAGCTAGAACAATATCTAACACTACATGCCTTTGCATCTGCCCAAGGTGAGAACGGTAGACATGCCAGCACGATCGCATCTTGGCGACATGCACTTCGCGGAGGAGATGGAAGGCACACAGGACACAAGGTGTGCTTGCATGTCCATGCAAGCCATGCTACAGAAAAGATTAATAAAAGGAACAAATACGGCTGAGGCTTAACTCTGCTAAACCTAGTTATGCGGAGTGACAGTGTCATTTTGCTTGGTTAGGCTCAGGTTTGGACATGGGCAGACATGGTTTCGTAACGATTATATTGCCGAGACTATGCAGTTGAGGATGCCATCAACTACACGAGGGAACACATGATGATCTGTCGTCAAAGGTCAAATGGCCATACACCATAGGTGGTGGTACCATGGTTAAAAGAACAAGAACAAAGCTAGCGGAATTGATAGCATTCCAGCTGAGTTGCTTCAAAATCTCAACCATGACGCTGTTAACATTCTGCATACATTATGTCAGAAGATTTGGACAACCCTGCAGTGGCCACAGGATTGGAGGAGGTCAGTTTACATCCCCATTCCAAAGAAAGGCAGTGCCAAAGATTGTTCCAACTACCGCACGATCGTGCTTATTTCGCATGCTAGCAAGGTGATGTTGAAAATCCTCCAAGGTAGGCTGCAGCAGTATGTGGATCGGGAGCTTCCAGACGTGCAAGCTGGGTTTCGCAAGGGCAGAGGAACTAGAGACCAAGTTGCCAACCTTCGCTGGATCATGGAAAAAGCAAGAGAGTTCCAGAAACCCATCTACTTCTGCTTTATTGATTATGCGAAAGCGTTTGACTGCATAGATCACAGCAGATTGTGGCAAGCTCTCCAAGAGATGGGAGTTCCAATTCACCTCATCTGTCTCCTCAGGAACCTGTATGAAGGGCAAGAGGCCACAGTCAGAACTGGGCATGGTCTTACTGATTGGTTTCCAATTGAGAAAGGAGTGAGGCAAGGCTGCATACTGTCGCCCTGCCTATTTAACCTATATGCAGAGTGCATCATGAGGAAGGCTGGTCTAGACGAGTCTTCAGCTGGAGTGAAGATTGCTGGAAAACGTATCAACAACCTTAGATATGCGGATGATACCACTTTAATGGCAGAAAGTGAAGCGGAACTCAAGAGACTTCTGATGCGCGTACAAGAAGAGAGTGAGAAGTTTGGGCTTAAACTGAACATTAAAAAGACAAAGATCATGGCGTCTTGCTCTATCAAGTCCTGGAGCATCAAGGGACAAGAAGTGGAAGCTGTGACAGATTTTTCTCTTCTTGGGCTCCAAGATTACCTCGGAAGGAGACTGCAGCCATGAAATTAGGAGACGCCTGCTTCTGGGAAAGAGAGCAATGGTTAGCCTTGACCGCCTAGTAAAGAGCAGAGACATTAGTCTGCCAACCAAGATCCGTATAACTCGTGCTATGGTCTTTCCAGTTGTGATGTATAGATGCGAGAGTTGGACTGTGAAAAAGGCTGACCGCTGAAGAATTGACGCGTTTGAATTGTGGTGCTGGCGAAGACTCTTGAGAGTTCCTTGGACTGCCAGAAGATCAAATCAGTCAATATTGTCGACCATAAACCCTGACTGCTCATTGGAGGGTCAAATTCTAAAGTTAAAGCTCAGCTACTTTGGTCATCTGATGAGAAGAGAGGAGTCGCTGGAGAAAGATTTGATGTTGGGAAAGGTTGAGGGTCGCCGGAGAAGGGGTAGGCAGCGAACGCGATGGTTAGATGGCATCCTCGAGGCACTGCAGATGAAGTTATGTGATGTTAGGAAGATAGTGAGAGACCGGAAAGCGTGGCGTGACATGGTCAATAGGGTCACGAAGAGTCGGACACGACTGAACGACTGAACTGAACTGAACTGACCATGGTTAAGCTATATAGCCACAGTGTGACCTTCGGCTTGTTGAAGGTCAAGCGGCCTGCCAGGTTGACCTTGGCTGATACATGGTGCAGTGAAGCTTCCACTTCAAAATGGAGGTAGCCTTGGAGTTTCTCTAGCACCCCTAGCCAGCAAAGGACCCTTCGAGCGCTCGGAGTTCAAACAAAGAAATAGAAGAAAATTTGTTGCTCAGCAGGAACTCATGTGCCTGAGTTATGGGATAGCCACCTACTACACTAGCCTGCAACCACGGCAATCATGGTGCCACCCCATTGCTTTTGGTTGCAATTACCTTCTCATGCAACGCTACTCCATCCACTGGTGTCATGCAACACACACCTGGCATGCTCACAAATCCTTTTTCGGTGTTATCAAAGCAAACTTTCAATATCCCATACTTCTCAGCATGTCTTAACATGTCTGATCCACCATCAAGCCAGTGCTGTGGACTGCTTATGCTCTCCAGGTCATGTGGAAGGCTTATGAGCAGAGAAAGCATTGAAGGACCCCAATAACAGCTCCACGTGTGGAACACAAGGCACAGAAAAGGCAGTCCCAACATTAGCGATTAAAGCCACAGGCAGCTGTCTCATTTACTTCCGCACATGTGTAACATGCCACTTGAATGTGCACATGCCTAAGACATGACTATGCGGGCACCCTCACCACTAACCAGACACAACATGCCTGCCAAATAGAAAAGTAGATTATCATGTCTAGCACATCTGCTTAGGTCTAATGCACAATTACACAACCTAAAATATTTTCCAAAAAGAATAAACTAAGCAAGCACAGATCAGTCATGGACGCTTGTGAGATCACTAAAATTTGCAGCATATAATGACACTCAATTTCTCGCTAAACCTTTACTAGTCTTACCACAGTGCAGTGTGGACCCATGCAAAGGTATGACCACATTTCTAGAGAGGGTTTGCACTCTACTGTTGGACACTGCAAACACTTGAACTATGCAATAAAGAAGCCCTGTCCGCCAGTGCTTCAATACAAGATTTTTTTTTTTTGAACAGACGAGCAAGCCCCGTAAGAGCGAGACAGAAACACACAACAAAAGGAAGGTGCCCAAGGACACACCCAGTGTCCAGTGAAATTGCCCAAGCTGCCACACTATGCAGCTGGCATGTTTCCAACAAGAAGAATACTTAAATAAAACACTCAAGCAACCCAGCGAGACAGCCAGCCATGAGAATACTCATACTGAAGGCAAAAGAAGTCAAGAGCACTGAATTGAGAGCCTTGATAGAGACGAGCTAAGTAAAGAGCGGCCTGCAGTCGAGCATAGTGCATTAATAGCAGTGACAATATTCCGAGCATGGCTGTCCGAATACAAAACAAATGCAAAAAGATCCACATGCTACTACGTTAGTGAAACTAAAAGGTCATACAAGTTTGCTGCATTTCACATGCTAGGATTTTTAAATCACCATGCACTTAAGCTTGAATGGGCCGCTGTGAAAGCTTCTGCAATCAGCATGCCGGGAAGCAACGAGGTGCGACTTAATTAGAACGACAACTCCGGTACGAATTTGGGATGTCAGCGAAATGAAAACACTCGAGAGCACAGCCCTGAGCCAAACTCTCTTTCACCACACCCCATCTGACATAAAAGAATATAACGTACCATGCCACAAATACCATAACAATTGGTAGATAACCCGTAGGTAATCTGCAGAAAGAACACAAACAAGGCCAATCACTAAATCCAGAAAATAAGAAAGAACAAGGTTTATTTTATTTTTTTTTTTTTTTTCTCTCTTTCAAGACTGTGCAGTTAAAGCATGCAAAATTCAAGAATGCGCTAGTTCACTTCTAGACTGAATAACGGCAACAAAGTGTGTAGCTAAAAACAAGTATTATACT
This sequence comes from Amblyomma maculatum, assembly GCF_055883805.1. Lineage (NCBI taxonomy): Eukaryota > Metazoa > Arthropoda > Arachnida > Ixodida > Ixodidae > Amblyomma > Amblyomma maculatum. Next base: position 48,316,556 of record NC_139350.1, read on the forward strand.
ATGCATGCCAAACAAACCAAATCAACACCATGCTTGAGTGGAACAGTCCGAGGCAGCATATGCTGAAGTGACAGAATAGCACACTGCAAATGCTAGTGTCGCAGTTCTTGCACTAAGAACAAAATAAGCCGAAGGATAATACAGCCACAGTCGCATTTACCTATGCAATGTGCCTTGGTTCAACTTGGACACTCGGTCATTTCAGCTTATGTTGACCTCGACCAGACAAGTGAAGGTGTGCAGCGGTAATGAGCCTTGCAAATGCAGTCAGTATATTAGCACTAGTTTTTTGCCTTCTTGAACAGCGAGACCTACGTAATGGTGACTAACGCCTAGGGCCATTCATTTTCAGGTTTACACCTCTGAATTTTGGGAGTAAAAACTGGACATTAACATTTCATTGAAAACTTTGCAACAAATTATTTCTAGCACTTCCAGTTTCAGAATTAATTTACCTGGCTACTTCTGCCAATTAAAACCACAAAAAACTAGTTTTCTTGTGGCAAATAAGATACTTTGAAACACTACAAGAGTAAGCTGAGAACAACTTTCTTATAAGAGTTAAAATAACTTAGCTCTTGCAAAAATTCTTTCAGCTGTTTCCACCGGCAAACAAGAAAACTCTTACAGGGTGCAAATGTAGATATTGGGTCTTTGCCAGAAAACAAACGGCCCTACCTCCCTACTTATATCCTTCACAATGTTTAAATACCATGCACAACCATGGCACACTGCCACATTGTACAAGATTCACATATACTATATACAACAGAAGTTATAGAAGTTACCACAGTAAAACCCCGATAATCTGAAACCTCAATCAATTTGAAGGCTTTTCACACCCATAAAGGTTACCAGGCAAACTTCACCAATAATGGTGGTGCCACAATGATTTCGTCAAGCTTTTTCAACATGAATTGGAGCTTTGCTAAGTGAAATGAAGGAGCTGTAAAGTGCTGTGCACAGCTGACAAATACTACAGGCTGCCTTTCTTCTTTCTTGCATTCTAATGCTTATTGGATACTTTGAAAAACAGATTTCAAAGTACTGAGGTTTTACTGCAATTTGTCCTCGCAAATGAAAGACCACTATGCCCACGAGCTAGCACAGGGAAACAATTTGTTCCCAAGGTCAAGAAACGCTGGGCAGTACCTTTTTTATTCACAAATCCATTTTAGATGCCTTTAACCTCAATGGTAGACGCTACCAGGTACTGCCACGCATAAAAAATCAACTGACACCCTAGTCTAACCGACCAGGCCACACGATTCCATGAATTCTGGTACAGCACCATGCGATCACTGTACTACAAAAATGTACCGGTAAAATATTTAGGGGAATCCCCCAAGGTGGAGTAGATTAGTAATAAGGGAGTAATTACTCATTGCATCTACCCAAACGCAGCCAAACGGCTACAAAGGAAAGCTATACAGCTTTCTCAGAAACTTCATAGTTAAAGAAAAATTCGTCCTGATCCGGGAATCGAACCCGGCACCACCGCCTTTCCGGGGCAGTCGCTCTACCGACTGAGCTAACCAGGACGGTCAGCAGATCAGATGGTAGGGCGAGAGCGAATTGATCTATAACTCGAAGTGGGAATGGTGTTGGTAAAATGAGTAATTACTCCCTTATTACAAAAATGAGCGTAGCTCAACGATTTATCAGAACACCAATAAGTTGCAGCCCAATGGCAAAACAATGGATGCCCCTGGAAGGAACCTCGTATCAAGATCCCTGCTTGGCTGCTGTTTCTACACAAACACCATCCCACCTTTGACCCCCTCTTTTGCCTTCCGTCCCCCATACTGTGCTCAGCAGTGCCCACGGTAAGCTGCTTTGTAGGTACTCTCTCACTGGCTGGAATAAAAAGCATCGCCTACACTGTTGTTCTTAGGTACATGTGCAAATTAAGCCAGCCTAATTATTCCAGCTTGTTTTCAGAATGTTTGAGGTGTGTCGTGAAAAGTCTGCGTTTGGTCAGCATTGCCAGTTTGTAGCTCTCTCTGTTCCTGTGTTCTGTGCACCTTCAGCTGCTACCTTTGAAAGACGAGAACCTGGTTGCCCCACACTCGGTTGGCTGCCGTCGCATGGCTGTGCAGAAGCACAAAACAGGTTCCTTTGCAACCCAGATTCTGCCCGCTTGAACACTCTGCTGCACTTGCCTCCACTGTACACGCACCAAATGATCTCGCACCATTCATCTACCTCAAGCTTGCAATTGCAATTCTCCATGGCAAGAGCAACCACGCTCGGCCTGAAATTTGGCCGTACAGATGGCACATTTCACAAACTGCCAATACAAAATGCCCCAATGCACAGCCAAGGACAGACGTTTGTTGGGAATCTTTCTCAAACATCTCACAGATACTACGAGTAACACAGGGCCTATCAAAGAATATGCATAAGTCATGTGTAAGACAGGGTTTAACACTGGAAGTGAGCCAGGCTACAGGGACGCTGTAGTGAAGGGCTCAGGATATTTCAACCCCCTGAGATTCTTAAAATGCACTGATATTGCATTGCAGATGGGTGCTTCGCATTTTGCCTTCACTGAAAGGTGGCTGCCGCGACAATGAATAGCCTGTTTTAGAAGAACTTTTCAGCATGAAACACAATAATGCATCTGGAGAAGCTGAAGGAAAGCCTTTGCCGTCAAGCAGGCATTTCTACCAGAAAAGATGCATGACAGCACAAGCGTTAACGAAGAGCATTAAGTGCATGACCCATGCACAAAGTTTTTAGTGTTACAAAGGCATTACTTGACTACATTAATAATTGAATTCTTGATACATATTTACTTTCGTTCATCCAACTGAGACACAGCACATTCATTTCAGTTAAGCAAACTTTCCCTTTAGAACATTTTCTCAAGCCTCATGAAAATTGATAAAGTGGTAGTACTTCACTGCATATCCAGCATCCTACGCAGGAGCACAGTGTACTGAAATAACATACACTGTGAAGCGGAACTTTGAACTGTGCTATTACTTCCTCATTCAGAAAACACACACTTCACTTGCGACCAGGGTTTCCTCTGAATTGCTAGTATCCACGAAGTAGAACCATGCTCTATTATAAATGCAGTAAAAACTTGTTGTTTCAAACTTCAAGCGACTGGCAAAAACATTAGAATTATCCGAAATTGGAATCATCAAATGACCTTAAAATCATAGTTACTTTATTTCGTGAAAGGCTAAAAAGTGGTAGCTGACATTTGAGATGAGAACCATGCAATAACTGTTAGAACTGCTTCAAAACGCTAAGAGCCTTATTCCGTGGAATTTATGGTGCAACGCAGTAGCAGTACAGCCCCCTCACAGATGGCTGTGTCACAGGAGGCACACAAAAGTAAGGGCATTTAATGAGCACGGCAGCGTCCGCGCAATGGAGGAAATGTGCGAATGGAAGCAAGGGAAACACAGCAGCACCAACTGGAGTTCGAAACGGCTTGCTGCTGGACTCAGTTGTCTGCCTGACACGTGGCTGATGGCGGCTGTCACCATGGGCTGGCACAAAGCTCAGAAAACTGAAACCGAAAATATGCGATGTACCTGTCCTTGCAGAAAAGACAGTCTATTTTTCGTCATACCTGCAGTTGTGCAGACGCCAGAGGTGTGCCGGGTTTAGTAGGACTCCTTTGATGAACCCTCTGTGCACCTTTCATACCTTGATGTTGACATAGAATGCCAAAAACAGGCAGAAAGCGACCCGACAACTGTATCAGCGGCTCATCATGTGGGCCCGGTATCAGTGGCACTGCGACGTTTTCGCGGCCATCGTTATCGCATGTTGCTTGCTTGGTTTCAGTTGTTTGACAGGCCTCATGAAATTCAGAATGAGCTCGAAGCGGACTGTATACAGCTTAAGTTAAAGCGAACTGTAACTACGTTTACTAAAGATAATGGCGGCCACAGTGTCACCACGAAATTTTGCATGGGCCGAGCCCACACCATGAGGTAGAGAAAGTAGCGAGACCAGATTATCGAAGGCACCGCCGACATTCACAAATATAAGAAGTCTGAGTGTCACTAATAAGACTGCAAGAAGTATGCATGTTCCCCACACGATGTTTCGTGCAAGCCAGGGGAATGAAGACAAGCGGATTTTCTATATTCCAGAAGCTGCAGGCCAATTTCAAGGAAACATTTATATTCCTTTCCAGCTTATATGATGAAGCTCTGCCGAGAACACAGCTACGAACTTGGCCGAGTGGTAACCCTGATGAGAAACCAGTGCATTCTGACATGCACAGGTAATGAAGCAGGAGCCTGAGAAGTAAAGGTGATGACAACAGGAGCACCATGTTACAGTGAAGCTGTGCATAACAACTGACAGCTAAAAGCTTCCATCATACACCATCTTTACAAGGAAAAATATGCTGAAAAGTGAATATCTTCCCAAGGATGCCATCGTAAGAGGCCAGGGGGAAAGGTCACTGACAGCAGAGCTGATGTCCGATTGGATTCGAGTCGTGTGGTACCTTCTTGTGGAAGCATTGTTCAACGAACCTGCAGCACGCGGTCAATGCTTATGTTGGATGTGTTTCGCAGCCGTCTTACACCGAAGGAAAAAACTAAGCTACAGAAAAGCAAGTGCGACTTGGTTGTGATTCAGGAAGCATGACGCCAGTGCCGTCACCCCTTCACATTTCAGTCAACTAACATTTTAAAGATAATCTTCGACCAGAGTACAAAGAGTGGGTGCAGAACCCTGACCGAAAGAAGACACTGAAAGGAAAGGTGCAAAAGCGTCCCCTTCAACCATCGCAAGATAGATTTCAGATGCCTGGAAGCAGGTCCAAGTCGTCGTTGTGGCCAAGTCAGAAGTGTTCAATGAGAAACCACTTTGACGGAACAGAAGACGACCTGCTGTGGCATACTGAGAGCAGTGGCTCAAGCAGTGCGGCTGACTCTCATGGCAGTGAGAGCGACCGAGCACCAGAGACAAGCAATGGGTTCACGGTCTGCATCTATTCCTTTTGGATGTTCGCCAAATTGTTATTACTTGCAACCATCTCATTGAGATATCCTCACGAAAAGATGGGGGAGGGGGTCATTTTTTATTCAAATCTAAGCATCCCCCTAGCTTTGGCTATCGTGATCATGAAAAAGGGGGCACTTAGAGTTGAGTAAGGATAGGATGCCATCAATTAGGCCTATTCATATGTTTTAACAGCTGCATCATAAAGCCCAAGCCCGAGCATGCGATAGGTAGGTCACTAATGATCACGACAGCCCAATGCAAGTCCATAATAAATGCGAGAACACACCATTTACTCTAAATGCGGGGGACCCCACCTGCCCCTTTCCCCCTCACACGAGACACAGTAGAATCTCAATGATACAAAATTTCACGGGGTGGTGGAAAAATTAGTATCATCCGAAATTTCTAATCATCAAAATGGCGACCGCAGGGTCAATGATGTGCAGGCTGAGCGTAGTGGACGAATTTGTGGTCGCGGCTCATGCATGCGGGTAGACTTAGCACATATTCGTAAAAACCAGATCTGTATCATCGGGATTCTACTGTATGTAACTGCCCATGCGTCACTCACAGCACATGAAGGGCTTAACTTTTGTTGCGCAATGCCACTATGACCAGCTCTGCAGCTAAAAAGACAAGGCACATAAAAGTATATTAAACCTATTCAAAAACAATAGATCTTCAAGCATGGCTTAATATTAGAATATTTTCTCCGACAGCAGCAGCCACACCATGAGATTCCTGCAGTGTACTATGGAACTTGTGGGGATCCACGTCCCTCCATAGTTGTTTGTGGGATGCTGCATGGTTTGTGCATGCAAGGACGCAGAACTTGAACGCTGCCTATCAATGAAAGCGCACCCGAGTGTGCGACTCCGCCTAAACGCAGAGTTTTGCGCAAATGGTGGCACAAGCATGTACGCTGTTGCAGTGGCGATACTTGTCAATGGCCAAGCGAGTGGCTGACAGAGCAGGGGTTTCCAGTGGGCTCTGCCGGCATGCAGATGCCGCTGGAGGACATAGCAGTTCCCCAGTCCGGCCTCTGCGGCATCCCAGAACCGTGCCTCGGAGGACGCCATCATTGCCGGCACTGCAGCAGCAGCCCAGCGACAGCAAGACCTCGAGATGAAGATGGAGGCAGCATTTCGTCTTGACGGCCACGACGCCATTGGCCCCGTTACTTTTGTCACGATGTCAGGCTAAGGATGGCGTGCTGTTGCTTTATTAAAGGTGCTTCCTACATTGTAGAGTGCTGCATTCTATGCACAGGACACTCAGTTGCTTGCATGCTAACATGGTAGGGGGAGCACACTGCTGCAGCACCTGCCCTGCTGCTTTGCTTTGGCTCACAATAAACCAGCACTTACGGTTCTTTGTTTGTTGTCAGGTGAGTTGTGGCTTGCGAACCCTACTAACAGAAGGCTTCCCTTTAAATTTTTCTCCCGAACTTTTATTTCAAACTTTTCGGAGTTTATTTGCAAAGAAACTCAGCAACAGTTAGGAGGCATCAGTATCCACATACAAGCGAGAGAAAGCTCACCAGTTGAGCTCACAGCCCCTCTAACAGCCGCCACTGCTGCTTTACACACTGTCTAGAGGAAACAACAGTAATACATACCTAGCTATTCACATTTTATGCAGCATGAAATGACACCTCTTGCTACCAGCTATCTTTCTCACATTACGTGATGCTCAAAGCATCCATTAAGTTGGCAAAAGCATGGACAAGCATCCACCAACCCGCCAAGATCAAAAGTCAGAAGATTTATTCGTACCAAAAGAAAGTCACAATAACTAACTGTGCACAAGTTTAAAAATCCACCTTGCTCCCTTTTCAGCACCCTTCTAGCATTTTCCCATCTGGCACCTTGTTCAGTCAAATTCTTTTTTCCCTCAAATAGCGCGGAATACCACAACTGACGTTACCAGCATCACTGCTGCTGAAAAAGCAATTTCAGTTCATCCCAAATCAGACTGAAAGCTCAAAAACAGCACCAGCATCTCTGTTAAAAATGCCCTGCCAAAGGATGTCTTGCCACTGGCACGCAGTATAGCAACGCAATTCGCTACTCTCTTCCTACATCTTTACAAAAGCTGGTTGCTGTTGTGAGATGAGCCCAAACCCTGCCCGCCCTCCCTAGGTGGTGTGCAACTCCCCCCACTTACCTGTCTCAGTGGATGAGCCCTGTCGGACCAGGGCGGGCGGCTTGAAGGCCCCACCCTGGCGAGCCCGGATCACTGCCTTCTTGGAAGGAGCAGGGCACTGGCTCCTGCCCTCGGGTCCAGATGGCATTGCAAGCGCTGTTTCCTCGCCACCAGCAGTACTCACTTCCACATGCAATGGCAGCCCCTGCAAGCAACCGCAGCACTTTTCAAGTAGCTAAATCTGCACGTGCCTCAATACCAACGCTCCCCCAACCCCCCTTTCCCAGGTTTTCTTTGCACCTAACCTACGGTAATCGCTTATAGCAGACTATACCACCGATTACCCCTTCAGAGAAGCATTGGTTGAAGAGCAGCACATCTGGATCTGGAGCACTTTGAAGCAATAAAACATTGATTTAGAAGCACTCTCGATCATGGAGCTATCAGTTTCCAAATCTATTCAGTCGACAAGAGTTTGAGGAAGCTGTAAAGGTGCACTACACATATCTGCCAACCTGGCGAGATCAAAAGTCGGAAGATTTTTATTTATTCGTGCCAACGGTGGGGGAAGCAGGGGGAGACGTCTGTATGCTGCTGCCGTGTGCTCTTGGCACTGCCGGCGTGCTGTTTTAGTTTAATGCGAAACTATAGCCCCATTAGACACAATTCTGCCCATGACTGTTGTTGGCTGCAATGGTTCTGAAACATAAGCTATCACGCCATCATTGGGCATAGCACAGCACAGCTCAATAACACAAGGCACGCACCTGACCGTGATAAAGGAGGATCAGGTGACAAGACGCTTGAGCAAAGCTGCAGCAACGTCCATACAACACCAGGCGTGCCGAGAGGCGCCGCTCAGCCGAGATCAAAGGCAAAGCCAGTGAAGCTTCTACATCTATTGCGGTTGCATCGGCTGCAAACTGCCACCAACAAGAAACGACCACCACACCATCCCCGATTAAAGCCGTTATGCAACCAGTCACAGCTACTGTGGCTATGGCTTAATTTCACCTTGATTGACTGCTTACGTGATGTTGGTGATAGTGTGGCCTCTGAAGGTGATGCCAGTGATTAGAATGCAGCTGCAGGTTTTTCGGTGAAAATTTTGTTCTTACGCAGACAGATCCCACTCGTTTGGGACATTTACAGAAGTGATGATACAAGTGGAAAGTTCGATCAAAAATCGGAAGTCTACTGGGCAAATTGCCAGGGTTGGCACATACAATTACGCTCTACAGATTTTCATTACTGCAAGGAGTAGTACCTCATAGTCTTTAATTTTAAATTTTATGCTGTATACAGTCCCAAATCGATTTTTACACATAGTGGGACCCGTAACGCAGTCCGAATAATCAGCAAAAGATCAGCATTAAAGATCCTGAACTACGGCACTCCTCAAGTTCCGTCCGTAAGTGACAACAGGCAAAGCATAGCGCAATCCTCAACCACGATCCGCTTCTGTACGTCTCCATTGTTATGTTGTTACATACTGTATTTCCATGATTGTAAGTCAATCTGCTTTCTTAAATGTTAACATCCGAAGTGGGGGAGCAACTTACAATCGAAACCAAAGCATGGCCCTGCCAATAAGAGCAAGGCAAACAATATATCAGGAACGCTACAGCTCTAAGTGTAACACTCAGTTACTCTGAGTGCATCTCGTTTAAAATTTTTTCCCTTTTTTTTTTACCTTTATTGCACATACCGAGTGTCAATAGTTTATGGGATGGCCGGTATTCCACTCGCGGAGAAACTCGCTTTTGGTATGTCAGGCGCAACAGGCAACAGGTCAGGTGACATAGCAGCACTTCCAGGGAGTGCCGATGGTTGTTGGAAGAGCCGACACCGATCATTTATTCTTTAGTGCAGCCTGGAGTACTTGATGGCTGTCATGAGGTCTCCGGTCCAAAAAGCATTCGGCGCTCATTCACTGCAGTGGTCGAGGGCGACTAACATTTACTGCACAGTGGGCTGCAAGTTCGAAGCTCCTAAACAGGTTATGCGGGAGTGGCAGTGGCGCGTGATTCCGTTCTCTCAACGGTAGGGTCCTCTAAGCAGCGTCACCTGGCGACAGATAGTGGAAATATTGTAAAAATGAATAAGAGTGGATTTAAAGCCTGCCATACTCGTTGATTCAGTGGCGCAATGAATTGACACTGCTTACCTGAGCAATGAGCGAATAAAACATCTTTTCGAATGCTGTAAGTGCAACTTTCTTTCTGAATTTTTTTTTTTTAATCGCAACTTTAAAATAAGCTACCAAGACCTCTCCTGGGGCATGTTCCCCTTTTGTTTATATTATCGTATGTTTTTATTTCTTAATAGCCGCAAAACCAGCCTCGAACAGAGCCACGAGGTGATGGCATGACAATGGTAACACTAATCAATTACCTTCCCCGTAATCATTTCCTGCCTTCAGTGAGTGTATGTTACCTTTAGGTTGCGTTCAGAGACACCTCTCGGTAACAATCGCCGTTTAACCCGCTGAGAGGCAACCAGTGAGGAGAAAGAAGTGGCGGGACCCTACAGTTGAGGAGACGGAATTACGCGGCAGTGGCAGTGAGGCAAAATTTCAACAGTGGTGCCAAGCAAAGAGGCTTCTGTGGGCCACAGTCAGGACGCTTTCCAGAGCTGAAGGCCAAGCTTGCAGTGTATATCACCAAAATATGCGATCAAAATTGGGGACAAGTAGTCCAGCTAGCCAATAAATTTTCGTTGTGAAAGGCATCCTCTAGTACGCTTTTTGTTTTCTGGCCATGCAATTTGGGGTGTCAACTTACAATCGAGTCGACCAACAATCGTGTAAATATGGTATGTTTCTATACCGTAGTTTGTAAAACGAGGTCAAGGCCTCATTGAGCTGCCCCAATACAGCCTTTTCTTCCTCATCTTCCTTCAGATAAATATGTAAATAGGCAAACGAAATAAAATATGTGCCCAATAAAATCTCACCTCTTGTGGTTCAGGCCGCATCACAGGCTCTAGTACCTCTTGGTTCACAGACTCTGTCAAAAGCAAAGAAGAAAAGAGGAGAATAAAAATGTAAACAGGCTTCAAGACAGACTGGCCTTTGAGATAAATTAGATATATTGAATGCAACGAACACTGGTCCGGGCCAATGTTCCGTCGAAAAAAAATTCGCACTGAAAGTTTTCAATACTGTGGGGTTCAACAGCATTTGCCTTTAGTTTCCCTTTAAGGCCACAACTGTACTCTCAAACAAGCAGTTACCACAGCAGCAGAGGACATGAGACAGGCATACTAACCATCGCTACTAGCTGCGGGCACCACTTCAGAGACTGGCTCGTGCACTACAGCAGCACCACCATCTTGTGCTACTCCGGCTACTGTCTGCTGCTCGTGAGACTGAGGATTTATCGCACTTGGAGACTCTTGTGGAATCTCTTGAGCTACATGCTGACTGTGAGTGGCCGGTCCTCCTTCCCTGCTTTCCTTGGCCCCTCTTTCCTCCTCTGGACCATCACCAGCAGCGCCACCGTCTTGAAAGAACATTGACACCGTGCCATCATCTCCCGAGGCGGTTTCAAGATGCTGCTGCTGCTGCTGCTGTTGCTGAGAGCCCTCCAGAACGTCTGCGCACAAGAACATGCCCACATGCATGAAACAGAGGTGCTACTTGTGAAGACGGATGAATTACGGAAATCACGGAGGAGAAAAATAACTCATGCAGCAGCATGATATTACGTGGCCTGCCTTCAGAAGCCAAGCTGTCAAGCCACTAAAGTTGATTTCACACGACAACGAAGACTTGGCCCTAGCAAAGCCTACCACAGGCCATCAAACTGGGCCTCCCACTCATCACTATTTATGGCTAGCTTATAGTCACACATAACTCCCTTCCAAAGGCTTCTTTCCTCATGACAACAAGGCAATGTTAGTCCCCCACAACGACTGCTCCTCAGGACATCAGAAAAGAAAGCATCTGTTGTGGCCCTTAGCAGGGTTCTTAGGACGAAATACTTCAGAATCTGAGAAAAATGACAAAAAAAAAGAAAAGACCACAAGCAGACGAACACGATGCTTCCCAACCAATAATTCTGAGAAGAACAAGGAAAAATAGGAAAAATACAACAGCACAATAGCAGAAGTGCAAAAATATTTGAAATTTTGAGAGGATTCAGGAAATCGACAATTTTGAATTTCTAAAGAACCAGATCTAATACTGCGGACTCAAAAATCTGGCAGTGCCGAAGAAACAATATCTGAGCAAATTACCCAAATATCAAGTTTAAAAAATGTAAAAATGGTACAAAAATTGGTTTGGTTTGAGTTATGGGGTTTGACGTCCCAAAGCAACTCAGGCTATAGGGGATGCCGTAAACGAGGCCTACGGATATTTAAGCTGCCTGGGGTTCCTTATGTGCACTGATATCGCACAGCTCATGGGTGCCTTGCTGCGGTCGCCACGATTGGGATTTTTTCCTGAGTCTTTGGGAACAGCAGTCGAGTGCCCTAACCACTGCACCACTGAGGTGGGCCCGTATGAAAATGCCCTCTTGGCTTTCTTTGTTATTTATTGCCATGGACTGGTTGCATTCTGCAATCTAAGCCATCAGATGCTCTGGGAACCTCCTACAAAATCCTGCAAGTGGGCTTTTTTTCCATATACCACATTAAACATGATGGCCAACCGCAGCTTCTAATAATAACAATGCTATAGCAATGCAACAGGGATGTTTTTTTGTATGATTCTTCCATAATGTTCTCCCTATCTAACTCTTCTGGCACTCTTCCTGTCACTTTCAAAGCTGTTGAAACTGTGCACTCTATTTCAGCAGCTGCATTTCTGTCGTGCATGCATGGGTGCATGCACGAGTGCCCCTCCATGCATGCATGGGTGCCCCTTTCCATGCATGGGTGCCCCTTTCATCACCAAGAGATCGCATATCCCCACAGAGAGTAAAACCTCCCCAATCTTCAATTCTTAAAATAAACGGCAGAGCACTGGTGCCCCCATGTTGCCCAACTGAAACATGTGGCAAAGTGTAAGCCCAGCAGCTACATGCAATGGGTCGTGCCTAGCAGTTATTTTCACCACCGGTTGCGCTGCCCAAGATTGTTCAGACTTTAGGAGAGTGGCTGCAATTGTTTTGGTCTGAAAATCTGAATGCGCAGAGTGAAACGCACTCGCAACGTCGGCACAGGCTGTCCCCACAAAACATTCTGGCAGATGCAATGTGGCACAGGAGCTCAAATCACATTTGCACACATCAATTACATCACTACATTATGGTTGCACAATAATTAAACACAACATTCAATTGGTCAACTCATATTGCACCTAAATGGCGAGCCAGTTAGAATCCTGTTGGCGAAGGTTAGATTCCAATGACGTGCAAGCCTAACGATGTCCATTGGCCCCATCTCAATGTGTCTGCGTGGCTCGTGTTTTTCAAGTGAAACTAAAGAGCAGCGGCTCAGAACACACTGAAACATTGTGAGACTAAAGGTGGCTCAAGTATATATGGCATAAAAATGCCATTCAAATCCGCAGTGCTGCAAGACAGTCAATTTAAACTGAAGAACACCTACAAAGTATGCCAAAATCATTTTCTGAAATTTGGCTTAGCTGAAAAGGTCAGTATTTCTGTCACACATGCTACAACCAGCATGCTAATCAGTGCCTATTATAGCAGGCCACAAGTAAAAACTAAGGAAGGGATGAAATCAGGAACTTAGGCTACAACACCTAAGGAATTTAGTACCGTGGACTTTTCAGGCACTGACCTGTGAACTCAGACAAGCCATTGCAGATTGAAAAGCTTAAGGCCGTTACTTGGTTAGGCAGGTTTTCTTGCTGCATAAGGAGGTACTGACCACCTTTAGAACCATAACAAGCAACCCGCAACGCGAGACCATGCATAAACAGCACAACATTCCATGTTTGGGCTTGTGGCAGTTCTCTTACTGTTGTCAACATGTGCACCTCTCATTCAGGGCAGACTGCAAGAATATGACACCAAGGTTTTTAGAAGTATTTTAGAAGTAAACTTCTACCTGTATTTTTGTCTTGCAGTCCATCATCCAAGCTCAGAACTTTAACTTTTTGATTCCTCCAGAAAGGATACAGATCTTAATATATCTGTGCATTAAATCGAGTGGCAACCGTGGGAAGCAAGTAGCCAGAACTATTCAAGACAGTTCGGCTGGTCGACTCCATTGAAACCTGAGATGGCGTCTTTCATGGCCGCAAAGGACAAGTTAGTGGCCACAGCAAAGGATATTTGTACCTATGCTTAATTGAAGAAAACAAACTCTAGTTTAAAAAGAAAAACACAAAAACACTATTCACAGCGTTAAATTTATTTCTGTCCAAAAGACTGAACTTTTCACCTCCAAGAAGTTGTAAAATATCGATCGTCAATATGTGCATGTTCCTCTGTGGTGCATGATGGTGTCTCGGTAAAGCAACCCTGAATTTCTGGAGTCCGAAAAATCAGTTGCCTACTGTAAAGCTTCATGCCAAACTATTTATTCTAGACAAGTGCGCACCAACCTTCAGAGCCACCTTGGGAAGAGTACGCCATGGAAGGCATGTCACCCGCCACATTCTCCCCTGAGGAGGCTGCAGGCTGGTCTTGGCCTGGTTGCTGCTCCAGAAGCCCATCGGGTGGAGCATACCCAGTCAAGGAGGCACCTTCATAATGGCCTGCTGGTGGAGTCGGGTCCAGCTGCGAGCCGTAGCCCTGCTGCCACTGGCCATCTGCAGACGACCAGCCCTCAGCTGGCATTCCACTTTGCCACTGCTATCAGAGAGAGAGAAAGAAAAAAAAAAAAAGAGAGGGTGCATTCAACCACTTCAGAAGCATGTAATCACAACTCCGCAGGTGCTCTCACCAAAGTAGTGTGCTGCCAATTCATTCAAACTACTAGTCGCATCAAAACTAATCCCATGGTACCTAGGTTATGCTTTTACTTAGTCTCCGTTAGCAGTGCCTCAAGTTAGGAAATAAACCAACCAACCCTTCATACATTACCACAATATGTACCATGAACTTTTCCTGCATGTAAGACGAATGGCTCAAAGCAGCCATATATTGTTTCTAAAGCTACACTATGGCTGCAAAAGTCAAGGTGCAGCTTTATTTGGACTGCGCTGCTTAGTGTTAGTAGATTACAGTTGCGATGAAACTCCGGCTCCCGACCTGAACGTGATCCAACAGGCAACACTGACTGTCGCACTGGACAGGTGTTACAGATCGCATCTACACAGCAATGTCCACAAAAGCATAAGGTGAAAAAGAAAGCATGTGCAGCAATCCATAATGGAAGACAAATGTCACTTCTACCAATGAATGTAGCCAGTTACAGCAGAAACTTTGAATTAATATTCAAAGTTTACAATTCAGGAGACTCGCAAGTTTTTGTTTCATTTACCACAAGTGCACTTTAAAATTATTTGACTCAATGTGCATGCTTTATGGATAAATCCGTGCATACAAAGTGGTCTGAAAACTTTTGCAAACACTACAACAAGTACAACAGAATATATACTCGTGCTTATCCAACCAGTGGTCTCTAACTGGATATATATATATATATATATATAAACAATGCATAATGGCTCTGAAATATAAAGGAGCAAAAATAAATAGGCAAAAATTATCTGAAGGTCGCATCCTAAGGACAATTACAACACCCCTTAAATGTGAAATTTGAGCACAGGTATAAGCGCTTTTGCAATATACTGAGGCAAAGAAGATGCGTGTGAGTGTGTGCAGTTACAAAGCACTTCATTTTTCTTGCGAGCCAAAGATTTTTCTTTTGACCAATTTTTTTTGGCTCGTTAGTCTCCTGTGGCTCATTCTCTCTATCGCTCGGTTAAACCGGCAAGTCACCAACGGCGTCGCGGCTCCACCGCTGAATAGGCACATAAGAGCTGCTCTCTAAAAAAAACAACAACAACAAAAAAAAGAAAAAACAATGTTTCGCACCACAGCAAATTTAACGGATGAAATGAAAAAAATGGTTGCCAGATTTTGAGTGAAAATGGCATAAAAATTATTTTTTTTTATTGATTCATACTGTACTGCATGCCAAATGTAAGGATTATAGAAGCAGGACTGCTCCTCAAATAGCAAAATCTTCTGCGGCTTCCACTGAAGGTACGACATGGTGAAGCCTCCTCACAAGTGACGCCATCCATGTAGGGATGGCCTGACCCCATTAACAGCCAGCAGCTTGTGATAAGCGAATGTTTCAGTATGCAAGAAGAACCACACAAACAGAAGCGAGAAAAATGCACGTATGCGCCCGACAACGAGCCACCTTCTTTTGCTAAAACGAACAAAAATCCCCAATGCAAGAAACAGAATGCCAATCAGAGCATGAAACCGCATGCACCTGGGCTTATCTCGCCAATATGGGGCTGATAGCCACCACTGTCAAGGGCTAGCATAGCAAAGTTCAAGAAACTAAAAAATGACAATGAGTCACTTGTGATCACTTGCAGTGTGGAGCGGACACCCTACGAACCGTACTCGAATTAACTGCTTGAAGGGGTTGAATTTTCACCTTGCACTGTGTTGCAAAACTTGACAAACTTGACCTCGACCCCTTATCTTTTGCAATCCAAGAGCACTCAAGCAAGACAGAAAAGGCTTGATTTGGCTTATGTGGTTTAATGTACGAAAGCGACTCTGGCCATGAGGGCTCTGGAAATTTAAACAATCTGGGGTTCTTTAACGTGCACTGACATCGCAGAGCACACGGGCGCCTTTCTTTTCGCCTCTATCGAAAAGCAGCCACCATGGTCGGTATTAGATCCCACATGGTACAGCAGACGAGCACCATATAGGGAGCTTGCACGAAGCAATGCATGCTGGGCAATCCGCCATGATGTTTTTACTGACAGCAGACAGCAGGCAGTGCAGCCAGGCCGAATTGAGCAAGCGCGTTGTCGTTTTCGATGGTCCACCGAGTAAACACGCGGCTTTTCGCGCGCTGCTCTTACGTGCATGCGATTGTAGTCAGATTCCTGAGGAACGTATGCGTCGACGCTGTGCCCGAAAAATCAGGCATGCTATGGAGAAATGCAAAGCAGTGCGACGCGGACCTGTTCAGTTCTACGCTTCTTCAAGCGCGAACGAATGACTGCACTATGTGTCTGGACCTGGCCGCCTGTCGACATCGCAGACATTCATGATTTCAATTTTGGCGAGTAGTTTAATACTTGCCCGGATTAGCGTCGATCTCACGTGTGTTGGCCTGTGTAAGCCATTCGCGTAAGCGTCGCTAGAGGAATCATTTGCCTTCTTGCCCTTGTGCAGACGTATTTTTGCAATCTTCCTGGCGATCGAACTGGCCGACCTGCAGTCGGCCAGTTCAATCGCGCCAGCATCGTCTGCGCGCACTACGCGACCATGCAGACGAGTTTGTGTGGCAGTGCCGTGCTGAGTCATCTGCTGCCAACGACAACATCATGGCGGATTACCCAGCATGCATTGCTTCATGCAAACTCCCTTTATCCACCGAGCCACTGCGGAGGTCCGGAGCAAAACAAAAAGTAGAAATTCTGTGAATTTAAAAGAAATCGAAGCACAAATTAAGCTTTAAAATGCACAGAAAATGCAGCCATCATCCAACGTCTGAAATTTGCTTGAGTTAAGCGAAAATATTGAATATTCGAGTTCGAATTATTGGAAGTCTATTGATCGACTCTCATTGATTCAAACTTCATGGGGCCATGGGTTTTTATCTGGCTTACAACAGAAGACTGAATTATCCTAAGTGCACCATGAAACGTC
Source organism: Amblyomma maculatum (assembly GCF_055883805.1). NCBI lineage: Eukaryota > Metazoa > Arthropoda > Arachnida > Ixodida > Ixodidae > Amblyomma > Amblyomma maculatum. Next base: position 48,333,454 of record NC_139350.1, read on the forward strand.
CAAGTCTAAAAGTGAGATTTGCTTCTATGCATACAAACAGCACCTTGGAACTATTTCTTTAACAGCCATAAGGCAAATGTATTAGCACAACATAAGGCATGACTGAAAGGCAGATATATTTACTCTCAGCTGTCTCCAATTAGCTGAATTGATAAAAATTATCAGTAATGCATTGGTTTCCAAATATAAAATGAAACCATGTCAATCAGAACCTCAAGAAACTAGAGCAATCATTCGATTTATAAGAAGAGCAAACCATTGAATGGCTACAAAGAAGCCTACCAAAAAAATCCCTTTGCATCATTAAAAAAAAAAAAGGCAGCAGCCACCTGCTTCCCAGTGAAAACTACACAGCAATGAGAATTTTTCGCAAATAAATCTTGATGCTCTCTGTAGAAAACGTCACCGCCGAAAATACTCCAAAATAGTAAGTGGCCTCCTGGTAGCGGCATCCTCATAAGAAGGCTTTACCATACTATCACCAGGCAGGTCGAGAGAAGCCCGTATTTGTGCATGGCGAATGCACACTTGCACCGAAACAGTGAGATGCCTTCTGAAAAGGTCGCTAGACAGCTACGAGTGTGCAATGCGAAGGTTTGAGCTGAGGTGTGAAAGCAAGGATTTTGTCAGAAACATGCTATACCACTACTGGCCCTGCAGCCGGTGGCACACAGCCAAGTCGGCTCAGGCAGGTCATCGTAACTGGACATGCTATGAAGGTCACCTGTCGCAATGGGTGATATATTGCTGCGGAAGGCATCGAAAACCTAGCAATGAGCTAATTAACACTAACGGTCTCAAATAGCAAAAATAATTCTAAGGATGATTACAATACTTCTTAAAGCAAAATTTGACTGCTGCTAGTATTTAACTGTTTCTGCGATATACTGAGGCAAGGAATTTGAGAAATGAATGAATGTGTGCGCGTGTGTGCGTGTGTGTGTGTGTGTGTGTACAGTTACAAAGCCCTATTTTTCTTGCGAGAAATGAGCCACAAGTGGCTCTGTTACACCGGCAACAGCACCAACGGCAATGCGGTTTGACCGCAAAACGGGCACATAACAGTTGTGCCCTAAGAGCAATACATCCACAGTGACACGCCAATCAACATCTGAAATGGCATATCTCTATCGTGTGGAAAACGGCTGCTATCATTGTGACCTGGTAGCAAACTTCAGAAAATGAAACGTGGTGGTAAGATGCCTCAAATCGCTTGAAGTGCCCTCTGGATCCCAACACGGCCCAACTCTGCACCACGTCCGAGTTAACCGACTGGAGGGGCCGAATTTCAGCTTACACAGTACTGCAAACCTGAACTAACCACCAGGAGCTTGGAACAAGACAAAACGTTTGAATTAACAGAAACCAGAGTACAAATTAAATGGCTTTGAAATGCACTAAAATGCAGCCACCGAAGCAAAAAATTTGAAACTTGTTTTGAATGCTCGGAATTTAAACTATTGAGAGTCTACTGTACAGGTGCAGGCATAAATAAATGGAGCATGCCTTTCCATTCACATTAAAATCGCACCTCCTGTACTATTAGAGACAAAAAACAATATTTGTCCAAGTGAAAGGGCACTGGCGTCTATTACCAGTTTGCACATACTACAACTGCCAGTTTCAATTATGCAATGCATGAAAAATAGCATAAGAAAAAAGAGTGGTCCGTTTGCTTTTGTCCGCACCGGTACGTGGTTACGCATTTTTAAACCAGATGGTGCCATGTGTCAGATTTAGGCACACCCGTTTTCGGTTGACAATGACATCCTGAGAGATGCAGCCAGACCTCAGCAACTACAGAAGTCCCAGCATCATTCACTCACCCATTGTGCCTGAGCCGCGACATACTGCTGCTGCTCGGGATTGGAGGGCCACTGGTTAGAGTCACCAGCCCAATGTGGTGCCACCCACCCCTCTCGAGGTCCACCCTCGACCACCATACCGCCACTGCCATACTGCTGCCCCTCATGGGGTGGTGGGGCAAACTGGGTGGGCTCCGGGTAGAGCTGGGGAGGCAGATATGTCCCATCGCTCACTACAGGTGCCGCTGCTGCCTCGTTTATGCCACCAACTCCAGCCGGGTCGGACGGCTGAGCCCCACCCCCTCCAGTCCACACCTGAGGCGGCCCCGCCTCTTGGGTAGCTCCCCAGCTGTTCCAGGACTGTGTAGGGGCTGCAGAAACTGTATCTCCACCGGCCCCCGGCTCCTGCAGTTCGAGAAAAAAGGTTGAAACTGGGTATACCAACTCCACCACTAAGGTCTGGGCCAATGCAGAAACCAAAAAAGCCTCCCAGGTAAAGTCCACAGCTGCCTATTGTTTACATGTTTATGCTTGACCTGCGCAGCATTTGCTATGATATTTGTGCAGTGACAGCAGACGTTGCGCAATGCTGATATGTCTGCCTTCATTTCCTTCTTTGTGTTTTTATGTTTCCTTTACAATTACAAAAAATGGCAACAACATGAATTCTGGAAAACAGCAACTGCAATAAGCTTAATCGCATGGAATATTGGGTGTGATGAGAAGCAACCTGCAGTGGCATGCAAGAACTTTCAACTAACAGCGGTGCGTGAAGTGAAAGAAAGCTCTTTTTCTCCACTTTACACATGGTTGGTTGTTGCAGCCTTGACAGCTGTCCCAGTAGTTGCGAGGATGCCATGGCAGCAGGCAAGCTTCTTTCAGTGGCCAACTAGCACAAGGTCCCATCCTTTACTATAAAGGTAATTTAAGCTATTTTTGGTCACAGAGTTACTTTGTGCACAGCTTTTACAAGGTCCAGGAAGGCATGCCCTAACAACATTCAATGCACTTGTAAAGCTTGCTGATTCAATGGCTTTATGCCATTCCACAGGAAGAGATTAACTGCATCTGTACTACAGTTGACCCCGGGTGTACCGAACTCAAAGGGGATTCCAAGCTAGTTCAATCTCAGTGGGCAGTGCTTTAGAAATGGCCACTGCCTATCGTGACAGATACAATCCTGTAGCCAGTACTTTATAAACCTTGCATAAAAATTAAGATGGAGTTCATTTCTACAGTGTCTTCAGCCCCTTAGTGAGTGCAATAGGCCAAGCAAGAGCCACCTTTCCGTTGTGTTGTTATATAACATGGGTAGCACCATCCGATGTTCAAACCTGCGCCACTGACCCAGCTCAGTGGGCAAAAAGTCACTGAGGGGTGCCCTTAGAGGAAGTGCTACTTGAAAGGGTGAAGCACACAGTTCAGATTATTTACTGTTCCTCTGAACAGAAATTTGATAAACGCAAACCGTGGGTACATTCGATTTTCCAGTCCCGGACTACTTGCTGACAGGTCTCGGCTCCGCTCTGACAGGAAGCAGCCTTATGGTCACATGACCTTGTACGCTCCCTTCATCGTTTTCCCTTAGAAGACAATGCCAACCATCAGTCACCACAACTCAGTTCTTTTGAAGTGATGCCGCACGCACGTTAATCTTTTAGCGTACATGTAACACTAAAGATAGGTGACAGAGGCTTGAATCAATTAGTGATTTTCGCGAATGGAGCCTGACATGCTTGAATGCGATGTGTTTTACACAACTCAGTTTGCTGGTGTCTGCTTGTCGTTGCTGCTTGCATAGTTCTTCCAAGAGCCCAGCTCACTGCGCTCGAAAGCAGACAAAAGCGTTTGCAAAAGCATTTACAAGCGTTAGCTGCTCCAGCAAAGAGCGGTTCGCTTGCGATGCTCTCAAATCGCGAAACAGGTAAGACAGCCAGAACAGACAGCCAGAACAGACAGCCCGAACAGACAGTCCATGCTCGGGGTTCTGGACGCTTCCGTGTGTAGTGAAATTCAAGACAAGAAAGCGATGGCGCAAGATTCAAATGTCTTACAGCTGCTTAGAGAGATTGTGTCGTTATTTAGCGCATAATATTGCCTGTAAGAACACGAAAAGTACTCAGAATGCGCTCGGAGTCTAACTTAAAATGGCCGCCGGCCGAGGAGCTTTACTGGTGGGCGGGGCTTCTGGGCTGCCCGAGAAAAATCGAACGCTGGAAAGCTGTCAGCAAGTAGTCCCGGACAGTCCGGGACTGGTAATCGAATGTACCCAGTAGTGTCCTGCTTTTGCATAGGATTTTCAAGGGGGTATTTTGGCTGTTCAATATAAGCATTAATATAATATATCCGGGATCAACAGTAGAATATGAGATGACAGATACATGATACACCTCCATCTTGATGCTTTCATTACCCATGATAATAACAGCCAAACATTTACCAGACAATGTCCCAGTCAGACACCACTGCCAATACAGTGTTCGAGGCATTTGGGCAGGCTCAAAGGGTTGCTAAGAATGAACTCAAGACGACCAAATGATACCTTGCGCTAAAGACAAAGTGGTTGCCTTCACTGAAAACAGAGCGTTTAAGCTAAGAACAACCAAAGAATGAAACACACACACATCACCAGCACAGACCGTTTGCACAAGCCCACTGCAATGACATCCAAGTACTCTTCTCCAGCTGCAGCTCTCAGAGGCTAAGCTACACTGCCATCCTCTTTCAGCCAACGTTCACAGAGCCATATCACTCAAATATCACCATAAGAGGGCATTACATAAGGAGTGGGGAACATAGAAATTAACTCTTTCGCTGTCGGGTGTTTCTGGCCATTTGAGCAAGCTGAAGAGAATGTGTTGTGAAGGGCGCCTTTTAGAATTGGGCGTAAGTGGGGCCATTGTAAGATGGACAGCAACTCAAAGTCTACAAAGGGCGAACATAAGTGACATCCTGATATGCATATTGTCATCATCTAGATATCAAACCAAGACATTTAACAACCTATCCGAATATGCAGTATTTTGTCGGAATTGCAAAGAGTTGGGTAATGCCCTAACCGGCATGGTTTCAGACTACTTTCTGCATTAAACAATCGCAGCTCACCTAGTAACCGTTCAACAATCTTTCAACGGGCCAGTAAGTGAGCTGTGATTGAAAAAACTCCACAATTAAAGAAATAATTTGTTCGTTGTTGGCTTCGCATAAAAGATGTATTGCTTCATAGAACGCGCTTTCTGTTTCTTTCATACCGCGAAAATGTGCCGGTATGTTCGTGACAGCGAAAGGGTTAATAACAGAGCAAGTACAGGATTATTCTGCAGCAAAAAAGTTCTAAAAAAAAATGCTTTCCATTATGCAAGCACATGTATAATTAGCACAAGTATAATTGCCATCATCACTGCTGGAAGTTGAAAGTGGCGGAAATAAATATACATTGTCAACCCAACATTTCTCAATAATAAATAGGCCTTTTGCTACAGAGTGAAACTGTCCATTTCTGACAACAGCAAAAACTGGGCAGAGCTGTACTCACTCCCCAGTGTTTATCTAACCCCTCAAGGCAACTGACAAACTGTGCAAAGAAAAACAGAGATTAGCAGCAACAGGTAACAAATGCACGTTTTACTACTCCCGGTATCAAGACAAGGGCAGATCTTTTGTATGCTTTGTTTTACTCAGTTGATGAGGCCACAACCCCAGGTGTGGTAGCCCAACCCCACCCACAACGGAAGAGACTGTGATGCAACCACAAATGAACAAACCTGGTGGGCATTCCAGTTCCAGTAGTTGTCCCCCTGCGCTGGGCCCCCGTAGTGGACTGCAGAACCAGCAGTGCTGCCATTGGCCACGGTCGTTGCAGCTGAAGACCAGCCCTCCTGCGTGCAGAACAGAAACTGCACATTCAAGCTGTGTGGCTCCATCCAACTTCCAAGCCAGGAGACACATCACCGCACACAGTTTGGAGTAGTTCAGACAGATACATCCCTCCGTGTTCCCACACACACACCAGGGGTGCATTTTCTTCTTTGCTGTCACATTTACCATGGACCAAAACGCGCCTAATTTAGCACCCCGGTTGGGTGCTCAATGTTCACCCACAAAATATGAAAATGACAATGACAGACTGGCCACGTGTTGTTTATATTGTCACGTAGCCGTTTAGGCCCGTAACCAGAAGGTTGGGTTTTAATGGGGGGTTGAGCTAGCAGGCGCAGAAGAACAGGGTCGGAGCACCGAGAGACGGCAGCTAACTTCAGCTTCTTCTCGAACGCCACGGGGCACTTCTTCGAGTCCGCGCACGAGACTCTCGATGAGCAGCCGCCTAGCGGCTGCTGTTGCACACGCTACATTACCCCCCTCTCTAAAAAAAATAAATGTCAACTTGATGAATTCGAAAGCAGAGAGAAAAAAAAGTAAAGCAAGAAACATTCGTTAGGCGGTGCGCTAATTTTCTCGCGAAAAGTACGGCTTCATGCGCACGACATGGACAACCTCGGATTTCTGCTGGCGACGAGTAGAAGAAAAGCCGTCCGGAAGCACTTCGTACGTGACGTCGCTCAGCTGACGACGCACTTTGTATGGCCCAAAGTACTGCTTCAAAAGTTTTTCAGATAGTCCCCGACGTCGAATCGGAGTCCAGAGCCACACTCTGTCGCCCGGTTGGAAAGTCACTACACGGTGGCGGTGATCATAACGCTGGGCGTCTCGACCTTGCTGGTTCCGGATGCGTGCCCTCGCCAGCTGTCGCGCTTCTTCTGCGCGTTGAGTGAACTCTTCGGCGCCAACTTCGAGGTCACGGCCGTCGTGGGGCAACATGGCTTCGAGCATTGTCGAAACTTCGCGACCATACAATAAGGAGAACGGCGTCATTTGCGTTGTTTCCTGCTGCGCCGTGTTGTACGCAAAAGTGACGTACGGCAGGACGTTATCCCACGACCGATGTTCAGCATCCACGTACATGGACATCATGTCGGCGAGAGTTTTGTTCAGACGTTCTGTTAAGCCATTAGTTTGTGGATGGTAGGCGGTTGACCTGCGATGGGTAGTGCCGCTTAGTTGCATGACAGATTCCAGTAGCTTGGCAGTGAAAGCAGTGCCTCGGTCTGTTATTATAACTGTCGGGGCGCCGTGCCTCAGGACGATGCGTTCGATGAAAAATTTCGCTGCCTCGATTGCTGTACCGCGCTGGAGAGCCTTCGTTTCAGCATAACGCGTGAGGTAATCTGTAGCGACAATTATCCACCTGTTGCCCGAATCAGAAATTGGAAAAGGACCCAACAGATCCATGCCAACTTGTTCGAATGGGTATCTTGGCACTTGAACAGGATGCAGTAAACCGGCCGGTTTCACAGGCGGTGTTTTCCGTCGTTGGCAATCATGGCATGTCCTCACGTAATGTCGTACTGCGGCCGCAAGGTTTGGCCAGTAATAACTCTTTTTAATTCGGGCCAGAGTTCGAGCATACCCCAGGTGACCCGCGGTGGGCTTGTCATGACATGCCTGTAAGATTTCTTCTCGAAGAGACTCTGGTACGACGAGGAGGTAATCTCTTCCCATTGGAGCGAAGTTGATCTTGTATAAAACATTGTTTCGCATGCAAAACGATGAATGCGTTCTGGCAAAAAGACGGGGAACTTCTGTAGAGCGCGCTTCCAGAAAATTGATAAGTGGTGCGAGAGCCGGGTCGTCACGTTGCTGCTGCGAAACAGTGAGCGCGTCGACGGCTGCGATAAGGGGGAAGTCTGGTTCTTCGTCTTCCCGCGCAGCCTCGACAGGTGAACGGGACAAGCAGTCGGCGTCGTTGTGCTGACGTCCAGACTTATACACGATGGTCATGTCGAACTCCTGTAGCCGTAAACTCCATCGTGCAAGGCGTCCGGAGGGGTCTCGCAAGTTCGTTAACCAGCACAAAGAGTGATGGTCACTCACAACCCGAAAGTGCCGGCCATAAAGATAGGGTCGAAATTTCATCACCGCCCATACAACAGCCAGACATTCTTTTTCGGTGGTGGAATAGTTCGATTCGGCACGGGACAAAGTCCGGCTGGCGTATGCGATAACTCGCTCGGCACCGTCTTGCCACTGGACGAGTACAGCGCCTAGACCCACGTTGCTTGCATCTGTGTGGACCAGAGTCTCGGCATTCGCATCGAAATGGGCAAGCACAGGTGTTGTCTGCAAGCGGTGCCGTAACTCGTCGAATGCCTTTTGCTCTTCGTCCGTCCAGGTGAAGGTGACATCATCCCGGGTGAGACGTGTCAACGGAGCGGCAATGCGCGAAAAGTTTTCAATAAACCTGCGGTAATAGGCGCAGAGGCCCAAGAAACGGCGAACTGTCTTCTTGTTACATGGAGTAGGGAATTTGGTGACGGCTGTTGTTTTAGCGGGGTCGGGACGAACTCCTCGATGGCTGACGACGTGGCCCAAGAACAGGAGCTCTTCGTAGCCAAAGTGACATTTTTGTGGTTTTAACGTGAGGCCGGCAGATCTGATAGCCCGTAGCACAGCGGAGAGACGTTGGAGGTGTTCCTCGAACGTTGGTGAAAACACAACAACGTCGTCCAGGTAGACTAGACACATCTGCCATTTAAGACCAGATAGAACTGCGTCCATCATTCGCTGGAATGTCGCTGGAGCGGAGCACAATCCGAAAGGTAAGACTTTGAATTCATAAAGTCCGTCGGGCGTGACAAACGCTGTCTTCTCGCGATCACGTTCATCGACTTCGATCTGCCAGTAACCGCTCTTGAGATCAAGCGATGAAAAGTAGCGCGCGTGGCGCAACCGGTCTAATGAGTCATCAATGCGTGGCAGCGGGTAGACGTCTTTTTTTGTGACTTGATTGAGCTTACGGTAGTCCACACAGAACCTTAAACTTCCGTCTTTCTTCTTAACGAGGACAACAGGCGAAGCCCAGGGACTCCTCGATGGTTGTATGACACCGTCATTTAACATCTCGTCTACCTGTTGAGCAATGACTTCGCGTTCCCGCGGTGACACTCGGTAGGGGTTCTGTCGGACTGGTCGGGTGCGGTCGTCAGTTATTATGCGGTGCTTGGTCAAGGGCGTCTGTTTAACCGCGGAGGCGGATGAGAAACAGTCTTCAAACTGAAAGAGTAGCCCGACGAGTCTGTCCTTCTCTGCCGGTGATAGAGCGGGATTCACATCAGGGTCGAAGTTGGGCGTTTGGCTTGCAGACGTGTTGGTCTCAAGAACAAAGCAGTCGTGGGCTGCTTCTAAGACACCTTCAAAGTAGGCTACCGTGGTGCCTTTAGCGATGCGTTGCCGTTCGTTCCCGAAGTTCGTAATCAGCACGTGAGCTAGACCATTAGTCAGATGAACTATACCGCGTGCAACACAGACTCCATGATGCAACAGAAGCTCTGTGTTCTGTTCGGCGACGCCGGCAGCACAGGACTGGTCGTCGCACCTGACTGTGACGAGAGCAGACGAACGTGGCGGCATAGATACATCCGCGTCAACGATGCGTAAAGGTGCGTGGCGTCGTTCAGAGTCAGCGGTCGTCGTTGCAGGCGTCGAAAACGTGACAGTTCGGCGAGGAACATTAATAATGGCTCCATGCTCACGTAAAAAGTCCATGCCGAGTATGAGGTCCTTGCAGCAGTGCGGCAGTATAACAAAAACGGCTACAAAGGCTGAATCAGCGATGGTTACTCGGGCAGTGCATCGTCCGATCGGCGTCATAAGGTGACCGCCAGCAGTACGAACTTGCGGCCCCAGCCATTCAGTTTTAACCTTGGAGAGCCGATCTGCGAAATTCTTGCTTATTATTGAAAAGTCTGCTCCGGTATCTACCAAAGCGGTTACTGGGTGTCCGTCGACGAGAACGGAAAGGTCGGCGCTAACAACGTGATCGGCTTGAGGTTGACTGGGAGTTTCGTGTTCACGGGGCGGCGGAGGCATCGTAGTCACAGCATCGGGCTGAGTCGTCACGGGAGGGTCTTCGGGACATCGATTCCGTTCGTCAGCAACCTGCCCCCCTGAGGTCGCCGCCTTCAGTTTCCCCGTTGTGGGCTTGGTGACCGGCGCCTCGGCACATGATTAAACTCACGGCGGCCGGGTGACGAGGAGCGCACGGGAGAAGGCTGTGTACTGTCGCTCGAAGAGGTTGCACGGGTTGCCAGATATTCTGCGATTTCTGGAGGGCGTTCGCCGACCCGGGGACGCGGGGAATCACGAGCAAAACCCCGAAGACCGAGTTCCCGGTATGGACAACGACGGTACAAGTGGCCGGGTTCTCCGCAGTGGTAGCACAGCGGCCGTTGGCGAGGAGTGCGCCAGACGTCTGCCTTCCGAACCGGTTGCTGCATGAGGGGGCTCTGCTGGGATGGCGGCTGGTAGAACAGTGGCTGAGGAGCGGACGGCTGCATGACGAGGCTCTGCTGGGATGGCGGCTGGTAGGACGGTTGGTAGAACGGTGGTTGCAAAGTGGGCGGCGGCTGTGCTTCGAAACGAAGCTGTTGCGCAGGAGGCACTGCAGGCCGACGAAGAGCCGCTGCGTAGTTCATAGAACGTGGCTCCGACAGTGACTCAGGCGGTGACAATGTCTGACGTATTTCTTCCCGCACGGCTTCGGTGACAGCCACGGCAGTCGGGTTAGGCGATCCAAGATTGAACTTGAGGAGCTCCTCGCGAACTACCTCGCGGATCAACTCACGCAGAGAGTGATCGTCAGTGGACCTGTTCAATGTGGCCACACTGCTGAAGGGCTGACCACAGGCAGACTCCGTGCGCCGGTATCTTTGCTGCAGGGCTCGCTCAATGAGGGTAGCTTCATTGATGAAGTCCGCGACGGTTTGAGGTGGACTCCGAACCAGACCAGCGAAGAGGGGTTCTTTTACGCCCTGCATCAGGTGGCGCAACTTCGCTGATTCCGTCATGTCGGGATCAGCCCATCGGCAAAGACGCGTCACGTCCTCGGCGAACATGGCCACACTTTCGTTAGGCAGTTGCACACGGGCTTCTAGGAGGCGGCGTGCGCGATCACGGCGGTCGTGGTTGGCAAAGGTTTCCCGCAGCTGCTGGCGAAAGGAATCCCAGTTTTGAAGACTGGCCTCCCTATTTTCATACCACGTTTTAGCACAGTCTTCAAGCGCGAAATATACATTGCGCAGCTTCTGAGCCGGGTTCCACTGATTAAATTGCGCCACTCGCTCGAACTGGTCGATCCAGTCGTCGACATCTTCCCCAGTACCACCATGGAAACTGGGGGGCGTACGAGGCTGCTGAAGCAGCAACTGATGCTGTCTTGCCTGGTCCATTGCAGAAGTCTCTAACTGCTGGTCAGCTGGCGTCGGTTCAGGTAGAGGAGCGAATTCCGGCGCCAGACCCTGGAGGCGACGGCTGCAGCGATGAACGGGTGTAGATACAAGCGGAAGCCGGTTGGGACTCGATGAGCGGCTGCGAGAGGCCCGAGACATGTAGTTCAAGGCCTCACCTCCACCAGTGTCACGTAGCCGTTTAGGCCCGTAACCAGAAGGTTGGGTTTTAATGGGGGGTTGAGCTAGCAGGCGCAGAAGAACAGGGTCGGAGCACCGAGAGACGGCAGCTAACTTCAGCTTCTTCTCGAACGCCACGGGGCACTTCTTCGAGTCCGCGCACGAGACTCTCGATGAGCAGCCGCCTAGCGGCTGCTGTTGCACACGCTACAATATTGTAGCCTAAGAGGTCAGAAAGTCTCTTAAAGGCACCAAAAGCTCGGAAGTCTCAAGGTTTTGCTAAGCTGAGTAGCAGGCGTACAAGTAATTCAAGAAATTGAATTCAGATGCTGCTGCAAGCACTCGTGAGATTACCTCTGCATCCTACCAGCATTACTGAAGACAAGTATTGAGCTGCAAGTTGAACAAACATATTTCAAAAGTGACTTCAACTTACTATTCCCATGTACTCCAAACAAAATTGACCCTTTCCTGGAGACATGAACTTGAACAGAAAACAAACTAGCCAGGTTTCCCTCACATGAGCTTTGCCATAAGATTGTGCTTCATCTTTATGCGGATCTTTTGTGCACGCTGCACCACGGTAAGCAGTGTATATGTCACAATAACTAATCAAAACAATAATGCATTTCAATGCGTCAAAGCTGCACTTTAACCACAGGTATGCAGTAGTGGGGAGCTCCAGGAGAGAGAAGGTCTTGCATGTCACCTCTACCAAAACATGGTCAACACAGCCTAGAATCCACAAATCCATGTTCCATGCGCCAATTATTATACTTGAAGGTCTCCCAGGGGTGGGACCAAGCACTTGAGGGCATGAGTCACTCACAGCCTCATGTGCTCAGAAATAAAACAGAGCAGTATAATTTCCAAAAAGAAGTATAGAAATGTACCCCCGTAGATATAAAAACACTCCAGCTAAAAAAAAAAAAAAAAAAACACTCAAGCAAGCATCAATGTTTTCACAGTTCCAACCCATCCTATCAGAACTCAGTCTACTGGCTTTTATTGATAAACTTCGTTTGGTATAAATTGCCCATGGAGTTTGTATCATTGAGATTCTACTGTGCATGTGTATGTGCGCATGTGCATGCATGTTTTCGAAAATACTGAACGTTCCTCCAAATATATGAATAGCCACATAAAACACTGCAGAAACAATAACACTAAAACAATTTTTTCGTGTGGAGTCTAATTTTCTCATAGCAGAAAGTGTGTGCAAACCCTAACATGAAAAAATTAAGACACCTGTGGCATACTGTGTACCATGTTACCATTGCTGATGTACCAGCTACACAACTGCGCATGCACGACTTTTACTGAGGGTGACCACAGTACCGGGGCATACTTTAACCATGATAGCATGGTGGCCAATGGCTTACACCTTTTTTGGAGTAGAAACCCTCACTTGTTGCCAGCTTAGTCGCTTCACTGGTGACAAACCCCAACATTTCCAATCTTGGCTTGTTCTCAGTGCTGATGCCAAGCGTAGTGCAGTGGCTTCCCAGCAAGTGACCCCACAAATTGCACTTCAGTGGAAATTAACAAACCTTCATGATCAAGTGACATATGTACAACTTACTACATTTATGTATTTCAGCACTGGAGAGAGACATCCAAACTAAGAAAGACAGATAATTCCCTGAGAATAGTATTAACATCTTTTTCTGCGTGGAAAAGTGGCTGCATTGCTGACAAAATTTTGAATGAATGTCCTGCAACCTTTTCCCATCCAAAGCGCTCGTGTAAAGCGAATAACGGTGACCACACTCATATGATGTCTTTGTCATAGAGCTCTCCAACCGATTAAGGGCACCACTTCAAGACGAAAAATACAGATAGAAATTGAAACTAGCCCGCCTGTCCCGTGACCGGTCAAGTCTGCCATCACTGCAGCACGGTGTAAGTGCAGGCCTCTTCACCATATCTCATCACTCCTCAAACCCCACTGCATCGCACGTATCTGCATCCCATTACAATGTGCACGTATGGTAGAAACAGGTTCTGTGGATGCAAAAAAAAGAGAAAAAAGATATTCGAAGTTACTGAGAGCCGCCGTAGACACTCCAGATCACAGTCACACGTGTACACAAGGCAACAATGATGCACGTGTGTGCCCATCGGTGCGTTGCATGCAGTCGTGAAATGTGCATGAAACTTTCGAACGGTCAGGGTGTCTAGCAAACCTCAATTTTCAAAGTTCCTGGCTTTTCCATGTTTTCCCTGATTATTTCAGTTCAAGTTCCCTGACGAGTGAAAAGGCTCAAAAACGTAGCTATGGATGGTAATGAGCATAGACAAAATAATTCACAACGAAAAGCTATTTATTAATCATATTCTGCAATTTACAATAGTAAAAAGACTATCATTATTGTTAATGGCCATTACGAACATCAACAGTTTAATGAAAATTGAAAGTACATTGATGCCAGCCTCAAAGCAAGCGACTGTCCACCCCGCAAACAGCCGAGCTAATCCAATATGGCTGCGCTCGCGTTTGGCAGCGCACCCGCTGACAGCACGGTTATTCCTGCTTTTTGTCGCGTACTACTTTCACGCAGCGCTTCCGTATATTTCACTGAGTACCCACCTATGTGCTGGCGTCAAAGTAATATACTGCGCCTCGCCTTGTGGCGCAGCCGCCGCGCGCTGGAGAGCCAGCAAAAAAAAAAAAAAAATCTGCATGAATAACATACTTGCTCTGCGCTAGCTTGAAATAAAAATGCATTGCAGAATATATCATCCCATTTTCCCTGACTTGGCCAAACTTTTGATGGTTTCCCTGACATTTCACTGATTTTTCCCGGTGAATAAAATTTTGCCGACAATTCCAGGCATTCCCTGTTGGTAGACACCCTGAGGGCTCTCAAATGCACGTGAGTTGCAGTCATGCTCAATGTATTGCATTCAACACCACAGCTTGGTGAAAAAGTGGAAGATGCACAATGCTCATCAACGGTACGCTGTGCTGTCAGTCATCGCATGTTTGTTCACCAACATATACTATGCAGTAAGTATGACAGCAAGCAACCTTTGTAATTGACTCAGCTGTAGTCGTTGCAATTTGTACATTAGTGAACTGCTTCCTGCGATTTGCAAGCAGAAAAGAATCTGGGTACCTGTGTTCCACCCAAATGTAATTAGCCGCCTTCTGGGCACAAGTGCTCGCAGAGGATGCCTGCACAATCTTGACGAATGTGCACAAGCTAGTTGAACACTTTTTGCATGGAAAATCCTGCTTTGCGCACTGGAGCTTAATGTAGTGCGTGTGCGATGACATGTGCTGGGAAATGTTTTCGCCACTAAGCCAAACAAGAGATGATGCTGCATGCATGTGGCACTGCTCAGATATTTTTCAGCATATCACCTAGCCTTTCCAATGTGCAAAAACATGGAAGACAGCACACTCCTACCATGCTTCACACACTGACAACGCGCTGCATCATCAAGGCCGCAGCCTGCACACGGTAAGAATGAAACCACTCCACCAACCACCTAGCAGGCCCGACAGAGTGAATGCCTTTGAGAGCTCGCAGTTCTGAATTTGCTGCATACACCGATCGCAGGCAGAACAATTCAGATTGCCTTTGCATATAGCGTTTTTCTCTGTACCACGCTGCTTTTAATTATGAGACATTACATTTTGTCTACGCTGGCCATCTTGCTTCCTTTGTATTTCGATGGTAGTTGCGTATATGAAACCGTGAAATAGCATCCCTCAAGAAGTCTCGGAAAAACGTCTGCCATTGGCACTGCACAAGTCTTATGCAAGTGCTGGCGCCATGAGTACTTTGCTTCAATGCAATTTTCTGGCCATAAAAGGATTATTTTTGATGAAATTACATATCTGCTATCCCATGACACTAGCTTGTCAGTCTAGCCTGACTTACTGCTTCCCTTCAGTGCCCCTTAAATTACTGCAATGCACCATTTGAAAAACTTCTGAGCCAATAAATGGGTTCCCACAGTAAGTGCTTCCTGGCAGGCCACTATACATACCCAGGTTGCCCTGAGGGTGCCAGATGGCGGACTGGAGTGCACATGCTTGGTGCATTGGAACCAATCAGCTTGTGCACAGTGGTGGGGCGGAAGCAGACTGTGGATTGTGCCATGCCAAATCTATTTCTGAACATTTAAAAAAAAGATGACCATCCAACTACCTATGCTACCGGATCACAATATCTTTTTTGGTGCATTTATACGATACATGGAAATGTATGCATAGTTTGACTCCCAATACGCTTGCAGCCGCAATGGTAACACGGTACAAAATGTGCTACAGGTGTCTAAATGCATGCCATGTTGCATAGGCCGCATAGAGTAGTAATAATGAGTGCAACATTATTACTCAATATGAACAGGTTTTATCCAAGTCTACATATACTATGCCCTGCCTATACGGGCACCAGTGAAAGTTGGCTCAGAGTTATTATCAAAAATGTGCTGCCTGGAAAGCCAGTTGTCTCAAATCATCTGTGGCTGCAAGGATAGCCAACATTTGAAACTGCATTTTTTTTTTCTACTCCTGGTAATTGCATTGCAGCAGAAAAGGCATCTCTCAGTGTAAAGTGAGAAAACTGATAGCACTGCAGCCACCTGGGAGAAACCAATGCATACATGCGCCAGGTGCCACCTGCAAATGGGTGTTGAAAAGCCAGCTGCAACGCGAGGCCTGGATTCATTGGGCTTGTTTCAGCAAATGATAAGTTACTTTACCAGAAGAATTCACTGTCTCTTCTTTCTTTTTTTACACTTAATACCCCAGTCACGCAATCATTTTCAAAAGGCGATTGAGCTGATAGCCTTAAGGAGTTGCGCCGCTGCTACATGACAAAACTCGAAGGCTATTGAAATAGTAGTTCTGGTGTTTGGCAGTAAACTTTTGTGGCGCCACTTTTGTTGCTTTCGGTTTTGCTTAAAGAACTGAAATCTCTCTATAAATGCAAAATAAAATATAACTGTTACCTTCTTTTTTTAGTAACTGCAGGTGTTCAGTTGTTATTCAAGGACAACCTTATTATTTTTTTTAACGCATTGATGTTCATACGGCTGTGCTTTGCATTGTGCTTGCTTTTCTCGGCGGCACATGTTGCAGTGGTAGAGAGTACATAAATAATACACCTTAAAAATGAGCGATGCGATTTTAAAATTATTACAAACATTAATATTTTACCGCGTAAATTAAAGATATAAAATAATAACGCTTCTTCACGTTTTTGCATCGTAAATGCGTTGTGCACGAGAGTGCACGTGGCGCTCCTCGGGTCAACGCTAGCAACCTTGCGCAATGTTCGAAGGCCTTCGAGATCTCGATAGAGTTCTGAGCTGTTCCGTTGACTCGATAGACTATCGACTCAATGACCATTGAAAACGCCCGTGTGGCAGCTTTCGAAGGCCTTCGAGTCGATAGACAATCGGTTCGAGGGCCTTCGAAATGCCCATGTGACAGCAGTATAAGCCCACATCTGCACGGCAAGCACCTTTCACGTGCACATACCTTAGTACCTTGTCAGATGCAACCTCTTTTGCTGTTCACCATCATATCGTGTAAGGAGTGCGCTTTTGTATATCGGTATTGGCCAAATTCGTTTTTTCCCCCCAAATGTGCTGCTCTACCAGATAACCTCCACAGCATTAAGCGTTTCGGCATACAAGATGCACTTGTGCCAATGACACATCTCACAGCATGTACAATCAATGGTTACAGGATGCGAATTCCCACACACACACACACGCACACACACACAAAAATATACATATATATATATTTCTGCATTGCCTTTGCAGCCAGAAACACGGTATTCGATCCAGCAGTTGGAACATGTATGTCTAATCATGTATCTGTTTTTGTCAGGTGCCCCGGCAGTGAGATTTATCACGACAATCATGTGAGAAGGAGAAAGCATACTCAACGATCCCTCCTCCCCTACAATGGGTAGCAAAACTGTTTGAGCTATGGCAGGAGGAGTTTTGACTTGCATTATCCCTGTTCTTTGCAGGAAGAGAGAAGTCTGTGATGAAGATATGCTCGAGTAGCAGCAAATGGGCCCAAAAATTGCTATGCCAATTCATGTGAACATTGCACTGCTTTGGTTTCTCCACCCCAAGTGATTTCCTCCAGAGCAGCTGAGTGAGCTAGCTGACTACTGTAGCCGTGCTCACTTGCAACTAGACCTCTAGGCTCTACACTATAACATTGATCAGCTTCAGTCATGCTTTGTCCTAATTGTCCAAGCCTCTCACATGGAAATAAGTACCAACAAGAACAAGTGAATTACTCCACCAGAGAGTAGTGGGCGCTGTTGCATACCTGCACGTTGCTATGTTGTTGCTGCTGCTGCTGCTGCTGCTGTGGGTCTAGCAGCGATGCAGGATACTGTGTCGCCTGAAAGGAAGTGGTCCCATCCCACTGGGGCATCCTGCACAGGATCAGATGCACACAGCCTTTCAACACAAAAAAACAGTACATAGACTGAGGGGAAGAGAGAAAGTGCACATCACAATACCCTTGCAAAGATAACGGCAAAAATAAAGTCATGCAACCATCTATAGAGAAGCTCTGCCGCTTGTGCACAGCAGACTGCCAGGCCATCTGATGCATACAAAGGGCCATGCTTTGCACCAATAATACTACTTAATGGATTTCATCAGCTCTAACAAATGTTCTACAGCAGCACTTTCTGTAAAGGGACTTTAAATCTGTCCAGAATGAATGACACAAGTGGTATCCATAAAGAAACATGAATCACATGCATGCTGTCTTGAAATACAAGCAGTTTTAATTTCTGAACAAGAGCATAACCATGTGACAACATAATATTAATGCCTTATTTAGCCTTGTCTTGCTAAATCTTATGTAACCTGGTATTCCTACTTGTTTGCTTTTCAACATGCTTGCTCTCAAATGTCTCACAGTTAAGACAACAGCATTTGTAAATAGCAAATATAAAATAAATAGAACACAATCTCACAAAGGTGTCTTTTTAGAATCTAGTAACTTTGCCACATTGTAGTCTTTTAGACTTCAACACCCGGGAAACAAAACAGGAGTAGAAAATGTTGGCTGGCGCTAATAACTGCACACTAAGCTTCCTGCAGTTAACACGCAGCCCAAGCCATAAGCTTTGTTAATGAATGTAGCCTTAATGTATTAATGTACAGATCAGCAACACATAGCCCTCAGATTTAAACTCCTACCAGCGGCAGCTCAACACTACCAAACTACTTACAGCAAGCTATTATGTGCCTAAGCAAAGACCTGTGCAAATGAAGAGTGAAAATGAGCCTCTTACACTTCAGAACCAACTGGCTGAGGTAGTGTGGTGGCTGGTTGGGCTGTCTCTGCTGCTTTGCCTGTACACGTGTGGTGGAGCAGGGAAGAAGAAAAACAAAATGAAGTGACCATTCATCTTGGGGTTCAGATAGAGCAGTTCACTAATGGCTCGTGCACATAATAAGAAACCAAACATAATCAGTCCTGAGGGTATTACTGTGGGTCATATTTTCGTCTGATCAACTATCTTCCAGGCAAAAAAAAAAAAGACTAAATTAATTATTACCCACAGGTTAAAAAAAATGACATCCCCCTCGCTAGTTTCAATGAGTGTTGGCCTCCTTCGTATGTATGTTGCAATTCCCCCCATCCCGCCTGCTCCAAGCAGCATACAAAGCACATAGGTCTATTCCAACACTTGTGAACTCCCTCATGACTTGTAGTACCAGTGCTGCTGCGTCTGGCTATTCTGTTGTCATCAAGCAGCCACTTGCTCAACAGGAAGCCGGAACAAAGGGGGGGAGGCTGATACAATGGCATGGCACGCTGTACTTTTATGCAAAAACATAAAGGTCCTATTGGAGCTAAAAGCCGGTGCCAGCAGTGTCGCACTTTCCACCTGCCATTGGCCAAGGTTCGCGCTCAAAAGAGACAGTAGCCACCTGCCACGATTGGCAGGTGGCAGAAGGGAGAGACCGGAAGGTGAAAGACTAAGCATTTTAAATGATAAGAGTGGTGATGGACTCCATGCGCAGTCATGTAGTATGTGTGTGTGTGTGCGTGTGCATGCATGTATGTCTGGTGGCTGTCACCAAGTCGTGCACAGCAGCTCACACCGAGGCTCACATGCTGTCACAGTTAATAGAAATTAGGTCTTTTAAAACTTCTTTTACTACCCCTTATTTGCACAGCTAATGGAAATTAGGTCTTTTAAAACTTTTTTTTTTTACTACCACTTATTTCAGGCTTCGAGTACAGGTTTGCTTTTCCACATCCAGCTTTCTGCAATACATCTGGTTTATCATGTTACTAAATATTAACTAGGCTTCCAGTCAAATCTAGCACCAAGATTCTTCAAGCATGTAATTTGATTATTGCCCTTTCTCCTGCCGACACAGGCAGGCAAGTTTACAGACACAGCAAAACAATCCTGTTTCTCGAGTGATGCAAGAGGTCATTACACTCTTCCTGAACAAGAACTGACACAATCCAGTCATCGCTGCAAATTACATTTCAGCAATCTATAGGCAACTTGACTTCTAGCATTCAGTAGGTGACCAAGACCCGTATTCCGAGTTTGCGTCGTTATCGAAAGTGTCGCTATCTCCCAGACCTCGAGTCACCTGATTGGTGGAAACGCCAGGAAAAGGCAGTATGTAGACTGGTTTGTCACTACGCTGAGGAGCCATACCAAGCTGACACATACAGAGGCCAGCAAAGGAGAAAGGCCTTGCTAGTCAATGCTGGCTGCAGCAGTACTGACACTTTTGCCGATGCAACACAACACAGCAGGCATGCTCAAGAGGTCCCTTTGCTCTGCCTAGTGTGATGCGTTGCCTTGCACAACACGTTAATTTCCCTTAACTGGCAATGCAAGCACGCCCCAAGCTGTGACACTACCACAATGCGCCTGAAGTAAACGCTCAATGCAGATTCTACTCTGCTCACTAGTCAGTTCGTAGATTGCATACTAATCTTGCCATTACTCGGCTCCAAACCCAACCTTTAGTTTTTCCTACCTCATTTACACTGCCAAGCCCCAAGGCACATGCAATGAATGAATATGTACGAAGCAAACCTAGGAGCAGGGTAAAAAAAACAAACAATGAAAGTCATTACATGCTGATAAGAAATGAGCCGCACAAAGATCAGTGTGCTGCTAACTTCATATGTGCACGCTAGTCATTGCTGTTCTCACTCTGGCGTTTTCAGTGACGTGCGTTACATAGGCCCTGTCGTACTGCACCGGGGGATGTGCACATTCCATCTTGGTGAATTTGGATATGGCAGGAAGGGAGCCTGGTGCAGGGCCACACCAGTCTGTTTCTCAGCCATTTATACACAGCACTATGGAGACCTGACTAGCGTGGCTCACTTTTGATACATAAGCCCACTACCTGAGTCAAGGTAGAGGCAATCATTTTACACAGTGATGACTTTAACCAGCTTTCACATCAAGCCAGAAATCGTGATACAACACACCCAACACTGGCACATAATGGTTCTTGTTCCTGTAACACTTTAAGAACATTGTCCATTTCCACTGTTCCTCCCAGAACAGCACACCTATATCTATTCAAATTCATGTTGGAAGGCTGGGACAATTCTTGAAGCGTTGCAGCAGAAAGGTGCACAAATTAGAAAAAATTTGCAGGAAAGTTAAAAATTAGGCTGCAGGTTACAAAGTAACATTCAGTTGTGCTATGCACTACTTGCAAGTTGAAGAGACCCTCGTAGTTTAGAAAAAAACAGTTCCCCAGCGTCAATAAGTGAAACAATGTTCAAGGACTCGCTCGGCTCTTGAGCAGATACCAAGCCTAAAAACGACTGGCTGCTGGGCTGCCATCAAATTGTCGTGGTCAATTCTGCATGCAGGCAAATGTACCTTACAAGCAGCACTCTTTGTGAGCCGCATTTGCTTATTGTCAAAGCCTTCTGAGGGCAGCATGACATCCTACACATAAGTACACCACTGCTATTGCTGCACACCTGATAAAAACGTTTTCACACAGATGCCTGCCTTAAGAATTACTTGCAATCTAGTCAACTGCCAAAAAAGTTGAATTCGTTACATGAAAGTAATTAAACAAAACTGATATAACAATGTGTAACATAGTTTCCTACTTGTAAGCAAGAATTAAAATATTAAAAAAAAAAAAGGAGGGGGAGGGGGGGGGGGGGGGGGGGGGGTAAGTGACAACGAATGGGCGAACCTCTTTACAGCTGACAGGCCAAACAGTGTGATAAGTGAGATACTATGAAGCTTCAAGGCCCGGTGAGACAGCCTCAAGTTTCAGCTGCTTGAGCGCCCGCTAACATACTACTTGGCTGAAGTCGCTGGCCGCAAACAGCTGACCGCGGGCGAAACGACAGTGTTGGGTTTCACTCGCACCCGCGACGATAACCAGTAGTGAACAAAAGTGCTTTTTTTTTTTTTTTTTTTTTTTTTTTTTTTTTTTTTTTTTCCCACAGCATGCAATCAAAGGCGCACAGCAGGGCCGCAGAGTGCCTACCTGTTGGGTACCTGCGCTGTAACATACGCCGGCTCATCGTTGTGCGCTTGTTACGGTTTCTTGAGGAGGCCACAAAAGGGAAAGCGAAAGAAATGAAAAGAAAATGCGTCACACACACACAGAGACGGCTGGGTGAGAACGTCGCCGCGTCCGCGGTTAACTCGGCTCTGAAATGAGGAAACGCACGACTGTGGTTTGACGATAGCATCAGTCAGAACATGACCCCATGACGACACGCCAACCGGTTGTGCCCTAGTACTCGAAGACCGTGCACGCGTTTGTGAGCTGGCGCACAAGCGCGAGCACGGGCCACAAGAAGGTCGCAACAGGGGGCTTGCACTTGAGCCTTTCTCTGCCGCATTATATTTCTCTCGATCGAAAATATAGGGGGCTCCGACGACGAGTCTCAAACACGACTCACTACTCCCAAGCCCAGCCGTGTGCCATGTTTTGAAATGGTGTGATGGTTTTCCTATTTTATTAACCACCGTTACCAGCCCGGACATAAAAACGCAATGCCATTGCTTCATAGTGAAGTGATCGATACTTATTTTTACATTTTGAACGCCCGATCGAACAGTCCTTAGGCTTAGAAAGCAGCTGTGTTGTGGTAAACATATGTCACTTCCGTTGGCGACGTGTACCAGCCGCATCGCCTGCGGTGGTGAGGTCCCTGCCGCTATGCTCAGAGTTCGCGCTGTTGGTCAGTCACGCGCAATGAGGAGTAGCGTCCCAGCTTTCGCCTCAGACGACCACAATTCAATCACTGAGGGTCAACGCGACAAAAAAGTGACCTACATACCAGTAGCACCGACCGGCCTGCACTCCATCCATACTTTACCGTGTTAGTGCGAGGAAGAACTGACAGGTGGCACGGCGGTAGCCAAGAAACAGTGAAAGAGGTTATGGCAGGTTTTATTCCAGTTTTAGGCAAATACACTCATTATAACCCTTTATATTTAAAACTAATAAAGCACCAAAAATACTTATTATCTCAAATAATGGCTGCAAAAAACTGAAAGTGTTGTTAAAAGTTTTTAAACATTAACTTAATTATTACATTAACCTAACTTGAAATCAATCTTCGCATACATTGCGTCTGAACCAGTCTAAATACCTTAAAATTGGATGTACGCATTTGCCTAAAAGAATGTGGGGTAGTATAAAAACGTTTCTTAGTTATCTAGAGCTACGGGACTACCGTCCGCGTCGTATTGCCAGTGTTGCCAGTTCTAATTGCTATTCGTTTACTGCACGTGGTTCACGCAGTTCACGTTCACTGTCATTTTCATTGTTGGTCGGGGCTGTCGGCGCGGTAAAACGGCGCTCATTGAAATTGGCGGTTGAAGAGACTCTGGCAGTAGTTTGCAATATGGATTCAGCGTCAACCTCCGCAAAGCGTAGTAAACGTTTTATCTGGGATGCTGCCGCGGAAGCGCATTTAATTAGAGCGATGGAGGGTCTAATGCCTGTGGGTAAGTGGTGCTTTTGAAGTTCGCTTGCTTGTTGGGCCTAGCTGCCAGACTCAAACCGTCTCCTGTAACATGTGAAGTATAAACTTCACGCGTTTGTGGATGGCGGAATAACACTCTGTTTGGTTTTCTTTTGCTTATATCAACACGTTGCAGGTGTTATTGAAGCGTGACAATTCCCTTTTAAGGAATATTTGCTTTTCATGGGAGCATTCCTTTGTTTGTTCCGAGCAAGATGTCTTCGCGCGTTTTGCACCTAGTAGGCGTGATTAAATTAAACCTAGGTTCATAAAAAAACAAACAAAATAAGATCTCGGAAATTGGCTGTCATTAGTTTTACAATGATTGCATGACAACGATTACACTATTTACGGAATGACGGTCTACCGAGACATGTCACGTGTAGTGTTATGATCCCTGGAACAACTTGAAGTTTTTCCACGGACCATAGAAGCATGTGTAGCGTTTTTCTGGAAGTGTCTGCTAACGTTTTCGGAACGAAGAAAGCGCGAAAAAGTTTTGTGGCAATTCGAGCGCACAGTCAAGAACGAAAAATAAAAACTTCGGTGGTTACTAGTACGGCATGCAGCGCCAAGGCGTCAGGCGTGCATTTTACTGTGCTGGTGAGGGGCACGCTTTTAGCTTTCAAATCCCGTGCGCGGTGCCGTTTTGCAGGTGACTGCCTTGTACGTGCATGCCTTCACCGTGGAGGAATAAAAAAATCCAGCTTTTCTTTCTTCCTCCATAGCACACCAAACATGGCTGACCGCCATGTTTATGTGCAGTCGTAAGCCGACTTCTTCAGAGTTGGGGCAGGTTTTCTGTGGTGTTGTCAGCGCAGGTGTTTTCTTCCTTGTCGCTCGTACCTTATATCTCTGTCACACGGCCGACTCGGAACTACCTTGAATTTCCTTGGTCTAAAGGAGCGCAAGGGAGTCGCAGGGAGTTTCGCCTTAAAGGAGTTGTCCCCGTGTCAAGGCCGTTTCACATGATGCGATTCTCGCCGCAGCAGAGTGCGATTTCAGCCGCACAGCGACAGAAGGGCACGTCGCTCCCGTCGCAGAGCGGCTGCGACAGACTTCCAACATGTTGGTCGCACGCCGCTCCCATCGCAGCGATCGTTGCGAACGAGACAGCCGCCAGCCTATGAAATTCAGCCTGATGTGACTGTTGTACGTAGTTGCGTACAAAACGAAAAAGTTAAAAATGTCTATTTTGCATAAAGTGTTTTATATTTTGATAAAAAACATAAATTAAATACTACATTTAATCTTACGCGTGTTCTACCTTTATTGTTCGTAAAATATGATGGTGCCGCCGCTCGTGCCGCATCGACAGAAATCGCTGGTGCCGCAAGCGTTTCACATGGTGCGACGCGCACGAAAAATTTCGGTCCAGTCGCAGTGTCGTTGCGGCGCAAATCGCAACAGTCCTTTCACATGCTTGCGACACCAGCGATTTCTGTCGATGCGGCACGAGCGGCGGCACCATCATATTTTACGAACAATAAAGGTAGAACACGCGTAAGATGAAATGTAGTATTTAATTTATGTTATTTATCAAAGTATAAAACAATTTATGCAAAATAGACATTTTTAACTTTTTCGTTTTGTACGCAACTACGTACAACAGTCACATCAGGCTGAATTCCATAGGCTGGCGGCTGTCTCGTTCGCAACGATCGCTGCGACGGGAGCGGCGTGCGACCAACATGTTGGAAGTCTGCCGCAGCCGCTCTGCGACGGAAGTGGCGTGCCCTTCTGTCGCTGTGCGGCTGAAATCGCACTCTGCTGCGGCGAGAATCGCTTCATGTGAAACGGCCTAAAGGGCTGTTGCGATTTGCGCCGCAACGACGCTGCGACTGGACCGAAATTTTTCGTGCGCGTCGCGCCATGTGAAACGGCCTTCACACGGCTTGCAACGAGCTTCTCAGAGGAGCCAACAAGGGGCCATTAGGCGCTGTTTATTTTGCACAAAGATATAAAAAATAATGTCCAAAACAAACTGAAATATATTTTATACTACTATTTTCCTCGCAAAATGCAATTAGCTTTAGTCATATAAATATAAAAGAACACACATTTGCTGAAAACAACGACCATGCTCTAAACATAGCCATTTTTTCCGCTCTGCTGGACACCATGCGCGGCGTTGTGCAATACGTGGTGCAGTCGCGACAATTAAACGCAACTAACCGAGTTAGAATACAATTTTATGCAATAAAAACTAATATATTTAGGAGTAAAAATTACATTATTGAAGAAGTATGTTATTTAATGACTCGGAAGCAAAGCACATTGGAAACGAGAGTACTCCCTTCGCCCATCAATGGAGATCGTCGATCTCCTTTGCTTCAAAACTCCATTTAACTTCCTTCCATAATGGACTGCCGTGTGACACGGCACGTATCTCCCTCGAGGTAATGGCTACCTTGGTTGAAGGGAGTTGAAAGGAGTTCAGCTGTGTCCGTGTGACAGAGGAGGTCCGTTATCAGACGCGAGTGGGTCGCAGTTCGATACGTGGTCTCGCTTTTGCCGCGACTGGAGCGGTTTTCGGCGATGGTCTGACCTCGAGAGCATGTTTCCCGGTTCAGCTCACTTGTAGTGTTATTGCACGAAGGGCAGTGGGGAAGCTTGTGTTCGCGCATGGCGCGGTGGCGTTTAACAGGTAGAGGGTGAACGCAACAATGCGTTCAAAGTAGAAGAGCGCAATATTATTTGAGTGTCATCCTGATTGGAAATATGGATAGGTAATAGGTAAGGAAAATGAGCAAATAACATGGGAATGGGTCAACTGACGGTGTAGCATAGGGGGTCACCTTAAAAGAATCATATTGGGGCAGTCCTGTTGGTCTCTTTTTTTTTTTTTTTTTTTTTTTTTCCTGTACTGGTAATTTCAGCGCACAGTGTTTATTCAGAAACGATGTTCCACCTAGCCCATCAGAAAGTCCTACTAGCACAAACAGAAAGCCAGAGTTAGACAGGGATCAGGACAAAACATTTTCGACAACCAATTAGTGGTGGACATGGTGGAACTATGGGAGAAAGAAGTGGCGCAATCTGCGAAAACATGTGGGGCTTAATTAAGAAAGAAGTGGGGAAAAGTACAAGAGAACTGCAGGAAATGTAGATAAAGAAGCCGCAAAGTTGATGGAATGCAGAATGTGTATTGAGGGAGCGCGTATCTGCCTTAATGGCTGGGATTTATCGGGAAGAGGTGGACAGAGAATAGGGGATGTATTGACAGTGCAATGTTTTATCTCCATGAGCTTACAGATGCAGATTAAAAATTGCTAATTGGAAGACTGAGGTGAGAGCTGTGGTCTGAGAAAATTTTAGAATCATTTGAATTGCTTAGGTTGGGGACCGAAAGTATGCCTTATTTCATCCAGGATATGGAAGGCAACAGTGTAAACGGCCTTTAGACTTTTATCGATATGTAATTTGAAAAAAGTTTAAGGCACATGGAGGACCAGTTTTGATGCTGTCAGATGCTGCCACTGGAAATGAGGACTGGAAAGGATTCTTGTAATACAGCTATGGGACCTGATAAAATTTCGATAAGATTGATTACTGAGCTGGGGCCACAAAGTAAGGAGGCGTAGTTCAAACCTGCATAGCAAGTATTTCATCACAGTAGGCTGGCACTGCAAGATTGGCTCTGCAGCAGACTGTTTCATTTACAAATATAGAGGAGATAAAGCCAAGATTTACTAATACAGACCAGTTGCAATAATGTCAGTTTCTTATATACTTGTGCATGCAGGCTATCGAAACAATCCTGGGAGAACTGCAAATGCTGCTAGCCAGGGCATAGCTTGGAGGGCAGCCTGTTTGAGGTAGCACAATATATTGAAATAGCTCTGGCACAAGACGGGCCGCTGTGGTCACTTTTCTAGGCATGGAAAAGGCATATGACAGTGTAAGTTGGGAATTATTCAGGAACCAACTGAAGCAGGGCTAGATTTGAACATCATAGAGCTTATAAAGGTAGTAGACAAGAATAATACATAATAAACTCAGTTCAGTTCAGGCGTTCAGTCGTGTCAGGCTCTTCGTGACCCTATGGACCATGTCACGCCATGCTTTCCGGTCTCTCACTATCTTCTTAACATCACATAACTTCATCTGCAGTGCCTCGAGGATGCCATCTAACCATCGCGTTCGCTGCCTACCCCTTCTCCGGCGACCCTCAACCTTTCCCAACATCAAATCTTTCTCCAGCGACTCCTCTCTTCTCATCAGATGACCAAAGTAGCTGAGCTTTAACTTTAGAATTTGACCCTCCAATGAGCAGTCAGCGTTTACGGTCGACAATATCGACTGATTTGATCTTCTGGCAGTCCAAGGAACTCTCAAGAGTCTTCGCCGGCACCACAATTCAAACGCGTCAATTCTTCGGCGGTCAGCCTTTTTCACAGTCCAACTCTCGCATCCATACATCACAACTGGAAAGACCATAGCACGAGTTATACGGATCTTGGTTGGCAGACTAATGTCTCTGCTCTTTACTAGGCGGTCAAGGCTAACCATTGCTCTCTTTCCCAGAAGCAGGCGTCTCCTAATTTCATGGCTGCAGTCTCCTTCTGAGGTAATCTTGGAGCCCAAGAACAGAAAATCTGTCACAGCTTCCACTTCTTGTCCATTGATGCTCCAGGACTTGATAGGGCAAGACGCCATGATCTTTGTCTTTTTAATGTTCAGTTTAAGCCCAAACTTCTCACTCTCTTCTTGTACGCGCATCAGAAGTCTCTTGAGTTCCACTTCACTTTCTGCCATTAAAGTGGTATCATCCGCATATCTAAGGTTGTTGATACGTTTTCCAGCAATCTTCACTCCAGCTGAAGACTCGTCCAGACCGGCCTTCCTCATGATGCACTCTGCATATAGGTTAAATAGACAGGGCGACAGTATGCAGCCATGTCTCACTCCTTTCTCCATCGGAACCCAACTGTGGCCTCTTGCCCTTCATACAGGTTCCTGAGGAGACAAATGAGGTGAATTAGAACTCCCATCTCTTGGAGAGCTTGCCACAATTTGCTGTGATTTACGCAGTCAAACGCTTTCGCATAATCAATAAAGCAGAAGTAAATGGGTTTCTGGAACTCTCTTGCTTTTTCCATGATCCAGCGAAGGTTGGCAAGTTGATCTCTAGTTCCTCTGCCCTTGCGAAACCCAGCTTGCACGTCCGGAAGCTCCCGATCCACATACTGCTGCAGCCTACCTTGGAGGATTTTCAACATCACCTTGCTAGCATGCGAAATAAGCGCGATCGTGCGGTAGTTGGAACAATCTTTGGCACTGCCTTTCTTTGGAATGGGGATGTAAACTGACCTCCTCCAATCCTGTGGCCACTGCAGGGTTGTCCAAATCTTCTGACATAATGTATGCAGAGTGTTAACAGCGTCGTGGTTGAGGTTTTGAAGCAACTCAGCTGGAATACCATCAATTCCGCTAGCTTTGTTCTTAGCAAGGCTGGCTAAGGCCCATTCAACTTCACTCTTCAGGATGCCCGGCTCGAGATCAGTAATCACAACTGTCTTATGTTGGGTTTGCACATCCGGGTCCTTCTTGTACAGTTCTTCTGTGTATTCCTGCCACCATAATAAACTAGCAAGGACTAAATAGCAAGAAGGTGAACAAAAAGGTTAACCGAAGAATGGTTGGCCGAACAGCTATAAGGCCTGTTCACACTTGCGACTCGCAGCGGTCGCACGACTGTTTTGGTTGAAAAGCGACTGCCGCGGGCCGTTCGGGCACTGTTTGATTTCCAGTTGCGTGACTGCTGGTCACAAACCGTTAAACCAAACAGCGGCCACTTTTCGATGGAGGTGAAAAGCAAGGCACCCATATACTGTGCAATGTCAGTGCACGTTGAAAAACCCCAGGTGGTCGAAATTTCCGGAGTCCTCCACTATGGCGTCTCTCATAGCCTGAGATGCTTTGGGACTTTATATACCAAACCAATAAAAAGATTGGATTACATGGTGGCATGGTAACTGTAAGGGAGTCTCTCAGTGCTGGAGTAGGACTTGCTGTTTCTGTTAACTTCACAGGTGTGGTGGCATGGTAGCATTGTAGCAGTGCACCAGTCACAACTGAACAAGCATGATATGCTGCTGAGCGAGCTGTGCTTTTTTTTTTTTTTTTTACAACTCTGCCTCACCATTCAGAGCCCCGGTTTTCACAGTGACAAGAGCAATATTTTCAATGTCAGTTAACCAATCTGCTCATGATGCTGGTTGGTTAACGTCGAGGAATGGATCTCAATGAAAGTGTGCATAATGAAATAAAACAGCGCAAGGAACGGGACGAAACACGAAGGAAGGGAGACAAAGACACAGGCGCTGACTAACAACTGAAATTTTATTCCGAAGCAGGACACATAAGGTACAAAGAGAGGGGTGTGGCCAAATGCGATCCTGCACAATCACCGAAACAGTGTAGTCACGTCCAAGAGTAAAAAACGATAAAAAGGGGAAAAGACTAAAAGTGATAAAAACCACGGTGTAGGAGGCCGGGACGGAAAGTAAAACCGGTAAAGCAGATATATACATATCTCTCTTTGTACCTTATATATGTGTCCTGCTTCGGAATAAAATTTCAGTTGTTAGTCAGCGCCTGTGTCTTCGTCTCCCTTCCTTCGTGTTTCGTCCTGTTCCTTGCGCTGTTTTATTTCATAATGCAGTACCAACTAGCCCGGCATCTTGCACTTTTGAAAGTGTGCAGCATTGAATATTAAGCATTACAATGCAAAAGCGTAAGTGTTAGTGTTTTTATGAAGGAAGAGTTCATTCCTTTTCTATAATGTCACCCTTGCCTCATCGTGAAGGGAAGCAGTTGAGTATTTCCTGAGAGGTACAGAAGAAAACTGCCAAGCATGGGGGGCACATGAAGTGGCTAGTGCGCCTTTTCCGTGCACCCACTTTGTGCATGCACGCCTCTCATTGCATGCGTGTCTCTCAGAGTAGGGCGTGCATTTTTTCAGTCATGGTGGTAACCAATGACTTTACGAGCATCAGAGGTGTCAAAGGGAAGCCATCCATGGCTGTTGTCCCCAAGACGGGCAACAGAGGTCTCATAAAACAGGGCTGGCTAGGCGGCGCAAGCTGCCGTCCGATACAAAGGGCAGAGCCACTATCATCCATCCATCCATCCAGGCTTGCCTGTCTTGCTGCCCAGAAGCCCCAGATCCTGATTTGCAGTAGCAGGCAAGACATGACCTTGCAGGTGCAAATGACAGTCCTGATTTAGTTACTGGGGCATTGAACAATGTTGCCTGTTTTGGTAATGGCTATAATGAAACTTGAGCATCTGTGGTGCTCTGTCATGGGTACATCATTATAATTAGGAAAACAGTATTCATGGAGTAACGTTTTGAGGCTTTAGTAATTGCTTGCTGAAGGATGAGTGCTTAATGTTATAAAAGTGAATTAGGTGTAATATGCTGTTTTCATGGCTTAAGTTGAGACTATTTCTGCCGGCAACACTGAGTTTCTGACGTCACAAACAGTATACCGGCGTTACTGTCCACTTCCCGCATGATTATGAAATTGTGAGGCTTATATTGAACTACCTCAGACATTTTATGCAATGCTTCATGATTTCCATACTTTATTTTCACCATCCAACGCACGTATAAGTGTTTCTCTAATACTGAGTGTGACGTCACCATTTTGTCACCTGGAGCATCGTTTCTGGCCGTGAAAGCAGTTTCGGTTTCGTTTTGCTGTTTTTTCTTTTTGAAAATACTTCTAATTGGAATTTCGAAAAACTGTTTTTTGTGTTCGAGTCAGGACGTGCCGAGGAATGTAATTCAACCAAAAGCACAGAATGATGGAAAAACCACCGGAGTTGACCTTTAAAGAGGATAGCAGAGTGGTCAGTCGGCCAGTACTTTATGCTTAAAGAGTGAAGAAAAATAAATAGTATGGAGTGCTTGCTCCGAGCAAGACTAAGGTGCTTCAGAACAGAGTTATGAAAAGGAAATACAGGCAAGAATCGGATCCATGTGTAAGGTGGGAAAATTCTGGGAAGGGAGTTCGGCATCCTGAGTATGGGACCACCCACATCGCTGGAGCAGTGTGAGGCAAGTAACATTAGCAAGGTCAGATAAGGTGCACCTGAGAAAGCGTGTGCAGTTTCCTGTATTGATGCATTCATTATCACACTTCCTGAGGCCACAGGCAGCACAAGTGGTAACGTAAACATAGTAGGCTTCATTAAAAAATTGCAAGGGTTCAACGCCGCTGAACCAAATATTGAGTGAAAGCATTAGCTGCGGCTGACCGAGCGTTCTTCTTTTTCTTCTTCCTCAGCCCAGATATAAAGCCCCGCTTTAACCAAGCCGTATGAACGTGCCTTAGTGGCCTATAAACTAGAGTCACTGGAAAATTTTCAGAGTACCGCGAAGGTGCCTGCGGGCACCATTTCCCTTCCATACCGCCGGGCCCGGCCGGTGTCTAAATGGCGAGTGACCGCATTCGTAGGCTTTGAACGTGTTCTTAAACTAAGCAGAACGGGAAGGCTCTGGCACGCTTATTCATAACAGTGCCAACACTGATTGTGTGGTCGCTAACTTAATACTGTAGTCAGCAATTGATTTGAAAAATAAGTGCGTGGGTGGATCGGCGTAAACTGCAGGCCGCCTGCTATTGCCAATCCCCGGCCCTTTGAATCGACTTGTTTTCTACGCACAGTGCTGGGGTGTTACAACATTATAAAATGACAGTGCGCAATAGTATGTCAGCAAAGGTCGCAGGAACGTGTGTGTATGTTATGTCGTGGAGAATGCCATCCATCGGCGCCGTAGTGCAGGACAAGGTAAAATACGGAGCGAAGTGCGGATCGTTATCATGCTCTGAAACGATGAATCGCTTTGTATAAGCCGCATAAAGTGAAGCAGCAGGTTCGCCGAGATAGCATTAAAAAAAAAAAACATTCAACGTAGTATCGCCGTCACTGCGCCAAGAACGCCAAACAGGCTTAATTTGTTGAAGCATATTGTTTTGCGCGAACATAATTTTTTTTTTTTTTTCGGTGCCGTCATTAAAGGGACACTAAAGAGAGAAAGGAAGTGGGTTTGCATCGATAGAATGCCAGTTCCTGATTACAAAAAGACCACTCTTACTGAAAACAGAGCTGTTATAAGGTAGTAAAGAAGAATAACAGAAATACAGGTATCGCCACCACAGCCAAACGGCCGAGGCTCGCAACTACAAATCACGTGACGCGCTAGGGATCCCGGAGGCTGACAAATGCGAATTACGTTGTATGTTTGAATGCGGTAGTACGTTTTTTCTCAAACATGATAACACGCTTTTATCATACGTAAACGACGGCGAAAAGACAACGTAAACGTTGCAAGGCAAATACAAAAATATACTTGGAGGCGCAACAGGCGCCCACTTCAGTTTTGGTTATGTTTCGGCTCAGGCATTTCGTGCGCACTCGGATAGTTTGTTTGAACCTGCAGCGCCTGAATTACGAGCTTGGAGCAGCAGATGCGCCTTGATTGTTCCCATTTGAGCATTTGGAGGCACGAGCGAGCGAAATCCGCTACCGCCGACACACTCCTTCGTTCACACTTCTGCACCAACATATCGCCGCCGTTGCCGCTTCGACTGCGACCTGACCGCTTGACTGCAGCTACGTACGCCACGAAAAGCATACATATGCTAAGTACCGAAGGAAAAACGCATTATCATTCAATTGTTCACTAAATCATGGCACATCTGACCAACATATACTGCGTCAACAAGACCTTCAACGTGCTATTTGCAGGCGTCGTAAACAAAAGGGGCATACTTGCCGCTCATACCAAGGAGAGCGTCGATATATTGCGCTCGTCGCCCGGCGACAAAAAGGGCCTCGGGTAAAAAGTAAAAACTAAAAATAACGAAGCACCAGAAATACATTACAAAAGGTTAAAAAAATCGATTTGTAAAAAAAAAAAAAATAATAATGCCAGAAGAGGCGAGACTGGAACTCGCTAATGCTTGCTCTCGAACTCTCCGCAACGTTCGCCGCTAACAGCTCGGCTACGCTGCGCCACGATAACCTTGGAAATGTTTCTAGTTTTTATGTCATGGCCCCATTTACAATAAAGTGTTTCTGCTGTCGGTGTAAAAATTACAACTTCTTGATCATCGGCGCATGCTGCCTGCTCTCACGTCTTGCAACCAATGTTCTGGATGCCTATGCGCACTATATTGTGCACTGGATCCATTTTAACATGTGGAATTTCACAGCGCTGGCAAATGTAGTGGCGCCGGCACTTCGGTCATGTTCTGCTACCGTGAACGTAATTTTCGCTGAACACGGAGCTGTAGCACGAACCTTGAAGGAAAAAAGTGCGCCGAAGCTTCAAAACTGACAAGCGCAGCAGCGAGGACACTATTTTGCTGGTAACTGAATCTTATTTGTATGTAAACATGTCAGGAAGCGTTGCGATGACCGAGGGCTCGGTTTGTTTATACACAGTGCAAGAAGGAGCGCAAAAGCTTGAGAAACATGTAAAGTATTGTACATTACAAGCGCTCTATGTTTTTTTTTTCTTCCTTTATGGGCCCGTCGCTCGGTAAATTACTCTCTTCATCGTTTTATTTATTTCGGCTGAGGTCGTCATTGCGAGTACGCTGTTGCCAAGTTGGCCCTTGAGGAATGCGACGCCGCGGGCCGCGCCGGCTCGCTAGCTATCACGGAGTCTCCGCTTACGTCATAGTGTGCGTCACTCAACTCCAACTACGTAGTTGGAGGCCACAGTTTGAATTCGACCGGCGGGAACAAGAAAAAACCTCTACTCCTTATCGCAATATCTCAGCAATTATTCGATTTTTTGCTGCCGGATATGCGGCGACAGTGTCACCAAATGTAGTTTATTAGATTTTCATACCATCTTTGGCTGTCTTTAGTGTCCCTTTAAGCGAAGGAAAACTAAAGCACTGGCCTTGCCCATTTTCAGCGTGGAAACAGAAAAACATGGCTTACTATATCATCGCTATCACCGCACAGTTGTGAATATTGTACTTTTCATTGTTTCATGGTGTCGCCTGATGTTGTTTCATCGCCGTATGCCTTGTGCTGCCAATTCGCCAGAACCTCGCTCATTAACTGCCGTAAAAAATTGAAATGACATCAACATCATACATTGATGGTTGACACACATTGTCCAGGAGTTGCCAGCTGCGAGCACACAATAAATATGGTTGGTTGGTTTAGTTTTTTAACATCCCGAAGCGACTCGGACTATGAAACACCGCAGTGGAGAGCTCCGGAAATTTCCACCACTTGGGTCTCTTTAACGTGCAACTAGAAATAAATAACTAATAAATATGTGCATAAAGCTTTATGTACCCCCGTGGACAAAAGTGGTATATTCCACGCGCTGCGAGAACACTACCCGCCAGAGTTTTCCGACAGAGAAGCAGTTATTTCTGAGATGTGCATAACATACCCTCCTTAGTATACTTTCCATCTAGTCCGAGCAATTTTGTGTGGCACATTTTTTTATACTGAAAAAAATGCAATCGTTGCGATTCGCGTAGAATACACTAGTTTTGTCCACGGCTGTGCGTTTACATTAACAATAAAAATAAAAACCGATGGTCGCTGAGGGTAACAAACTGGATTCCAAGGGAAGGAAAGCGTAACAGGGGGCGCCAGAAAGTTAGGTGGGCGGATGAGATTAAGAAGTTCGCAGGGGTCAAGTGGATGCAGCTAGCACAGAACCAGGTTAAGGCCTTCGCCCTGCAGTGGGTATAATCAGGCTGATGATGATGATGATGAAAAATAAAAATGGTAGTGTGACGAACACGCGCCCGTACGCATTCATACACGAGTAGTGTGTGATTTCGCATAACTGAATATAGATGTATCTGCTGCCAGTTGGCTTGATATTTACCTTACTTTGAGGGTAGCTTTTGCCAAATTCTGCAAGTAAAACTGATGCTGCATGTTGCTGTGCTGGAAGGTAAACACATATATTGCGTTGGAGGGTAAACACATGTTGCGATCAGGCGTACCATGACCACGTTGAGTATTTCCAACGCTTCTTTCGCGGCTAAACGAAAATAATTTGAAACCAATGAACCAGCGTATGTCCCACAAGAGCGTGTTCCTTGATGGCACGAATTTTCGTCGGTCGGTTCTGTGAAGCCACAATGACCACCAATGCAGATCAGGGTATGTTGCTGGGCGAGTTGGTTATTCATTGTCAGAGAAAGAACGCTAGCAGACGTGTGTCCTCCTCCTCCTTGTCCGTCGTCTGCTAGCGTTCTTTCTCTGACAATGCAGATCACTTTTTTCGTTCAGGCACAGAGAACACACCTTTCCTAACTCGGGCCTGGTGCCGCACCCAAAAGCACAACGTAATCTCTCACTTGTACACTGCGGGAAACAATCGAAAAAAGAGAACTGCAGTACACGACACGTATTCCACGCGCGCGCTTGGGATATGGCGACGTGAGGTCACGTGACGCGCATCAGCCAGTAGGCGAGCCGGCGGCGCGCGGAAAACGAATGCGGTACTCTGAAATTTTCCATTGACTCTACTGTAGACCAACACCGATCTGTGATGTAAGCACGATGCGGTGGCGCTTCTGTCGTCAGGCTGGGCAGACTTGGGGTGAAAAGTAGGGTATTGTCCATACGAATACATGGAACTGAAAGATTTCAAAGCAGTTTTCTCATTTCACTCGGCACCTATGATGTTATTTTGCACATAGCAACCATGAACATCCTAGAATAGATTGTGAAAGTATGAAATCTTATTACCGAGGCGAAATATCTTTAAAACACCGCGAAACGTATGGATGTGCGAGTTGGGAGGGCGACCCATAAAAACACGTAAACACAACTTACCGCAACATTTTTCTCTGTTCAGCAGTGTTGAACCGTCAAAATCTTGTACCACACCCCGACATGTTTTATGACACAATACATTCCCTTGCAAGTACAGCAAGTCTGATGACTTTCGGGACCATTCACAGCATGATAAACTGACCGTGCACAGTTGCAGACGACCATTGCTAGCAGACGCTCCGGAGCTGGAGGCGGCCGCGGTGGGTATCGCCAGCTGCGCTGTCGTCTGCTACAATGCACGCATCTCCTTCGTTCCATATTGTCGTATGCCGTGTGACAACTGCTTTTAAAATGTAATTCTTTCTAGGAAGTATCACGAGCGACAGTATTATCAAGGTAATTACCCCATGCGGCATCATATCAGACTAAACAAAAGTGCGCGATTCGCTACATGAGCATTTTGGGGGGTGTCCGGATTCACAACATAGATTATTCGGGGAGTTTAAGTAGACCGCCTCCGTAATGATGCAGCATACTTCTTCAAAGCGCTGGCCAATGTTCAACGACCGGCCACCACAATTCTGGTGCTCTGCAAAACGAGAAAAATGTTGCGATAAGGTGTTTACTTGTGTTTTTATGGGTTGCCCTCCCAACTCGTACCTCTGTACGTTTCGCGACATTTTAAAATACTTCGCCTCGGTAATGAGATTTCATTCTTTCACGATCTGTTCTAGTATGTTCATGGTTCCTCTGTGTCGAATAACATCATAGGTACCCTTTGAAATGAGAAGTGCTTTGAAATATTTTGGTTCCATGTATTTCTATGGGCACTAACCTTACTTTTCACCACCTGTCGGCTGCGATGCCGCGAGCGCCCTCTTTGTTTGTAAACACGGTGTTGGTCTATATGGGCAACGTTAATGCCAGGGTCCTAGTAGGCTGATTTTGACATACCCGTGAAATGAGAGACCCAAGTTGGCAGCTCCTACCAGCCCATGTGGGGTGTGACATCACAGCGTCACGTGGGTAAGCCGTGGCTACCGGCCGCGCTACGCTGAAGGCTTGAAATCTGGAGTAGTAGTAGCAATAAAAATGGTTGGACGAAAGCAAATGAGCAGCACTCAGTGGTGCCTTGGTTTGTATTTGTTACAACCTTGAAATCGTATAAATAAGGCGAAGCTTTCTACCAAATGTTGCTGCAAAAATTAGGAACAAAACTTAATCCTCCTCTTCAAGTGAGGCATGCAAGGGCGGATTGCCGCAGCGTTTCCTCTTCCTGGTGGGGGCTGCCTTCCGCAGCAGCTTTGCAGCCTGGCAAGCAGAACATGCCAAGTGGGCATAATGTTGAAAAAGCAGCAGCATACACCCTGCAGGTGTGGCTACCCTGTGGTTAACGTGAATTCAATCCATAATGCATGGGTCTCTGGGAAAAGCTTGCACAGAACCTACATTTTGGGAAACCATCAAACGAGGGTGGGACATGCTGTGTAAGCATGCATATCTTGTTCTATTGCTAACGGGTCTAATATGCTACAATGTATGGCTGTTGATGGAAAAATGGCCAGCCATCAGTAGAGGTGCCACGCATTTTATTTGGCATGTTGCATCTTCTTTTGTGTGTGTGAGGTCTGACTGGCTAGTGCATCACTGAATTGTCCTGGGTTGGCAGCGTCTACTTGGGCTTCACAACTAATACAGGAGGGTGACATCGGAACCTAGCCTTCCAGGAACCATGGATTACGAGTTAGACATGCTGCCCCTAGGCCACACAGGCGCATTCGTATAGCTTGGTTAAAGTGGGGATTTATATCTGTGTCACTCCTGGTAACTTTGGCAACATACCTCACTTCTCATGAGCACGTCTCTGGCAGGCGATGGTGAGAAAACAGTGATGTAAATAAACAATGCCAAACTAGTGATTTTGCACATTATACTAGGTTTAGCCATGTTAAACCTTGAACAAATGTTTTTCTTGTGCTGGGTTATTTTACTAGTGTTCGCCATTGCTGAGCAAATTGTCTCGCCTTGAGACAGCTGCCACCTGGTAAGCATCTCGCATCATACCAGTTCAGAGGACGTGAGCTTTGAAAGCTGTGTCAAAACTTGTAAGAGGCTAATGCATCCAAAAACAAAAAAGCTTTGTAGGCACGGTGGGGCTTAGTTTGTATCTAGTATTAACAATAGCTGGAGTCGTGCGCGAAAGTGGACAGATGTTACAGTACTGCATTACCAGCTTTTTCTCATGGTGCAGCAACTGCTTTTGAAATACATAAGGAGCACTCCTGATATGCTTGCCTGCTTGCCCACGTGTTTATGTGCGCCCTTTTGTACAGAAAAATACTAATTGTAGCGGCTTGTGTGTTTTCTCCACTTTTCTTTTCCAGAAGACTGTACAATGAATCTGTGTGCTCCTCCTCTGCCCGTTGCATATAAAGCAGGCAGTTACCATTAAGTCTAGGTAGAACTCTTTGGGTCCAGGTCATAAAACCTAATGCTTAAAGGATTATAGACACCAATTTTTAGGTGCCCTTCCAAGGTGGCACTGCTGTGTAGGGTTAGGAACAACAGAGATAGAAACAATATGCTATATTGTATGTTGTCATCTATTGCAACACTGCTTTGAAGCGAAAGGCTTCACTATGAGGGTCGGAGTCAAGCTCTGCGTGGGCCGTATGCTGCAAAAGCCATATTCTGCGCATGCGCGAAACTGAGTGACATCATGCTCAGTGCCAGCGAGTTGCTTAACGAGCGTTGCCTAGCAACGCTTAAGAGTTGTGTGATTCTTCGTTATTAAATAAATTTTAAAATTTGTCTTCATCTGGGAATCGAACCTTCATCCCTTGGAGGTTCGATTCTTCATAATTCCGCTTGTCTAGTGAAGACGATGGGATTCCGCGAGTGACAGATACTGCAATTGGCGCGCAATTTGAAAGTACCAGACTAAAATAGTTAAATTACTCAATTAGGGTGATGTGACGTCACTCATCTGCCGCCAGCTATGAGGACCAAGCAAGAACGAGTGCACTCCAACGCCGCCGGGCAGCGCTTTTTGGCTTCCGCAAGTGACAGATGCTGCGCCTTTCCTTTCCTGTAAACGAATTATAGAATTCCGGCGAACTTGGACATGCTCGACATGGAAGCCAAGGACAGTTTAGCTGCTGGCGAACGGCGCAAAAGATTGGAGAAATTAACTTCTGATCCCGGTGTAGTCACGCCTTTTTGCTACGTATATTCAGGCGTAGCAGAGCTGAGCCATCTTTAATTTTTTCTTCTGATGTCTGTTTCTACAGGCTGTGATGTCAAAATTGAAAGGCAGCTGAAGATGCTTCATTTCTTATTTTTTCCACAGCAGTACAAAGAGCGTGACACTCTGCAGTGAAGACGGATGTAATTTCTAGTCAAATACTGCAAAGCGTCTTTATGCGGGCGTCGGGAAGTGATGTAATAGTTGACTAAAGTGGCAATACATAGCACCAGGCTGAGGTCACAACGATGTCTTTGTGTTTAAGATAGCAAAAAAAAAAGGGGTCTTTGAAGGGAAAAAAAATAACAATGCTACTGAATGTATTGCTCATGAAGTGTTTTTTTTTTTGGTAGCATGTGGGTAAAGCTGCGGGAATCTCAAAATTTGGCAACAGTGGTGCTATCACGAGTTTCTACCCCTCAGACGCGGTGAGGAGAAGCCTACACTTTATCACGGTTTTAATCTGGGATTACGTCACCATTTTAAATGGCAGCGCACAACTGCTTTGCATGCTTTCCCTACAAAGTTTACATTCGAATCCCTGACCCTTGTCCAAATGTCCAGAAATGCCTTCTCTTGAATTAACCTTTTGACATTCATAGTTCGATGGGGCGAAGAAAATGAACTGCTTATGAATTCTGGTTTATAGCAAAGTGACTACAATGAAGCAGCAGAGCTATAAGGCTTGTTGAATGAAAACAGTAAGGACGTGCCCCTGCCAACTATGGGCAATGAGGAAACCTGACGGGCATAACAAAAATATTTAAGGAACATGTCCTGAAGAGCATCGTAGTGCATTACTAGCATAAAATTTCCAGGGGATAAACCTGTAAAGAAATCCCTGCCAATATGTATGAATACCCGGCAGGAAGTGTGCTACAGTCCCCCAAGAACTCTGCAGTGAAAGGGTTGAAGTGCACAGAACCACACAAGTCGTGCACTTTCATTTTGTGACCACATGTTGCTCTTGCACTGACCTTTGGCCAAAACTAAAGAGAAAATGCTCAATTAGATCATTTGTCTTCTGCCATTTTGTCATTCCTAAAGAAGAGTGCTACAAAAGGCATGTCTGCGAACACACATGCTGTGTTCTTGTGTCCCGGGCTTTTTCTGCTCCTGGTAGACTCGCAGTGAAGTGGTTGCATGCTTTTGCAACGCGGATGGGAGTTGAAGGAAGGAAGTGTGGCTCATGTAACGGTTGCTCAGCTGGGCAGTGTGGAGAAGCACAGTGGTGCCACAGTGGCAGGATGCCAGTTGTGACAGCTGTCATTTTCAAGCAGGATATCAATTCATTTCATGCTGTCTTAAGCTTATTTTATGCATAGTGCAACAAATCCTCTATTTTCAATTGTTCCCTCTCTTTCTAAGGCTGTTTTATTGTTTTTGTCTAACATATATTTGGACATGCTTAGAGTGCTGACATAGGTATCCTTTATATGGAAACTTCTGATAAGGCAACAAAATTTGTCTCTTCAAGTGCACCTGAAAGGGAGTCTTCTGTATTTGTCACTGCAGTGCGTGCTTCTTAATGGAAAGCTGCGAATGAGTTTTGTCATTGTGCAGGCAGCTGATTTGCAGAGTATTAAAAAATTCTTTGCTCTGTGTAGGGATCAACAAGCATTTCCATATGGCTGGTATTGTTGAACGGCTCAGCGAGTCGCTCAAAAAAGAGATCTCATCAAAAGACGTATGGAATCGCTTGCACTCCAAGGGAGCTTTGGTAAGTGCTGCTTACTACCTGGGCACTGCTCTATGGGCTGTCCCCTCTTCAGCCTTCTTGCTTGCATTTCTTTCCAGTTAAGCCATTTTCTTTTTTTTTCTTGCAGCTAACATTTTGTCTTGAAAGTATTGTGAAAACAGCTAAAAGTAAACAGTGCTCAATGCATAGTACAGTTTACTGTCAGTGGACAAAATGCCTACTGATAACTTGTCAGAAGGTAATTTCACAGGGTTGTCAAGTATAGATGCAATATACCTGCAGTAACACCTCATTAATTTGAAGCCACTGCGACTGCAAAGAACATTTAAAAAAAACCTGGTTTTCAATTTAACCGAGTACACTAAGAAAATGGGGCCCGGCAGAAAATTTTGTTACAGGAATGCGGTACTTTTTTTGGGACAAACTTAGCGAATACTGTACAGTGCCGCATGTGAATCTAGCCCTCGTCTCATTACCCTTGCTCGCCAAAAATAAGACTGACATGATGCATTTCAGCAGGCTGATTCTTGGGCTAGTTGACAGTTTGTTCATTTTGTTGAAGCCTGAAGCACAAAAAAAGACAGGGACGTTGTGTCCTGAGTCTCTTGTGTCCGTCTTTTTCACGCTTCAGGCTTCACCAAAATGATGTTTCCTCTCCGTTTCGTCCCGCCGCCGTTCTTTGTGCTTAATTTTAATTGTGCTGCTGCGCCACACGCGAAGCTTGGAGCAATATAGGCATAATGATGTACATAATCAAAAGGGAGAAGTTGGAAGCCACTCAAAATGAAAAGTGGGAAAACCTTCATACTCTGATACGGCTCGACCAACTAGCGACAGACTGAATTGCAAACGGTTCTGGACTCCGGCACACATTCATGAGATTATCAGAAACATCAGAAGTTTGCTCTCATGCTATTTACTGCTTGTATGAGGAAGTGACCACCAGCGCTAACGAGCTGGGTAAACAAAACTCTCAATAGGTCTTTTCCATGTATAGGTCGATCCCCTCCCCCATTTCGTATGGCTCTACTTCTGACAAAAGGTGGTTTTGTACGCTGTGGTACTTTAAAGATGGTCTCATTGAAATTAGGCTCACTGTGCTTCCTATTATTTCTAGGGATCATAGGCACACGTACTGATGCTGCCTTGACCATGGCAAGGCTTGAGAGGTGATGAGCATGCACACCTTTTCCCCCAGGCTGTCTATGCCTTGATGATGCAATGAGAACACGTTATTTGAAACCAGTGTCCACAGCTGCATTGAAAACAAGCTTGTCTTTCCTCCTAGGTGCGTGCTAATTTAGCATAGTGGTTTTTGGGCTGGAAATACTGGCAATGGGGGATTTCGCACATCAAGCGTCGGCATATCTCTGCAGCACTGCCTCTTTGCTTCGAGGGGCTGTCCCTTCATCTGTATACGAAAAAAATCAGGATCAGGTAATCTCTCTTAATGCCCCAGATATTCAAATCAAGCAGAATAGTAATAGCCACCGCCATGAATCAGTCAGATTTAGATTACAAATAATCTGACCATAGAAATCCTTCAAATTATCCATGATTTCAAATTAAGAGAGTATGAGTTGTCGAAGTTTTACTGTTTTTTCCGCTTGTCTTGTTTGCTCGTAGCACGGTTACTACAAAAATGGCTTTTGCTCTAGTGATAGTACTGTATGTACTTGTGCAAGACATGAACTTAAGTGGATTGCAATAGAAGTTTAACCAAATTTAAGCTCCACGTTTTGTATTTTCAAACTGTTTTCACATTTCTCTCTTACAGAAGAATGAGACAGAAAAGCCACCTGCTCTTCCTGAAAGAGAGTTCTCGCTGTCAACAAGCGAATTTGGGGCACTTCTCTCCAAGTAAAGCAATGCTTGATATTTACTTCTTCCATCTGTTAACCTAATTGGTAAACAGAAAAGGCTTCTACTTAAGTTGAGGACAACACAGAGAGCTATGGAATGGAAAATGGTAGGGGTAACATTAAGAGATGGGAAACATGCAGAGTGGCTCAGAAAAGTAACTCAAGTCAGTGACATTCTACTGGAAATGAAGAAGAGGAAATGGGCATGGGCAGGACATGTAGTGTGAAGGGAGGAAAGCTGATTGTCACCAAGGGTAACAAATTGGATTCCAAGAAAAGGAAAGCGTAGCAGGGGGCGTCGGAATGTTAGGTGGGCGGATGAGATTAAGAAGTTCGCAGGGGCCAAGTGGATGCAGTTAGCACATCATCATCAGCTGGACTGTATCCACT
The DNA here is from genome assembly GCF_055883805.1 of Amblyomma maculatum. Taxonomy (NCBI): domain Eukaryota; kingdom Metazoa; phylum Arthropoda; class Arachnida; order Ixodida; family Ixodidae; genus Amblyomma; species Amblyomma maculatum. The sequence goes on from NC_139350.1 coordinate 48,376,693, forward strand.
GCAGGGTGAAGGCCTCTCCCATATTCCTCCAATTAACCCAGTCCCGTGCTAGCTGCATTCACTTTACCCCTTGCGAACTTAACATTATCCGCCTACCTAACTTTCTGCCGCCCCCTGCTATATGCTTTCCTTCCCTTGGAATCCAGTTTGTTACCCTAAGCGACCGCTGATTATCCTCTCTACGCACTACATTCCTTGCCCATGCCCATTTCTCTCATCACTGTTACATCATCACTGTTCGTTCCATAGCCTTCTGCGTTGTCCTCAACTTAAGTAGAACCCTTTTCAGGCTCTACCCTTTCGGGTAAGTAGAACAGCTAACACAGGACTGGGTTAATTGGAGGAGTATGGGAGAGGCCGCGACAACCACGTGGTCCTCCGGCTGTTGTAAAACCAGTAGGCCACTCCCAGCTCGGACATGGGGTGGCAGCACACTACTGTCGGCCATTGTGCACTTGTTAGTGTCTAGCACCTCTGGTATGTGCACCCAGGAAGTGTTCCGAGATTCGGGGTTTTCGCAATCGGCGTCCTCTGGTATGTGTATCGTCTGTCTAGTTCCTTACTAAAGACATCTTTCTGTAGGAATTATTTTTCAGTACCTCTAAACACATTCAGTTTCCCACATTTCTCGAAAGCGTGAGCGACGCACTATGCGAATGCTGGTCAAGCGTCCGCTATCCGGCCAGCACGGCTGGGGAGACCCACGAGAGACCCGTGCAAAAATGCCGAGTGGTCTTTCTCTACATCGTGCGTGTATGTGTCACGGGTACCGTGGTTGTGAGGATCGTGGGGTCAGTGTGGTGGAAACAAAGCCATCGGAACGGTTAGTCAACGCCACAGCTAGATGGCACTTCCTCTCGCAGGAAGCTTGATCCTAATAGCGCTGATCGATAATGAGGCCGGAACTGCGAATTAAGACTGACATAAGACTGGGGGGGGCACGAGGGTGTTCCTTTGGCCATATGCTGGGCGTCAGGCCACCTAGACGTGCTTGCGTATAGTTCTAATTATCCATGGTGGAACTGAATCCCGTTCAAATGAATAGGCTTTTTTATACATTGCCTTTAATGGAGTCTGAATTAACGAGCTTTTACTATACTACATTTTACTCTTGTGCTGACAAGTTGAAACAAAGGGAAAAAACATATTACGCTTTTTTACGATCATATCCTTTTCCCTCCAATATTTCTTTTAAGTGAAAGTGCTCTTGTTGATCTGTTCGATGTCTTTAGGTTAAGAGAAGAAAGTGTCCTAAACAGAATATACACTGCAGTAACTGCAATCCATAAATACAACGGACCTTTAGCCTTATGTTTGGTGCTTGATAGCCTCAGCTGCCATTAAGCACTCTGGTTGCACTAGTTGCACTATATATGGTATATGAAGTTTAATGTCCCAATATGGATTCGGCTATGAGGGCTGAAAAATAAACAGTATAAGATGACGTGCATATGAATGAAAATTAAAATGTTCAGAATAACGTACATATTTAATTTTTTCTTCTGTAATCTAGGAACATCAGTGTTACGAATTTGGCTACAATTAGCAGCGCCACAGCTTGCAACTTTCGCTTTAAACAAACCGCTGTTACTGTGCGTATAGTCAGTGGGTGTAGCTATCATCATCAGCATATCTAGGACTAGCTCCACCATGAAGCTATGGTTTATTATGCAGTAGGCAGCAGGCCTAGCCGCCTGCCTTTTTTCTTCCTGTGTTGTGTGTCGTTCGCGCGGTCGTTCGTGCCATTCGCGCGTGCCGGATGATTTTTTTTTGTCGCGGATTATCTTGTTGCGAAGTTCGTGCGCGATTGGCGATGCTTGTAGCCAGCCTCCTCTCGAATACCAGACCTCTCCAATAGCCAAGAAGATAAGAACGCAGTTGCTTTCACTGCAAGAAGTCGACACAGGGAAAAAGTGAATCTGCCTCTACAGACAGCTAGTATTGCCCCATCGACTGCCGTGATCATTTTGAAAGATCGAGGCAAGATTTTCGAACGACAGGGAGCACTGAAGATGAGGTCATATCGAACTTTTTTTTTTGCACATGGACAAAGTCCATACTTTCATCGTTCGGTGCAATCACGCACCCGATGAGGTGTTGTGCAAAGTGGTAGGTGTATGCGCTGTAGTAGTGCAGTATAGTGCGCGGTCGTGTTTGCTGCACGTAGCAGACGAAAATAATTGATTTCTTCAAATAAATCAGCTTTGGAGTTGGTGCAACATTTTCATTTGAAGTTTTGCATGTCTACACATGTGCCTGCTGCTAAGGTACGTCATTTTCGTACCTAGGTTTTAGCACTGGCTTATAATCGCAGATTTTTCATTACGACATTTCAATATAACGACTGAATTTTTGCGGTCCCGCGGAATTCGTTATATCGAGATTTGATTGTATAGAAGATTTTATTTTGTCTAATAACATATGCGTATGTCTGTTGAACACTAGAAAGCTGACATATTGCTGCCCCAGCTCAGGCAGCATGAGCTGTCTTGATTTAGCTATTTTGTCACCATCCATCTTTAATGATTTTAACTGGGATGTTTTAGATGACTCTAGGGGGAGTGACCATTTACCCGCTATTTTAAACTTGTCATCCTCTATACCCATCATCCCATCAAAGCCATGGCGTCGGAAGCTCCACCTCGCTGATTGGTCAGTTTTTAAATCAAATGCCACAGTAGATAGACATTACTCTGAAGAATTAACTACAGACCAAAGAAATGAAAGGTTCTCGACATGCATAATATCGGCAGCTTTATTAGACATCCCGCAAACATCCGAACACACAAGGAGAAAGCACAAAATATGGTGGCCGGAAGAATGCAAAGTAGCAAAAAAAAAAAAAAACAAAGCGTGGGGCATCCTTCGTCGATACGCAGCATCGGACAACTTGATTATCTTTAAATAAAAAGGCAAGGGCCAGAGCGCAGTATGTCCGTTGAAATGTTGAGAAAACCTCTTGGCATAATTACGTATATCCCATTTACTTTTCCAATGTTGGCAACACTCGAAGAAAGGTGAACATTTTGGCAGAACACTTTTCAAAAGTTTCGAGCTCTTCAAATTATACACATTTCAAAAACACAAGACAATAGCAGAAAAACAAAAACTCCCTTTTCGTGCAGGCACAAATGAAGAAATACAACAAACTAATTACATTACAGGAATTAAATGCAGTGTTCACTCATGGTAAAAATACAGCGCCAGGACCAGACAATGCACATTATGCTATGCTTGCACATCTGTCCGAAGCTGCCATAGATGCCCTGTTGAAATTTAATAAAATATGGATAACTGGTAGAATACCTGAAGCATGGAAAAAAGCAATACAGTCAGACCCGGATATATCGAACTCGAAGGGGATCGCGAAAAAGTTCGATATATCGATAATTCGATATACAGAAATCTGCTTAGGACAGCACTTACGATGCGAAAAAATGATACCGCATTTGTCGCGTAATCAACTCACTCTCGTAATGAACCCATCCTTCACTTTTGCACTCGAGAATTGGGGGGGGGGGGGGAACGTCAAGGCCAGCTCGCTCACATGCAAGCGACGAGCCGCAGCGACAGCAAAAAATTTCCAACTTGTTGGAACTGCATCCCTCTGCTGTTCTGTTCGAGCCACCGCGGCAGCTCGAAACAAGGTTTCTGTGTCGCCGCGGCAGAAATCGCCAGCGTTTTCGCTTGCATGTCGCGCTCCGTTTTGGTTGTCTCATCCACAGCTCATTTCTTAGCACCGTGCCAAGATGCTGCGCAGCGATAACGTTGTTGCGGCGTGTTTATCTTTTTATAGCTCAGCTCCTGCGGCGGCGGGGAACAAACTTGGCAAACTGCCCGTGATGGCTTGATTGCACAAGCCTGGTTTCATTTATCATGCTGCGCTTGGGGCGGGCGTAGTCCACTGCCACAAAATATTGGAAAGCGTGATACAATAGCTGCATGATCGCAGCTGACCGCGTGCTTTTGTTAATTCATACATGCAAGAATAAACGACTCCCGCAAAAAAAAAAAGCCGCTTCGTAACGCCATATCTTGCGCTATGCCGCGCGTACAGCACAACAATAAAAATTGACGACTCACAGGGGGAAAAAAAGGATAGATCTGCCACTTGTTAACTTCCGCAGGCGCCATAGCCACGTCTGCGCGCAGAGCGTTCGCAACACACGCTGGGGAAAGTGTCTGACGTTCTGTCTGAAAACGGGCTGAGCTGGCTTGGCGCATGCGTCGCGCGTGCTACTGCGAACAAAGGCCGGGAAAGAGAAAGGAGAGAGATAGCTCGGCAAAAGAATGGGCACACCCTTGCGCTTCGCTCTGTCGCGTTTTTCCCCACTTGTTCCCACCGGTTCTCATTCACGCACATGGCTTGCAAACGTCAGTCACGTGCTGGCGCGCGGGCAGGAAACGATAACTGCAAATGCGCGCGCCTTTAGGGAATGGACGCGGCGCTGCCCTAGCCGAACTGTCCCCTCTCATTACTTCCGCGCGCGGCTTGAAAACGTCACGCGGCAAACGGCCGAGGGTGATGCGATGGTCTTTGGGAAAGGCACACTTTCCAGTGCGTGGCGCGGAGTTCGATATATCGAGCGACCGGTGAAATTCAGTTCGATATATGACGCGGCTTTCCTATACTTTTACATGGGATTTTCAAGGGGATATTCCGTGAGTTCGATATAACCGAAATTCGACTGTAATAGTACCATTTTTGAAACCCAGAAAACCACCTACAAGCCCTGACAGTTACAGACCAATAGCCGTAACCAGCTGTATCACAAAATCTTTCGAAAGCATAGTAAATATCCGACTCACTTTTGTTCTTCAGTCCCGGCAACTACTAGATATACATCAGTGCGGGTTTAAAAAGGCATCCTCAACAACTGATCACTTGGTCTGCCTCGAAAACAAACTCCGGGAAGTGTTCATCCACAGACAGCATTGTATCGGTCTTCTTCAATCTTTAGAGGGACTACGATACCACGTGGAGGTTTGGTATCCTCCGTCACCTAGCAGACCTAGATATCCACGGCAGGATGCTGAACTGCTTGAGCGATTTCCTGACAAATCGTACGTTCAGAGTCCGTCTAGGCGCAACATTCTCCACAACATTCACACAGCAGAATGGTGTACCCCAAGGATGCATTCTCAGCACAACCCTGTTCATAGTAAAAATGAATTCCATAGCTAAAGTAATCCCGAAATCCATAATGTATTCCGTTTATATAGATGACCTTCAAATAATGTGCACCTCCTCCACCGTATCAACCTGCGAGCTACACATGCATGAATGGTACACCAAGCTGTCAAATTAGGTGGACAAAAATGGATTCAATTTCTCTCCACTGAAAACTGTTGCCGTTCACTTTTCACTAAAATGGTGCTTACAAACTGATGCTACATTGTACCTTAACCAAACTCCATTACCATTCAAACAAGAACATAAATTTTTAGGTGTAACTTTTGATCAAAAAACTAACTTTCCTATCGCATATAACCAACCTAAAGAAAAAAACATCTCGGGCCCTAAATGTATAAAAAGTAAGGTCAAGAAAACGCTGGGGATCTGACAGAACTTGTCTATTACATGTCTATCGTTCCCTGGTGCGATCAAAGATGGATTATGGTAGCATAGTATATGGTTCTTCACGACCATCTTATTTAAAACGACTGGATCCAGTACACAATCTTGGTTTGCGGCTGGCATCCGGTGCTTACGAGACCTTTCCTATAGCCAGCCTCTATGTGGAAACAAATGAACTCTCCTTACAAGATCGAAGAACCGCCCTAACGTTTTCTTGTGTCCTTAAAATCCCCTCTGAACCGAAACATATGTTATTCCATAGTTGCAGAATGCCCGTCCAGAATCCTTTTCAGGAGCAAGCCCAATGCAGTAAAATCACTCCTCATATGGTTCGAAGAAAAATGCCATGACCTCGACATAATGAATGTAATGCCAACTATTGCCCCAAGGCGTGAACCACTACTACCATGGTACACCATCCCCAATCTTTGCGACTTCACACTAACACAATTTCAAAAACACGCACCACATGAATTGATATTGGAAGAATACCTGGCATTAGAGGGAAAATATAGGAATCACATTGCATTTTATACAGATCGTTCGAAAACTCAAGATTCTGTCGAAAGTGCAATAGTGCAAGATTAAGCAGAGAAATCAATGACTTCCTCAGTGTGCATCACTTCTCACAGCCGAATGCTATGCTGTTTGTGTCCCGGTGGAGATAGTAAAGAATGAGAAACTAAAAAATAGCATTATCTACACAGACTCGTTAAGTCTGCTCACTGCATTAATGTCTAGAAATGCTGTTGAACCACTCATCGGAAACATTATACATAACGTAATAGCCACGTTGCAACACCATTCTACAGTCAAACCCGGTTATAACGAGCTGCGTAATTCAACGCAATTTGTTCGCTATATAAAGTATTTCGCTATAACCAAACCCGTTTATAACGAACTTCAGTACCAAATTCGTTATACACGATGTCCAGACAGCGCAGCGAAAACGCACTAACTAAAGAAAAACCGTGCCGCTCACCATGAATCTACAAAAGAAATTTATTGCAGATAAATGCTCACTTATTTGCAGTAGGCAGTGATCTTCGCCTGAACACTGCATTTAATTCCATCAGCGAGAATTGCACTTTCCACACGCGACATCATTTCCACGAACTCCAGTCCGCTTCCCTGTATTCCGGAGCAGTATCGGCGCAGCAGATCGGTAGCAGCGAGGGCTTCGTGCAACGTCGGGCGAGGGCGATCGTCCTCCGGCGGCGGCTCCTCGGCCTCTTCGTTCGCACCAGATGCCAGCATGTCGGCAACAATTTCCGAGTCCAACGGGCTCGCTGTCACGGCTACGTTGTCGTCAACAGTGAGAAAATCCTCCAGGGCAACTTCTTCGGGCACAGTGTCCGGAACATCAGCGAGTTCTTCCCACAGCGTGGCAACATCGCTGTCATCTTGCACAGTGCGCGCTTCACTAGCAGCTTCTGCATCCTCTCGACATAGTCCAGCATGGTGGAAGCAGTTGCGGATTGTGGATTGCGTCACGTCTTGCCAGGCACGGTTAATCATTTCTATTGCGGCCAGCAAATTAATCTTGAGCTCGTCGTTAACCCGCAATTTCACCAACAGCCGCTGTAAACAACAACAACGCTGTAAACCCCTCGACATTCAGGACGAAGGCAAAATCTTTTGCCTTCTGTTGTAGCATGGGGCCAGAGACCGGCAGATTTCGCGCGCAAACGTCCAAGAACCATTGGTACAGCGCTTTCTCTACTTGGTCGTAAGCCGGCTTGCGGTGGCGAAAGCCGTCACCATTTGGTCGTTCCTGTGCATTGCCTCTGATGGCCGACTGGTTTTTCAAAATGGTGCTTAACATGCTCCGCGGAATCTTGAAATGCGCGGCAACGTCACTTTTTTTCGCCGCGGCCAACGCGGCGAATTATCTCCAGCTTATCGGAAAGCGGTAGGGCACGCCGCTGCTTCGTCGTCATCTTGCAGGATGTAGCGCCGGAATGCAAGCCAGCAGCAACGTAGGCACGTCCGGAATCGTGAGGATAACAGCAGCACGATTTGCAAACACGAACAAAGAAAGCTCCGAGGATGCGGGAAAGTTCGCCACTGACGCGTTCGCTGTTCGGAGGCTGCCTTCCCTTCGCCCAAACTTGAAACCAGTTCTGGCCGGTGTTGCTTCTTTCTCGAAGCGCAATAGGTCCGGAGCTGCTCGCACGTCTTTGATCACATGGTAGGCAGCTGCCGAATAGGAGCGCTGCAAAGAGAGGCTGGCCGATGGCGCGGATTTTAAAGGCTACTCACGCTACTCCGGGCGACGGCCGCGCATGCGTACAGGAGGGTCCCTCGTGGAAGCTGCTGTAGAGAGCCCCTCCTGCGTTTTACGGAAGCGTGGCATCGGCGCAGAAGCAGCAGAAGCACCCTAGCGGGCGCGTGATGACGTATGCGCTGTGTGAGACCTTGGGGAACGGAGCCGTCACCAATCCCCCTCCCATCTGACAACGGCATGCGCTAGAAGTATTGCGGCCCGGCAGCGTGGGCTGCCCGGAGAGAACTCGGAGCCGGCACAAAGGCCCGCCCGGTGGCGGGCGTTTGGCGACCGATCGCGCGCGCTGAGTTCGCTATATCCGATGTGTAGTTCATTATAAAAAATACATTTTATATGCATAATGTAGCGGAAATTCGAGTGTTCGATATAAAACATAATTTGCTCTATCCGAGTTCGTTATATTCGGGTTTGACTGTGTAAAATTTGCTGGGTCCCCAGTCTTATTGGGATTAGGAATAATGAAAGAGCAGATGCATACGCAGCATGAGCTTGAATAATGAAAATAAAACAGGTGAATGTGCCACATAGAGACTGTGTGAAATTAGTGCGTAGCAAACTAAGCACCAAGTGGCAGGCTACTTGGGGAAATGAACGACCAAGCTTCACTACATTAAGCCAATATTAGGAGAGTGGAGATCGTGTGTACACCAAAAACGTTTCATCAAAGTAGTCTTATGTTGCCTATGAATAGGGCACACACATCTTACGCACAACTTTTCGCTGACAAAGAAAGAGAAACCAGTATGTGAATTTTGGCGTGATGAGCTCACTGTAAGTTATATTTTAATCGTATGCAGAAATCTCACAGCCCTGAGAAAAAATATTTTACCTTGTTTTACAGTCAGTACATCCCATTTCATCCAGAACTGCTTTTAGGAGAACATGCACTTGTTCAGTTTTCACAAGTTTTAACTTTTCTCAAGAAATTCAATTTTTTACAGCTTTAGAAATCCAGACATCTAATCCTGTGTTTTAGTCTTTACATCCCAATTCATGAAACACTGATTTTAGGAGAACATGCAGTTATTCATTTTTAAAAAACGTAACATTTTGTCAAGAAAGAAAGAACTTCTCAAAAAAGTTTTAAGGCAGCTATAGTAATCCAGACATCTAACCCTGTGTTTGGCACATGATATAGCCATAGTCGCTTATGCGCCATTAAACCCCATATAGGTAACTACTTAACAAGTCAGAGAATTTATTTTCTGAAAAATGCTCTTTCGTTACTTTTTTGTGGCTCAAGACTCTCTCTCGGTTACACTGGGAATGGCACCAACGATTCAGCCCAACCACTGAACAGGCGCATAAGATCTGTGCTCTGAAAATATTTCCAGAAACAAGCTCTCAGGGGTTGAGGACACAGTTTTTGTCAAAACTCTTCTATGTATATACAACCAAATAACTAAATCCTGCTGCAGTAGAACCTCATATATATGTTCCCGGCTCATACGATTTCCCATTTCATACGCTCTGAATGACAAGCAGTAAAAATCTCCCCTGAAGTTACACTAATTTTCTCCCTGTCAATATGTTCCCAGATAATGCAATTTTCATGTTACTATGTTCGAAATTTTGACAAATTGTGGCTGTATAATACGTTTTGCGATAGCCAAATGTGGGCTAACATGTGCTCGCAACTTGATAAAATCAGCAGCGCTTACCTGGTGCAGTTGCTTTCCTGCAGTGCTCAGGTGCAATGGGGCGAAGCATCAAAGAAAGCCAGCGAGCCAACTTATGCGGCACTCGTTTCTGTGGAGACATTACTTCATGAGGAGAAACGCGGGGCTTTCTTTGCAGTCTCTTACTTAGGGGCTTAGGGGTGAACCATTTGATAACTACAACTATTCTGGAAATACAATGCTGAAGAAGACATGGAAAACACAAGAGTTGACAGCACGTGCGCCCGTGCTGTCCACTCTGTGTTTCGTCCTTGTCTTCAAAGCGCTGTATTTTCATCATGCTAAACCAACTCTTCCGAGCATCCACCTTACAATTGTGTGCTTGCATATGAGCGGGCCGGGTCTGGGGGACGCAGCACAAGCGTAAATGTTGGGACTATAAGCCATTGCGATGGCTTCTCCACATGTCTCTGGTGTAAAGGGGCAAAACACCGGGAAGCAATCAAGGAAGCGATCTCGAATCGTCATTGCCTTCTACAAACTGGATTTATTACTAAATCTCTTCCGCATTTAAGACAATGCAAAAGGGATTGAATTCTGCGAGATTTAAAAAGAAAGGAGCTGTTCCTACTTAATGGCTATACGCTAATGTACACTCTTATACAGTGAAAGTCTCAATTCTAGAAGCCTTTATACAACATTTAGCAGTTAAATTTTTCAAAATCGGGCTGTTCAGATCATAAGTTTTACCGGATAATAGGTTTTCTTTTTATCTCTTAAAGAAAGACATATCAATGAGGTTTTACTGTAAAGTGAAGTCTCGTTGATGTGATCCAGCTTAATACAGTTTCTGGCATAACATGGTTCTTTTTTCCCCAACTGACACCCTATAGAAGCAGTGCATTTTCATACGGATGACATGATCATATTTTTACGTGGGTTTGAAAAACACTATCCCAAAAACATGAAAAACTAGTGTTTCCAATATCCCTCTAAGAGGCAGTGAAAAAGCGCTAGTGGGAAGCGGGGCTTGGGTGGGGTGGGGTACTAGATACAATAGTAGTACTATTTGCTTATGTAATGAACCTCCCCCCTTTTTTTTTTTTTTCAAACTTTTGTGCCAGGTTCTGCAGTTTAATGCCTTTGCTATCACAGTCTTCATAGCTGGTATTGGCAGCCTGCCAAGATACTGCATGCACCAATGTTTGGCACCTAGGTTAGCGCACCAAGTTTTAGACTCTCTTCATGTCTTCATCTTGGATGCAGAGCTAAGCAACGAAATTGTGCCTCGTTTCTTTGAGTTTAAGAAAAGCTTGCTTCTGGATATTTAGAAACAAAAAGTCCAATGCGAAATAAGAGGTTATTCAAAGGGGGCTAATCAAAATAAGTTCGGTGCCAAGTATGTTATTATTTGTGGCCTTCTGGGCCAGTTTTGGATAAGGCGATTATTAGATATGTTTTAATTTCCGACGCCCATAAGAAGTGCATAATGAGATTCTACTGTGAATAAATGTTTAATTACCCCATTTGGATGGTTTATTCGAATGGGGAGTTTGAAGCTGTTAACAAGGCAATGCCACATTTCTAAAGTCCTGCAGTGTGACGAAGTCTGACAATTTTTCCGTACAAATTCACAACTGATTGCAAGAGCCGTGCAGGAAGCTAGGTACAGATGTCACGTTCAGTGATGTGATGCTGTGGCTATGCGCCAGTCGGCCTGTCTGCGCAAGGATGTGTTACACACTTTATTTTGCTCCGTCATTGTATAAAATGACGACCTAGTTGTGAGTGGTTGCCAAGCTTACCAAGCTGTGGGGCAAAAACATGTACACCCGTGAGCAAAAGGGGTATACTCCACGCTAACCACGATTGCATTTTTTTTTCTGTATAAAAAGATGTGCCAAACAAAATTGCTTGGACAAGGTGGGAAGTATATCAAGGAGGGTAGCTTAAACGTATCTCAGAAATAACTACTTCTCTGTCGGAAAAATGTGGCTGGCAGTTTTCTTGCAGCAAGTGGAGTGTACCACTTTTGCAAATGACTGTACATAATGTGGTGCACTACCAGTTAGTTTTACTGACTGCTATGGCCACTGCGTCATGTCAACATCATATGAGCGTCTGTATCAATCTTCTGTGCGTCTCATGTTCTTAGTTCTGGTTTCGTTTGGGGAAAAAAGTCAGATTTCCTCGTGCTACAGGGCTTTAGAAAATGAGTATCTTTTTTTTACTTTGGAAACTTTGTCCGTGTCTTCGAACTCTGCATTGGGGTTGTCTACACATGTAATAATTAAATGGTCAATTAATGGGTTTAAGTTAATTCTTTAGGTAATCGGTTGAATTTTGCAGTATATTGTGTCCACCATGGCTGAGAGTTTGTCACTGAAAATATATTTTGTTTTCTGTTTTGATCTCGCTTTTTCAGCAACATTTTAGCGTTTTCATGTACAGGCTGGAGTTTATACTGTAGAGCACTCAAAAGTACACCTAATGCATTCTTTAAAATTCAGTTTTTACTGGAAAAGTCCAGAATTTTACATCATTGGCATTTCTGGCATGCGCAGCATAACTAGCTGCCTATTCAGTGCTTGTTTTACTAGGAAACAGGCAAAAATGAACAAAGTACTGAAATTAACAATGCAATGAGACCGCATGATTATCAGGTGGCCCCACCTTCTAGCCAAAAAGCAGTTGGGCTAAGTATGTTTTTTCGCTGCGCTTAAGGACCTTGACACAGCTTTGGTAGTCATTTAAAGAAGGCAAATTCAAAAGCAGGAATCAATGCCACGAAAGGGTCATGGTCTGGCTTCTGCTGTGGTTAAGCAGTACTTCACTCGCTGCCATTAGGATATGTGTTCTTGTTTGATACACAATACAACCAGAACATAACAGAGTATCGAAAAGCAAGTTTAAGCTTACATTTTTGCCTCATGGTCCAATCATATATCTTCGGCATTTTATTTTTTGTTCAACTATTCAACTTCCTTCTGCAACGATACCTAATAATACCACTATTTAGGTGCTAGTACTGATACATGAGCTGCTCGTATAAAAAAATGCTAAGATAAACTTGTATTCACTGATATTGACACGTGCATTAGAGCTAGAAGAAGGAGCGAAATGGGACAAAGTAGAGGACGTTGAAGTGCTCGCCCGTTCCTGTTGCCCGCATTCCTGATTCAGCTCTCTCGGTGCCCTCGTTCAGCGGTTACAGCAATTCTTTAGTGTAACAACCGTTACAATATGATTGGAAGACCGGGGCCTGTAGGACTTCACCGCAAGGCATTGAGGAAGGCAGACAATGGCAGGAGTTAGGAGAAGAGTAAACTGAAGATTTATTTTGCATATTTACAACAATGCAAACGTGCAAGCACGTCAGAGGGAGTGAGGTAGCTCTTAACTAAGAGCACAGGCGATGCACACGAAGCCGCCCTCGTAGGCTGCCTAAATCACTTTTCTGTCCAACTGTAGAACCCGCAGCTTCCCAAACGTCCAATAGGCGCTGAGCCGCTTCTTTTGGCTCCGCCCAACTGTTCTATGCACAAACGCGCACAGATACACATACCTCCTCGCACTTGAACAGGGAATACTGTAGACCGCTGCAGAATAGCTAGGCCGTCCCCGTTGCTCTCTATGATGCGGCGATGTCCCATCTGGTTCCAGCCATCTTCAATGGCGCCGGTCAGGCGATGGTGCACACATCCTCTGCAGCACAAAGCCTGGTCCAAGCCAATATGTCTTAATGGCCCTCGAGCAGCGCATGCAGCAGCTCCTTTGAATTCAGTCGCCTCCCTGAGAGCAATTAAGGACGCAATCTTCCGCAGTGACGTCACAATACGACGAGTGCAGCTGCTCCGTTTCACCCCGCCGACCCGGTCCATTGTTGCGAAAGTTCCAGTCACAAACAGTCTTGCTGCAACGGTGCCGGCCAGGCGTTAGGGCACCCATCTACCCGCCACCAAACTGGAGCCTGAGAGAACTACACCCTGGTCCAAGCCAGTATGTCTTAATGATCATGGGGTGATGCAAGCAGCATCTTTGAGTCAAGTCTCTTCCCTAAGAACAGCTAAGGAAGCCATCTCCCGCTGCTTGGTCACAACACAACGGCGTGCCGCGGCTCCTGGTTTGCCTTGCCGTCCTGGTCCATTGGTGAGAAGAGGGGTGCCAGAGATCAAAGGACGCCAGTTTCCCAACAAAAGCACTTGACTTCAATTAACTTGTAGGAGACGTGCCTCTCCAAGTCCAAAAAAAAACATTCTTGAAATAAACATCGAAAACCATTCACTGAATTTCCAAAAATAAAAACTAAATAGGCCAACCCCTACATATCTGCAACCAAATTATTGTATGCTATAATGTGTCATACCAGGAGAGACTGAGTTTGGTGAGTTTTGAGATTATCCAAAGGGAAAACAAAGCAAAAAGAAAACACTGCTTTGCTCAGCGGCACTCGGCACTTTGGAACAGTCACTGATGCACTCAGTATACTGGAGTCTGCTGTCAGAGCAAGCACTCGAGGGACTTGTGGTAACCATCATTGCCGGCTGCCAGAATTTATTACAGCAGTTGCAACATATGCAGAATGCGTGGATCTCCCAAGCGGCAGAGTGGTGTGAATTTAAGAGATATCTCGTTTATTTTCATACCTATGTTTTTAAGAAGAACTTCTTTATTTCTAGCTCTCCGTGTTAATTTTCAAACCTATTTGTAAATATTGTTTGCTGCTTATTTTCATTGTTCGTAGTATTCGCTTTGCCCCCCAAATTTGTAACTTGCACACCTCTAATAAATTAGATATTTTTGTTCTGCCATGGTTCACAGAAGAATTGGTCTGTAATCTAACTTGGCAGTTATTCAGAAAAATATTGACAAATTATTCAATTCACGCCCAGTTTTAATATTAGAGTTTGCTTCGCCCCTCAAATTTTATTTGCACAGCTCTTCTGCTAAGCACTTAAAAAGACCTCTCTTGTGCATCATAATTCACAATCAGTGAACCCTTTGATAGCGCATCAGAAGTTGAAGTCTTCGAAGGCTTTAAGTAACAGTAAGTTGTTGCTTTTTTGCCTGTTCAAGAGTTTTTTTGGGGGGTCGGAGTGTTGCCTTTTGCTTTTTTTTTTTTTTTTCCTATAATTTCGTGCCACGTAAAAAGTTTGCGCAGGCACAGATCATTTCGTGATTGTCACAAGCATGTTCAGTAAAGTTCTATTTCCTTGACTGGGTAAATTCAGGTGCATCTTATACAGTAAAACCTCGTTGGTACATTTTTTTAAAAAGTGCCGGGGAAAACATGATCCAAAGTGCCTAATATTAAAAAAATTAACTGCTGAATGAGGTACAAAGGCATTTAGAATTTACTTTCACCGCATAAAAGTGTAGATTAGCATTTATAGACGTGAAGTATGCACAACTCCATTTCTAGCTCTCGCAAAATTCAGTGCGTATCTGTGTTGTTTTAAGGGAAGATATTGAGCAACAGGGGCCAGATCCAGCGTCGGTTCCGTTCGGGAACCGTCGCTGGTTTTGGTTGCTGGTTGCTGCGTCACGTCCGGGGGTGACCCCCAAAATTTCCGGAGGCGGCTCCGAAAGGAACCGGCCGGCCGGCGCAGGAACCGCGACGAGTTGGTTTGCTTCGAGAAAGAACCTCTTTGTGCTCGCTGTGGCGCCTCATGGCCGTAGTCGAGCGACTGTGCGCGCCACGGCTGTGGTATCTTTGGGGGGGGGGGGGGGGGGGGGGGAGGTTTTGCGGCAACACTGGCTAAGGCTGTGGGTTGATCGCGAAGCGAAGTGGGGACGAAGGGGTATGCCGGGCTGCCGTCAGAAGCGAAGGTGCTCTATGCGCTTTGATCGCTACTTTGCGATCGGGAGCTCTCGGTCAACAGCAGTGTGACCATTTGAATCCGGCAGTCGTAAAGACAAATAATTCGCGTCCGTAAGTGTGACACATTACGCCCCCTTCTACATCAGCGGAAAGGGAGCAGACGGTGGCTGACTAGATCGAGTGCTGTCGGATTCCACGTTTCATCGGCTGCGTCCTACAGGGACAGCTATTCACGGAAAGTTCGTGCATACTCGCGACCGCTTGAGCGGCCGATAAGGCTATGGATGCTGCCCCGCTACTAGACAGGCGCGGACGGGCCGGCGCGGTGCCGGTTTCAAGCAGCTCATTTGTACTCGCAACGGCGGCAGCAACTCCTCCGTCATAGAGCTAGCGTGATTCGGACTGCATACTACGAGTGTTGTAGACCTCGTTCTTAGGATATTTGCCATTCTGTGCGAAAGACAGAACTTGCAAAAACTTCACAGTGAGCGAGAAAGCAGACGACGCCGCGGGCGCGACACCGTCTAGCGGCGAAAAACGTACTCATGAGCCAAGAAAATTGCTAGGCAGTTGTTAACAGGAAGTTTCTAAGAATATTTGAGTCTATTATTCACTAGCTTGCATTACTATGTAATTATTAGATTTATTTTGTGCTTAACACCACTTCGGTACTAGTATTTGGTACCAGAAAAAGCCACATGCTCGTGGTGGACACGCCTGCGATCTGGCGCCATCGCTGATTGGCCGCTGTCTTTCCAGTCCTCGCTGTGAGGCAGCGCCCGCTGTCTTGCTGACGTCATCTCGAAAGAGAACGGTTCCCAAAAGGAACCTCCGCTGGATACAGCCCCAGATCTGGTTCACAGAAAGAATGACTAGCCAGAGTTGCTTCCTTGTTTCAGGATGCTTCACCACTTTACACAAGTGCCATGTGAAGAAGCCATCGTGATGGCTCACAGTCGCCACGCTTTTGCCCATGCTGCTTCCCCCAGACCCTGGGGGAAGCAGCGTGGGTAAAATACAGTAAAAGCTCGTTAATTTGAACTTTGCGAGATCAGGAGAAAGTTTGAATTATTGAATGGCCTCGAAAAAACTGACAAGCCAATTTGCATTGCGGTAAGTTTACCATATTTACACTTTTAACGACGGCCTCTCACAATGAACCCCCTCTCCCTTTGAGAAAAAGAAATTGAAAAGAATTTGATAAACAGAAAAGACGTTCGTTAGCACGTTCCTCCATTTCAGGTTCCTCCATTTCAGGCTGTGACCGTCGCATCCCACTGCACATTTCTTGGCAGTGTGCCAAGATGCTGCGCAGCGATAACATAGGGGTGTGCGTACCTTTTCAGGCTAGCTCTCTGGTAAGAGGAAGCTGGAAGGGGGGGGGGGGTAACTTGGCAGAGTTCTAGCTTGTAGCATTGGTTCCAGCGCTCGTCTGGTTGTGCAGGTCTCGTTTTCACTTTATCCACTGGGACACGACACAATCATTGGAATGCGTGATAGTACAAACGTGTTTTGAAGCGGACGGTGCTTAGAGCCGGTGCTTAGAGCCGGTGTCATGACCGCGACGAACCACCTGCTTTCGTTGATGACTAAGGGTGGAAGTTTAGACGACTGCCACTAAAAGAAAAAAGTTTTTCCCGCGTGATAATTTGGTTTTTTATTTGGAAACCCATAGTGTCCATCCGACGTCATAGCCTTTCATTGGCGATGGTCGGAACTGCGCCCACAGAAAAACTTATCCATATTTCCGAATTAACGGGGGTCAAATTAGCGAGCGTTGAGTTGCAAGCTTCGGAGGTTGTGCGGAAGAGAAAAGCAGGCAGCCGCGGTGCCGGTTGTGGTGCCACATTGAATTAACGAGCTTTCACTGTAGTTATAGTTGTCAAATAGGTCATCCCTATGCCCCTAAAGTACCTCAAAATAAGCCACCGCATTTCTCCTCATAAAGTCATGTTTCCACGGGAACGGGTGCCTCGTATGTTGGTTCGTTGGTGTTCTTTGATGCTTTGCCCCGTTGCATCTAGGCACTGCACGAACGCAACTGTGGCGGATGATCACCAGTGATCAATTTTTCACATCGTGAACGCTCATTAACATATGTCCGGTTGATCGCAAAACGTGTTATACGAGCACTGTTTGTTGGAATTTCTATCGTTGTAACTGAGAAATCATGTCATCCAGGAACGTATTTACCAGGAGAAAAATGATGTAACTGTATGGGAGATGTTTTACTGCCCACGATTTTGAACGTATGAAACGGGTTATCATGTGAACCTGGAACCTATTTACTGGGAGTGGTCTCAAGGGCACGGATCATTTTACGCTGATCACGCAGCACGTTCAGCAAAGCTGTATTTCCTTAACTGGGTAAATTCAGGTTCGTCTTATACACAAAATGTTATTATTGAAAGCCTCTAAATGAGGGGTGCATCTTATACACTGGAAAATATGATACATTGAGTCATGGCAATATTAGGCAAATTTATATTGAGTGTATAGAGATTCAATCGAATGTTCTTATATTGTTTATTGTACTCAAGACCTTATCACAAACCCAACCAAGTTTTTATGCAGTTTCGCATGTCCCAGATGATTTATTCTTATGAAGAACTCAATTTATATTAAAACCTATGTCAAGAATTCTAAATATCTGGTGGGATTTGAACCCACAAATTTTGGTTTGCGAGCCACACTGCTGAAAAGCCTTGCTAAAAAATATGTATGTCTTTCACGAAAGGTGGTGTCTTGCAACTGCATGCAAATGAAAAAGTCTGAAATAAGAGAGGACCACCGGCCGCTGTTGCATCATACCCTTAAGCAGACCTTGAGTGTCCCTGTAATTTTGTTTTGCTGCTATCCAGGATGAAATAGCCATACCAACAAAATTTTACTGTGCTCATAAAGTATCAAGGGCGCTGGAGCTCATACAGAGTTATGGGAAATGCAGGCTTGAAGGAAAGTCTTCTGAACCAGCAATCCAGGAAGAAGCTGCATCTACAGAAAAGACTTCCCACATGCTCAAGGCGACATGCTGGAAGTGCGGCACTGTGATACTATTGCGGAAGGGGTGGGTCGTCGTTGGACCACCAGTGTCAGGAGGTAGCACGGCCAGTTCCAAAGATTTTCCAAACACTGCGAGCACAGAAAAATTTGCTACGTCGAAAGTGACGCTGGTCCTCCAGGCTGCAGTGGGAGGCAGTGCAGAGAGTGGCCCTTCAGGTAAGACTCTGCTTGTAGAGCATCATCAACTAATGTTTACCATTTGGCTTTTCTGAGTCGTTGGCCTAATATAAAGGGGCTTTGTCTTTTGAATATTTGTAATTCTGGGAGGAGGAGAAACTGTTAGTTCCAGAAGATGAGAACTTTAAGCAGATACAAAAAATATATTTCTCCAGTTGGTATTATAGAGCACCGAACTAGGGCTGAGGGGGAGCCTCAGTTCACATGCCGAGCACAGATACGTTTCAACAGGTGGACTTCTCTTCGTCTGGGTCAGACGAAGACAAGTCTACTTGTTGAAACGTGGGCTCGGCTTTCTAACTGAGGCTCCCCCTCAACCCTTGTTCAGTGGTCTTTTATACTGTGTAGACTTCTTTCTCTCATTCTACTCCAGTTGGTATCCCAGTGCTGGCTGTCACCAAGAGCAGTACTGGATTGCACTTCCAAGCATTCGAAAGGCAATATTTAGTGCAGTGCAGCTGTTTTTGTTGCCTTAAATGTCTGCAGAGCATTACAGAAGGAACTGATGAAAAGATTTTATTTGTGAAACTCTTCTATCGAACCATTCTCTTGTAATAGCAAATCATAGTGACTCTGTACTTCCAAGAAGTAGGGGACCTGTGAATTTAATTTGGAATATTTTCGAATAGTATTTGCTATTCAATTCGCAGGCCTCGTAGATGTTCAGAAATTACGAATTTCTGGTTGATCTCGATTGGCAGCAAAACTTCACATTTCCAAATGGCACTCCCAAAGGCAGTGTATCTGCACTTAGAGACAGCTTGCCGTTGCTATGTAGCCAAGGCTAGGGGGCTGGACAGCGTTCTTAGTGTTACTACACCAAGTAGTTTGGGCATGCCTGGCCTCGTCATGGCTTTGGCTTCAGTTCTACCTTTATGTTGAATTACTAGCTTTTGAGCCGCCAAGTATGCAGAAACATGTTCCTTTGTGCCTCTGGACGCCAATGTGAATGTAACTTCATGACTAATGAGTAGTCCACATGACGTATGTTGTCAAAACAAACGTGTTGTGAAAGCATGCAGAGACCAGCGGAAAGACTCGGCAGATGCGGTCCAGGTATGTTTCGTCGGATTCTCAGTAGGCTACGCAGCCATTGGCACATGCACAGCGCATTGTACTAAGGTTAAAATGCTTTATACTAATGCTGCACTAGTTAGTATTCTAGTATAGCTTGATGTAATAATGACATAACTAATTCTATAATGCCATAATATCCCGGACCAAGATCCTTGGAACTTCTGGGAGGATGATATTCTGCTATTCACTCAGCTTGTCGGCTTGTAGCTCTAGCTGCGTAGCCACTGAAAGTTGTCCCCGAATATAGCCTCGATGCTGTCGTTAGCTGGTTACGAGCCTGAGTGGCACCAGTCATTTCATTTTATAATAGGGCGCAAGTTAAAAAGTAGTAGTTGCTATATGCTGCGGTATGCGATGTGTGTTGTGTTTGGCTGCGCAATAAATGAAATTTGTTTTCAAAATTCAACCATGCCAAACAAGCCAAAGGTGTCGAATCAGTTTATAATTTGGTATAATGACTAGCTGCGTATTTAGGCAACTGGGTTCCGTCATGGAGGAATTGTGTGTGTGATGGTTACTGTAGACTTGAGTTGTGTCTGGCTACAGTTTATTGTACGCTTGCACACGGAAGCAGGCCTGTTTGTGGAGAACACCATAAGGGTGCAAAATCACGATGCGTGAGCTGCTGCAGCACTTTCGTGGCTACTACTTTGACCAGTCTAAATTTTAGTCATCCTAAAAATCACTCCTTCGACCACAGTGGACAAGGGAAAAATGTGCGACAGAAACATTGGGCTCAAAGCTAACCCACACAATTGCTTGGGCACTGCACAGCATGGTTTTGTTTTCGCACCTTTGCGGTTCATGATAGTGTTTGGATGGTTAAAGGGATGCTGAACAAAAAATTTGCCGCCGAGATTCTAGCGCAGATGACAGCTGTCTTATTGAGAGTGACCAAAACAACACTTTATGAACAGAAATGAGTGGAAAGTACAGTGAAAGCTTGTTAATTCGAACCTCGATAATTTGAATTTTCGGATGATTCGAACTACACTACTTCGTCCGGCCAAGCTCCATAGAGATCTGTGTACAAAAAGGCCCGCTAATTCAAATGCGAGTCGGTTCCGCAACGGATAATTCGAACTACGTGCCGCCGCGTATGGGCAGCTTGGCGCACAGCACGTGGCAAAAAAAAAAAGAGAATTCCTTAGAGAAAGAGCGGCGTAGTTAGAGACTGCCGCTTCCAAAACGGGGACAGAAACCAGATGGATGAGTGGGTAAAACCTAAATGGCTCCGTAACAGGCACGGCGGCGCCGGAGAGTAGGGGTTACTCTCTTCCGCGCAACCTCCGCAATTAAATACTCTTTATCGAGCCCTGTTAATTTCGGAAGTACGCATAAGCACTGTCGGCGCGGTCCCAGCAAACGCCCGCAAGAAGCTGACTTCGGATGGGCGCTACGGGTTATGCGTTTTTTTTTTTCTTTTTTTTTTCTTTACGAGAGTCGTCCATTCTTTCATCCGTCGGCCGGCCGTCAACGAGAGCAGGCGGTCGGCCACGTTCAATAATGTCGGCTTTTAGCATCGTCCCCTTCAAACGGCTTTTGCTGTTATCGCGCGTGATAGTAGACAGTGCCCGCCCCAATCGCCTATAGTGCCTATAGCATGATAATGCGAACATATTGAAAATAAGGCTTGCACAACCGGACAAGCGCTGGCACCCTGCCAAGTTCGCTTTCCTCCTTGCTACAGCCAACATCAAAAGAAAAACATCACTATGCTATCGCTGCGCAGCATTTGGCGCACTGCCAAGTTAACGGCTGATTTCTTTTTCTTCTTTTTTTTTTTTTTTTTCGTGACGGCGGGGAACAGAAGGACGCTTTAACGGCTGACGCCTTTTTTTTTTTCTTTCTTTTTTTCGAATTCTACGGTGACAATTGCGGGTGGGCGGGTTTATTATGCGAGTGGGTTGTTTACGCTAGTAAATACCGTAGATTTACTGTAATGCAGATAGTTCTAGTCAGTTTTTTCGAGGCCATGTCATAATTCGAACTTTTTTCCCGGTCCCGTGAAGTTCGAATTAACGAGCTTATACTGTATTTAATGAATATTTCTCAAATCGCCGCACCTAGCGGCCTCCTGTGAAAGCTCTGACAAAACCGGATACCACGTCACTTTTACCTACCTCCCTCATGCCTACCTAGCCACCCCCATCGCAAGCAATCGCAACCGCTCATTTTCCCCTTCCTCCATGGCACTGGAACTAGGAGTAGATTTCCTTGTCAATAAGTATATAGCGGGTAATATAGATGAATTCAATAGTAATAATGAGAGGGTGGCAGGCATCATAATTAGGCTTAATAAGCGGTATAAACTGAAGGTTGTACAGGCCTATGCACCTACATGTGATTATAATGACCAGACATTTGAAAGCTTCTACGAAGATGTAGAATCGGCAATGCGAAAAGTAATGACGTAGTATACTGTACTAATGGGCGACTTCAATACCTGTGGGTCCAGAGAAATCCTTCGAATCATCCTGGATTCGAAATTAGCAAGCAGAGTTCAAATTACTTGGGTTTTTGCTGTACAGTAAAACCTCTTTAATGCGAAGTCATTGGGACAGTGATAAATTAAGCGGGTTTTCGAATTAGCCGAACACTTCAAGAAATACAACTCGGACTAAAAGATTTGTTGTGATAATGCACTACCTTTATTCGGCATACTTTAACGCCGTAGCGTTAATAGACCAGTGTCGCACAAAAGTCTGTGTCGTTGGCGGCGGCCGCCGTAGTCCGGCGTTGGCCGTGAGAAAAAATCCCAAAAGCATTAATAAATAAAAAGAGTAGGAAAAATCGCCGACCCGAGGAATCGAACGTGGGCCTCCGGGGTGCGAGACGAGCACGCTAACCACTCCGCCACGCCAGCTAGATGGTGTCAAATGGACAAAGGCGCGTCTATTGATTGCGGTGTTGTCTCAGAAATGTCCCTTAGAGAAGTGTATTGTGGCGTATAATAATAATTATGAGCATGTAAATTACAGAACACGCAGTTAAGCGAGTGGCAAATTACTTTTCCGCTATACTTCCTCTTCGCTTGGTGTGCACGTAGCGCCATCATGAGTGTGGCGCACGGAATAAGATAGACAGCGCATGGCCTCCAAGATCTTTATCGCGCCGGCTCAGATCGGCAACGATGTTGTCGACGAACTACGATTGCAACTTGAGGGCCGCGCGTTTCGGCAAGGTGGCTGGCAGTGCTTCTACGTCCTGGAAGGATTAATAAATAAACATGGGTATAGAAAGTTGCTCTATGTAAGAGTTCGAAACAGAGCCTCCCTTCTTAGTGCACGCCTCATCCGCATTGTAAGCAAAGGAACGCTTATACGCAAGAACTGGAGCCGAAAGGTTCTCTCGCAGAGGCCGCTAGGGGAAGCGATGACGTCACCGCTAGGTCATGAAGCGTCTAAACATGAACTCGCTCTTGAGAGACATGTAATGAAAGCGGCGGCATCTACCAGTGCCGGGCGCACTACGGTGTCTCTTGTGCTATCGAGTTTCATTCTTAAAGGCGAAGCTTAAGCGTCCTCTAAATTTTTGAATTAAAGTAATCAGAGATGCTGGTTTTCCACATCCGGTAGTTTGCGGCTCCGAAGGTTTTGTCCAGTTAGCCAACTAGGTGAATCATTTCAGAACTTCCACCGTGGCACTTAACAAAACTGCAGATTACCTTCAGCAATCAGATAACTTTACTGAGAGCAGGAGCTCGGGGAGGCTTGTCACTGTTGTCGTCGCATATGTTCTCAACAGCAGTAACGTCACAGGTTTACCGCTCATGTTCGCACCGAACAGCATAGTAATCCTGTCCTTGGCCTGTTTTCCACCCTTGAGTGTGGTGTCCTTCGCTGTGAATGTTGTTGTTGGCAGCATCTAATAAAAAAAGTGCAGCCTCGTCAAGGTTGTAAACATAGTTTGCACCGTATTCGCTAAGCAGAGGTGCCAAAGTGTGCTTCTTCCAAACCTTAACAATGCTCTTGTTAACGTTGCTGCTCTCATTACAGAATTCTTCGTGCCCAAGTTTCAGAGCCAGGTCATTGGCCTTCTCCCGCAGTATCGTTTCATTGAAAAGGAGATGGGCCGCATTAGCTTTCTGCAGCCAGTGAAGCAGAGCTGATTCCACATCTTGATATGTGGGAGCTTGCACTCGTGACCGCTTCGAAAAATGTGTCTTGCTTTAAGCCTCTAGGGTCTTCGACTTGTTACCGTGCGATTTAGCCAGCTCGGTCTTGGAACAGGCATTCTTGCCTGCTTCTTGGATCAAACAGAACTTCTGCTGCAGTGTCAGTCTTGCACTTCGGAATTTTGTTCACTACTACGGACATAAAGCTAACACTTTTGCACACCCCAGAAAACAACTGCAAGTAGCCAAACCCTAACCGCCACACACAAAACAAAGAAATGGCTTAGGCGAGACCTGCGTTAGCACATACTTGCAGCATTGGAGGCACAAGAGAAGAGCAGTCGTGCTGCCGCTGACTCAGTGCGAATAGAGAGTGGAGGGGAGACCACGTGACAAAAACTGTATGCCTGCCGCGTTGCAGTGAAGCACGTCTTCTCCTTTGCAGGTACATGTTTCGGGGGTCCGTGGGCTGCACTGTGGACCGATTTTTGTGCTTAGATCGGGCTGGCGCAGGCCGCTGGTTTGAACTATCCGGTCAGATTTACATTGGAAAATACGGGGCCACAGATTACCTTGGAATTATCGATGTTTTGCTGTATTTGTATCGAGCATTAACAAATATTACGGAACTGATACGCGGTCCAGAATCAGAGTGATAAGCCTGTATGCCGGCGGCTGTTAAAAAACAACAAATACAGTTCTGAAGGTTTCGCGGCAGTATGATCCCGTAGGAAAGTTGCACTAGTTCCATTCCCCTACAGTATTGCCCGTGCATATATTCACACAGAAAAAGACACAAAAGCTGCTGCGAAGGTAACTGCAATTACCTTGAGTGGTCGCTTCAGCGCGATATTGCCGATATAACAGACCTGCGGACTTTAAAGTAGCTTTTCTTTGTTTTTACTTTCGAGAGTTTCAAGTGACTCATCACCGGTTCTATAGTAACATCGTTATGATCCGGGCAGTCCCGCAGCGTTATTTCTCAGTCTTAAATTTTCTTTTTGAAGGTCATTAAGAGTCTGACAAACGTACGAACTAAATATCCACGTACAACCTAGCTTTGGTCGAGCAGGATATTTAAGTATATATGTACGTACGTGGAGTTTAATGTCCCAAAGTGAAATCTGTTATGAGGGGTGTAAAATAAGCATAATAGATAACGCGCATTCGAATAAAAAAATTTTCCAAGTACATTCAAAAACATCAGCTGATCGCGCAAATTTTGCATAAAGCGATCATGGAGAACTTTAATTTGCATCGGCACTCATGCGTTTCTCCTAGAGAGCAAAGAGAAAGAAATGAGAGCATTCTCACAGGTCTTAATGTATATATTAACCTGTGAATGACCTTGGCTACGTATGTAAGATGAGACAGACTTAAACGAGCAGGCGAAAACAAGTTGGCAGCACATTATGCGAACATGTTACAATTACTAAATGATTGAGTTCTTATTAAATATGAAATTCTATGACTTAAAGTTGGCGGTAAAGTGAGCTAGAAATTTAATTCCTAGTTCACTATATATAGTTGCCGATAATATTGTTCCTTCAGTGAAAGTGCTTGAAGCAGCGAAAGGCGCGCAGTGAAAAGAGTCTGCATTTGAAAACACACTTCCAGTCATTCACATCGTCGTCCTCCTTGCATGCGCTAGGAATAGGCCCTGGAGTTGAGTAATGTTGCTTATTAGTCTTTCTTGTACATTGCGCTTTCTCGTTTTAATTTAACTTAATCACTCACTGCAGTTGCCTACTCACCGTAGCCGCACGCTGTTGAGGCCATGGATAAGGAAGCCAATGCAGCGCTCTTCGCAGGTAATTCCAGCAGTAGTCGGCTGATAACGTGCTAGAATACTCTCCAGGCATAAACTACACTATTTCTACGCAAAAGCGAAGCTTACGCTTCAGAATATTTGCACGCTCCAACTGATTTTGAAGGCAGCATCGCTTGGCGCAGTGTAGGCATGCTGCGCTTTTGCCTACACCCCATGTTGCTGCCGATTGCAGCGCCACCTTTGTTTACAAACATGACGCTTGTCTATACCATCTTGGGAGCTTCATTTCGAGGAACTTTTTGAAGTCTGCAAGTAGAGAGGAGCAAAGCCTACCCTGCTCCACCCATTTTTATGTCTGCGCCCCATGTCTGATGCATTGGGACTACTGTGCTCAAAGACGCAGGATCGAATCCTGGCTGCGGCGACCGCTTTTCGATCGAGGCACAATGCAAGGCACCCACGTGCTGTGCGATGTCAGTACACATTACAGAACCCCAAGTGGTTGAAATTTCCAGAGCCCTCCACTACAGTGTCTTGTAGCCCAATTCACTTTGGGATGTTAAACTCCATAAACCAAAGCATACTATTCTCGCATCTGTATAAATTTTGATCCACTACTGCAGCCTGTTAGGACCAGGTAAGCGTGGAAATCATGCAGTGTAGCTGTAGCCCTTCCCTTTTGCTTGAAGCCCTTCACATTTGAGGTAGTTTGGCCCGTGGTTTGTGCAGAAGCCAGCCAGCAGGCGCACGGAGGTGCCAGGCCAAAGACGAGGCAGTTCTTCAGGCTCACAACGCAGTTCCCAGAGTGCTCTGCTGCCAATGATGGCGGTGACCCTGGTGCTCAAGGCACTGGCCATGGTCTAGCATCAGGCCAACTCAAGGAGGGAGTTGCGTTAGGGCACTCTTGTGCTCCAGATTGCGCTCAGCTGCGCAAGCCTGGCAGTGACACTTCCAGCGGTGAGTATGTCCTTCATGTGAGCAGCTGTCTCCAAAGGTGGTGCACAAAGGGCAAATGCCTGACAGAAGGTTGGAGAACAATGCAGCAAACTTGCTAACTCCGTGAACTGTAAAAAAAAAAACGCTCTTGACCCTTCTGAAGTGTGAAGCACACTGTATTAATTCGCCTAAGAACACAAGCCAGTTCAGAACAAGTACCTTTTCTTTTCTCTCGACAGTCACTTGCAGAGAAGCAGAAAGAAAGCGTGCACAAAGGGAAAAGGGTCCCAGTACAGCTCCATGATAGAATTGAATACAGTACAGAACTCCACTCCTATATCTGCGTTAAGTCTGTTAGCGAGCGAGTTTGGCTTCATTCATGGCACTGTATTAGAACACTGACCGGTTCCTAAGGTATTTCATCGCCACTGCTGATTGGGATTAGTTTTAATGTGCGATAAGCACTTTCTAAGGAAAGCGTGTAATTGATGATTTCCTCAATTCCCCTTTTGTTGTCTGTCTTGAGTATATTGAACTGTTACTTATTGCAAAACGAATTTTGTTGAAAATCCTGTGTAATTGTGTAGCAATGCTTCACTCATACGCTGAACTCTCTGGAACAAGACATTCAGTATGTTGAATGGCATGCGAAGTGCTAGGTGCAACTTTGAGCCTCTACTGGCAGTGCTAGCCACGTGCAGCCACCATAAAACTGCACAACTTGAGGGAACATCGCATACGATTGGCAGTGGTTTTTAGTTTAACAGCACCCTCAACACTGGTGCCGTGTGGGAAAGCCAGCTGCCTCTACAGCACTCTCCTTGGGGTAAAGCTAATCTAACCAACCAAAGGTTACCAGTGGCCTGCCCTACTTCGGAAAGTATTGCGGAAACATGCAGGAACTCAATCTAAAGGTGGTTGCGTTCACGGTGCATTGCTGACACGTTTAATCATCTTAGTAGGTGCACGTTTGCAAGCTGCTGCCTATTTATCTGTCAGTTAAAAAATGCAACTAATACCCATGCCACAAGGGAAAATTAATGTCATTTCCACCGAATGACATTCGTTCAATTTAATGACATTTTTTCGACGCACTGCTACATGACCAAAGCTAATGTCATTTGCAAATGATGGCAATTGCGATAGATACACAAATGTTAGTGCGCCTTTGA
Source organism: Amblyomma maculatum (assembly GCF_055883805.1). Taxonomy (NCBI): domain Eukaryota; kingdom Metazoa; phylum Arthropoda; class Arachnida; order Ixodida; family Ixodidae; genus Amblyomma; species Amblyomma maculatum. Next base: position 48,404,311 of record NC_139350.1, read on the forward strand.
GAGAATGATTAGCGCTGTGAACGAAAGCAGCCTTTAAAATCATATTTATGCCTTGCATGACTCGTAACTAACCTTTTGATTACGACTACCCATTACGAAGTTAGCGACTGCGCTGGTTGCGTTTGTTTACGAAAGGGTAGGGAACGTGCGCGCGTCGGTGCCTGGGTGTGGAAAGCGGTCGAATTGTTTCAACAACGTACATTTTGCACACTCCAAGTGCAACACGTAAAATAGGCAGTGGCTAGTGTATTGACCGACTACGCTTTTACAGTCGAGCCCACTTATAACGGCCCCACTTAAGACGAAGTTTCGCTTATAACGAACGAGACCGGAGCGACCGCCAAAATATACATTACTTCAATGGCACAAGATCGCACGTATAACGAACGTCCATGAGCGCTGCCGATCGGTTACAGCGAACGGACGGCGTAAATCCGGCGCCCCGATACGAGATAACGATGGGCCCCCATCCCTTTTGGTCTGTTTTCGCAATCCTCCTCACAAGCGAGCTACCCTTTGCTCGGCGACGCGCGCTGCCTACGAGTGTCGGCGCATGGTGTGGCCTGCAAGGCCACGTTGCCGCCCGTCCTCGCAACTCCGCTCCCCTCTCCTCTTCCCGCCCCTCCTCGCAACTCCGCTCCCCTCTCCTTTCGCCATTCCCTCGTCTTCGTCTGTCTCCACGGCGCCGGCCGCCGGCGTAGTCTTCGAAGTTTTGTCGTTTCGTTTCCTGGCTGTTCCATTGAGCAGGCGTGCCAGGGGTGCGGGGCGCCAGGAGGCAGGCCTCTCCATACGCTACAGGTTGTACTGTTTGCACGGGCGGACTGAATGCGCAGCGGCGCGCCGCTGCATTCAGTACGGCGGTGACGGTTCGTGGCCTCCGAGATTTGCGGAGGTAATCTCGGAGGCCATGGGCGGTTGAAAGCAACTACAGTAGGAGCCAACAGGTGGCAGCACTGACGCTCAGGGATGCCTCTCATTGGTCTCCCCGCTGCATACCATGCCCCGCTGTGTGTCCGTTCCGTTCCATTCCTTAGGCACTTCCTCGCTTGCCTCGCGTGATTGTTGCATGTGCGCACGTGCTCCGTCAGTTGCGGCGCTTTGTGGTCATTTTCGTGTGTGTGGTGTGAGCGCTTCGTCTGTCGGGCCTGAGTCGTATAATTCGGGATGGCGGACGGGAATTGCCTGCCTCCAGCGGTCACGAAACGAAAAGCGCTGGACATGGCAACGAAGCGAGCAATTGTGACGGAACTGTCTCAAGGTGCTAAAAATTGCGAGCTGGTGAAGAAGTACAACGTGTCGAAATCAACCATCTTGACAATTCTGAAGAATAAGGAAAAGATCGCCAGCTCCGACACCAACACAGCGGACAGAAAGCGCCTGCGGAAGGCCACCTATGCGGATGTAGAGGATGCGCTGCTTAAGTGGACCAATGATGCTGGGCAAAGCCAAAGACTTCGCATTCCTACTAGATTTTCCCGACTTCTGTCAGGCAATGGCTGGCTACATCGGTTCAAAGTGCGGCATGGGATTGTTTTTAAATCGATTGTCGGTGAGGCGCGTTCGGTAAGTGACCAGGACGTTGCCAATCGGCTTGCAACAAACTGAGCCATTATTGCAAGCTACGCGGAGCAGGATGTGTATAACGCAGATGAAACTGCATTATTTTATCAGATGCTTCCAGACAAGACGCACTCCATGAAAGGGGAGTCATGCGCTGGCGGTAAACACAGTAAAGTGCGCGTTACAGTTCTTCTGTGCACTAATATGAAAAGCAGCGACCGGTGCATGCCGTTTGTAATCGGAAAATCCAAGAAGCCACATTGCTTTCGGAACCATGTACCCGTGCGCTACAGGCACAATACTAAGTCCTGGATGACACGGGATTTATTCGCAGAGTGGCTGGGCGAGTTTGACCGCGACATGCAGAAGCAAAGCAGGCGCGTGCTGCTGTTGCTCGACAATTGCTCAGCGCACCACGTGCAAACGTCTCTGACGGCGGTGACTGTACTTTTCCTGCCGCCCAATACCACTTCTAAAGTGCAGCCTCTTGATTTGGGCATAATACGCTCCTTTAAGGCATCGTATAGGCGCCGCATTGTGCAGTGCTTGCTCATCGCCTTTGACCGTCCGGCCGCTAACTTGCCGCTCCGAGTTTCATTGTATTCAGCCCTTGAGATGGTGAAGGCGGCCTGGGCTGAGGTGACGACCGCTTGCGTGCGAAACTGTTTCCGCAAGGCCGGCTTCGTCGACGCAGTACCGGACGTCGGGCCTGATGCCTCCGATGATGATGATTCCGACGGCGATTTGTGGCAGCGCGTCGTCGACTCAGACATGGGAGGCCCTGGCATTGGTTGGCAGGATTTTATTTCTGCGGTTGAAGACGCGGATATTGCGGAACCGTGCACGAACGAAGGCATAGTTTCTGAAGTGCGGGCCGAGAGCGACGCGGAAGAATCGGATGAAGATGAAACGTCTGAGCCAGCACCCGTAAGCACATCTGTAGCAATGGGCTATATAGAGGGCCTCAGACAACTTGTCTATGCCAAGGGACTCGGCGAAGAGCACGCTAGTGCTTTAAATAAACTGGAGACCGCCCTCATCGCATCTGCACTGCAGAAACAGACGAGCATCACAGACTTTTTTGCTAAGAAATAAATTTCGTGTTTTGACCGCCAACTTATTTTTTCTCTTTTTTAGTTTGTGGTCCAGTTACTACGAACTTCGGGATATAACGAACGGACGCCGCGTTACGCTCAGGTTCGTTATAAGCGGGCTCGACTGTATTGAATATTCGAGTATCGCCTGACGGCGTAGCACACCACAACCCCGTTGAGTCTCGTCATGCAAGATCGTTTGCTCTGCATAAATGCCCGTCGAAAAATGTCGGACCCCAGCCTCATCAAGAAAGCAGACAACAAAATGGCATCACTTGCTGCGCCGGATCCCATGACCTTACCGAAACTGTGCTGCCTGCGAGAGTGATGGATGACGGCGCTCTGGCCGTGCGCTACGCCCTGGTCGTCGCTAGGCCGAAACGGTTTCGTATTGAAGCCACAGCAGACGGCGCGTTGGGAATAGTCAGTTGCCTATTCGTGGAGCTGCTTACTGTAATTTCAATGGTGTCATAAATTTTCTGACAGTAAACGGAAGGTGTAATTTCGGCGACGCATTAGCATTGGAGCTATGTACTACGTACAGCACAAGATCGGATGAGCTGCCTCACACCGGCGCTGCGGCTGCTACGGGGCTGCGAGTAGAAATCGCTCTGGTTACTTATCACCGATCCTCAGTAAAGGTTATTTTTGAGGTTCCTTTATCCAACCGCGTATTATTTAAGGTCAGCAGATTTTGACATGTTTTCTGACGGTGACGAAAGAAAACCACTGTGCCTGCGCCCATGGACTGCGGCAGCCGCGGCCATTGCCGCTCGCGCTGAGTACGGTAACTGGTTGGCTGGTAGCGAGGGTTGAATTTTTTTTTTTTCGCGATGCTATTTGGCATGTTTCACATAATTTATTGACTAGCTACAAAGTTGTAGATGCACAGTAGTACTATAATGCCTGCGGCACTTTTGCAGTTTATTTTGGCTATATATTCTCGCCGAGTGTTGAGATAACACATGCCCTCGTTAGTCTCATTCGAATGAGTTCCTCAAACTCATTCGGTGCCTAATGTCGTTTTCATCGAATGTCATTACATTTCCCCGTGTGGCAGCAAACAAATGTCATTTTGAACAAATGTCATTCGATCGAAATGACATTAAATTTGCCGTGTGGCAGGGGTATAAGACACGCATTGAGACGAAGGCCAGTCAGAGCCTACTTTTCATTGGCACCAGTGCAAACATTGTAGCTGGCCGGCAGATGAGGACAGCCTTAAGTCGTGCACATTCTGCATACAGTTGTACCGGGATATATCAAACTAAGGGGATCGTAAAGCATGTCAATATGTCTACGAGTTTACATATAAAATGTGCCAAGAGATGAGCTTTTTTGTAGACCAAAAGCGTGAATATGTTGTGCCCCCGTTAGCGCTGGCAGCGCGCATTTGCTGCAAAGGCCCACCCGCAGGCCGCCACCTGTGCCAGGCCATCGAAAAGGGGGTGTACTGGACAGATTCTCACTTCCCCTCTGCGGTCTGCTCAAGCGTCTTGCAGTGTGGCCTAAGTGCCATTGCATTTGGGGACTCGTAATAACACACCTGCAAACTATCCCGGAAGAGACTCTATTCGTTGTCGAACTTTTCTGTTGTACGACCGCTGTCCTGTATCTCCTGATAAGTTGCCTAAGCCAGTGCAAGAATGGTTTCTAAAAAACTGGCACCGTGGAATTTGCAGCTGGATTTGTTGCCTTCATCACCACTGGCAGCCTTGCTATTATCATCGGCTAAGAAGTCGACCAAGGCCAAATCAAGCCAAATGTGGTTGCATTTCAATGTCGCATTTCATATTTGCTATTGCGGCCGTTTCTGTGTATGTTTAGAGTTGTCCGGGAGTCTCCCGAATTTTGATTACATCTCCCGATTGTACGGACGCAACCTCAAATTTCCCAAAAAGTGGGTGCCACAGCCCAGCTTTTTTTTTTTTTTTTTTTTTTTTTTTTTTTTTTTTTTTCCGCGTTATAGCTAAGCTATAATCCTATAACGGCCTATTATATAGCCATGCCGGAAAGCAGTGCGCGGACAGTTAGTCGCCAGCATGCACCTTGAATCGAGGTAGCGGCCGCCGGCACCACCATGAATGTGAGCAACCGACGGGCGCTGCCATATTGGATTTTCCGGATTGGCTTGTCTCAGGCTGACTTGCGCATTTAGCAATCCAGTCGTTATATGATCGTGGGTAGTGGTCACTCTAGCCAACGCTAGCCGTGCTAGGCTTCAGTTGGCTTTCTAAGGTCGTCGGGTGAAGTGAGTGGAGTGCGGAACGCCGAGCTACTCTTTGTGTTCTAGCCAACGCTAGCCGTGCTAGGCTTCAGTTGGCTTTCTAAGGTCGTCGGGTGAAGTGAGTGGAGTGCGGAACGCCGAGCTACTCTTTGTGTTTCCCGGGGTTGGAACAATCGATGGCGTTTTCGAAAACCAAGAAGAAATACTTGCAAGTATTTCGCAAATCGTACACGACTGAGTTTCCATGCTTTGACAGTTCATGAAAAGGTGACAAGTATGAAGTCTGTACCACGTACGCCTGTGATGTGAGCGTTGCGCACGGCGGCAATAGACCCCTTTCATAAATGTTAAGTCAGCTTCACCTCTATGCTGCATTCCCCTCTAATGGCGGAACAGCAATGTATTGAAACATTATATTATGGCCATAATTCATATCATTTATGCATCAGAACATATTTGCATAATTGCTCTATTACCACTACATGCATCTGTGTAGAAGCAACATGCGATTTCAGGTCTGTATCGCCATTTTTCTGGCGGCCAGTGACGCCATGTTTGGGGAAAGAAGCAGCGTGGGAAAGCCTACTTAACGATTTTTGCAAGGGGTCCATAACGACATCATGGTACACATCGCTTCACAAAAGCATAAGAACTATGTTCGTGCTGCAGAAGGGCAGGGAACCATTCCAAAACAACAGCGAAGACAGTGTGATCCGTGCAGAGTGCCTCTTCACAGGATTTCTTGTCGAACACAACCTGCCGCTAAGCGTGAGTGATCACGCGGAACCTTTGTTTCGGAAAATGTTCCCTGAATGTGACGACGCGAAGCACTACGGATGCGGACGTACCAAAGCAACTGCCATCGTCGGGGAAATGGCTGCGGATGCCGAAAGCTCAATGCTGGAGCCTGAAACGCCGTGCTTCATATGCCTGTGGCAATGCCCTTCAAGGCAAAAAAATACTCAAAATCTACCATAAAACGATCTAGCTATATTAATAATACTAGCAGCATACTAGAATAACCTAATAAATTGGGTAATGTTCCACTAGGGAGGGCTGGGAGGCCCAGCTTGTCCTGGTCCAGAGAGCTCGAGCAGCGGCGGCGGCCAATGGCATCCTGGAATAGGGTCTGCCACTCAGCTCCACAACCAAACGCACTTCCCTTCCCAAATCATATCATCGTAAATAAATGTTTTCCCCTCCTCCTCCTCCTCTGCACGCTTCCCATCTCTTAGTGTTACACCTACCATTTTCTATTCTATAGCCCTCCGCATTATCCTCAACTTAAGTAGAACCTTTTTTGTTAGCCTCCATGTTTCAGCCCCATAGGTCAGTACTGGTAGGATGCAACTGTTATACAGTCAAATCCGGATATATCGAACTCGAATGGGATTACGAAATAGTTAGATATATCGATAATTCGATATACAGAAATCTGCTTGGGACAGCACTTACGATGCGAAAAAACGATACTGCATTTGTCGCGTAATCAACTCACTCTCATAATGAACCCACCCTTCACTTTTGCACTCGAGAATTTGGAAAAAAAAAAGCAAGGCCAGCTCGCTTACATGCTAGCGATTAAGCAATCTCAGCGACGAGCGGCAGCAACAGAGCAAAAAATTTCCAACTTGTTGGAACTGCGTCCCTCTGCCGTTCCAGCCACTGCGGCAGCTCGAAATAAGGTTTCTGTGTCACCGCGGCAGAAATCGCCAGCGTTTTCGCTTGCATGTAGCACTCTGTTTCCGTCCTTTCCTCCACAGTTCTTGGCAGCGTGCCAAGATGCTGCGCAGTGATAGCGTCCTGGCGTGTTTTATCTTTTTATAGCTCCTGCGGTGGCGGGGAGCGAACTTGGCAGACTGCCCGTGATGGCTTGATTGCACAAGCCTGGTTCAATTTATCACGCCGCGCTTGGGGCGGGCGTAGTCCACTGCAACAAAATATTGGAAAGCGTGATACAGTAGCTGCAAATGCTGTTTGAAGCGAAAAATGTTAAAAGCCGGTGTCATGATCGCAGCTGACCGCGCGCTTTCATTAATTCATACATGCAAGAATAAACGACTCCCACAAAAAAAAAAAAGAAAAAAAGCCGCTTCGTAACGCCATATCTTACGTTACGCCGCGTGTACAGCACAACGATAAAAATAGACGACTCTCGGGAAAAAAAAAAGATCTGCCGCTTCTTAACTTCCGCAGGCGCCATAGCCACGTCAGCCGCTGCGCGCAGAGGGTTCGCAACACACGCTGGGGAAGGCGTCCAACGTTCTGTCTGAAAACGGGCTGAGCTGGCTTGGCGCATGCGTAGAGCATGCTACTTCGAACGAAGGCCGGGAAAGAGGAAGTAGAGAGATAGCTCGGCAAAAGAATGGGCACACCCTTGCGCTTCGCTTCGTCGCGGTTTTCCCCACTCGTTCCCACCGGTTCTCTCTGGTTCATTCACGCACAAGGCTTGCAAACGTCATGTGCTGGCGCGCGGGAAACGATAATCGCAAATGCGCGCGCCTTTAGGGAATGGGCGCGGCGCTTCCCTAGCCGAACTGTCCCCTCTCATTACTTCCGCGCACGGCTTGAAAACGTCACGCGGCAAACGGCCGAGGGTGATGGGATCGTCTTTGGGAAAGGCACACTTTCCTGTGCGTGGTGCGGAGTTCGATATATCGAACGACCAGTGCAATTGAGTTCGATATATGACACGGCTTTCCTATACTTTTACATGGGATGTTCAAGGGGTGAGTTCGATGTAACCGAAATTCGATATATCCGGGTTCAACTGTACACTTTCCTCTTGAGCGATGTGCAAGTACCTTCCAAATACGCTCTATCCCAGCCTTATTCTCCTAGTTATTTCTCTTTAGTGGTCTGGCTCTGCAGTTACTACCTGTCCTAAGTAGACATATTCGCCTACCGCTTCCAGTGCTTCGCTGCCTATTTTAAACTCCTGTTCCTTTCCCAGGATTTTCCCCGCAGGGGGCATCTGCTAAAGCAGATGTTTGCGTGTACTGTGCGACACCACGGACCCCGAGCACCCACGCTTAGCCGTGCGTGGCATCGCCGTGTCTGGGGAAAAGGGGATCCTGGTGGTTGAGCCGATGCCGAGTGTTTGGACCTTTAAGGCCCCTCGGCGGAGGCAACACACCACTTTGGCCCACGCTTCCCACAGACGGCACCTCCGGCCTGACCCGACCGTGGGAAATCGGCAGTCGCCTTTTCCTGTCCTCCCCTCCATCTTTTGCTTTCCTGTCCTCTTGCTTACAACTTTCCTGTCTCCTCCTCTTTTCTTGGATTTTTCATTTTCCAGGCGGCAAGGGTTAACCTTGTGTGGCTAACCACCCTGTGTTATGCCATATTTGGTTATAGTCAGGGTGTAAGGCTGGCGTGGGCTGGACTTTCTCGGAAGCTCCCGTCCCGTCCCCTTGTTGGGCTCGGTGGTGGGCGGCCGCCACCCTGGCCGAACGTCAATATTATTTTATGGCTTCTTTACTCTCACATGATCGATCCCGAAAAAGGGGTCGCACCGACGAAACCTCTAAATTCTTTCTAAAAAACCCAAACAGGTTCCCACGATTTCATGTAGTACACAGTGACAAAGAAAACATAACTTTCCGGGAAGCACGAAATCGTGTTCTGTCAAAAAAACCGGCCTATTCTGTTGTGGCACAACAGGGCACTGAGCCACAACAGACTCTGGCACCTGCCCAGGTTTCACACAGTGAACCGGGAGCAGGGCCATCCGTGCCCTTGGTGGCTGCGGCCAGCGCTGCACCACCACCAGAAAAACAGGCTGCGCAGACCCCCAGGTCAGCCGGCCTCAAGGCCTCCCACCATGCGGTGAGGGGAAATACAAACGCACCTGTGCGGTCCGCACGGGCGTCCAGCGTGTCAGAAGACGCGATGGACACAAGCCAAGGCAGTCCTGTGCCGTCGACGTCAGACGGACGGCACAGCTCCTTGGATAGACAAAAACGAGAAAAGCCCCGAATCAGAGGGCCTGAAAACAAAACTTAACTTGCTCTACTCATTTAATACAAAATGGCTTTCTTACAATGGAACTGCAGAGGACTTTTAACTAATATAAATGACATAAAACACTTATTGGACACTCGCTCACCACTAGCCTTGTGTTTGCAAGAGACAAATTTAGGTCCCAAACATAAGAACATACTCAAAAACTATACAGTCTTCCGTCGCGACCGAGAGCAAGCTCTCAGGCTCTCAGGTGGCGTTGCCATAGTAGTAAAAAATGGAATAGCAGTTCGAGAATACAAACTAAAAACTAAGTTTGAAGCTATAGCGGTAACCTTACAGGCTTTTAAAACTATAACTGTGTGCTGCATATACTTAGAGCCGCACCTTAAATTTAGTAGTTATGAATTAGAAGACCTTTTAAAGCAGCTTCCAGAGCCATTTTTAATAGTAGGAGATTTTAATGCACATTCCATCCTTTGGGGCAGTAGAAAAACAGATACGAGAGGCGAAATCATCGAGGATTGTATACTATGTAATAATATCTGTCTTCTTAACACCGGAAAACCAACCTACTGTTCATCTAGTTCAGGCAAAATGAGCTGTATTGATTTATCCCTCAGCTCACCATCAATTTTTACAGATTTTAAATGGGACGTTTTAGATAATCCACACGGAAGTGATCACTTACCTATACTAATCAGCTTAACATCTTCACCACAAATCATCCCATCCAAGCCGCGACGCTGGAAGCTGCATTTAGCCGATTGGGCACTGTTCCGAGAGAAGGCCAGCCTAGAAAAAATTACTCTAGATAAATATAATATAGATGAACTAAACGATGCTTACACAAATTGTATCCTTACTGCAGCACATATAGCAATTCCTCAGTCCTCAGGAGTGGTGAAACAAAATCACAAAACCTGGTATTCAAAAGAATGTAAACAAGCAAAAAAAGAACAAAACAAAGCATGGGGAATTTTTCGCAGATACCCAACACAGGACAATTTCGTCAAGTTTAAAAAAGCAAGAGCAAAAGCCCGCTACATCCGCCGCCACGCCGAAAAAGCCTCCTGGCAAAACTATGTAACTTCTATAAATAGCTCAACAACAACAAAACAAATGTGGGAACAGGTTAGAAAGCTAAATGGCAGCTACTCTCCATTTACCATTCCCCTTCTAACAGCCCCCGGAGTACAGACAACTATACAGGAACAGGCCGACATTTTAGGTGAATACTTTTCTGAAGTTTCCAGTTCATCACACTACACTAAAACATTCCTAAAACACAAAAACACAGCAGAGAAACAAAAACTCCCTACAAGTAGTGGTACAAAAGAACCCTATAATAGCTTGATTACACTACAAGAAATAAAAAATGTCCTAGCTGCCGGTAAACAAACTGCACCTGGTCCTGACCAAATTCACTACAAAATGCTCGCCCACTTATCCGAACCTGCCATAGAGGCACTATTAAATTTTTTTAACAAAATATGGGTCCTAGGAAAATTGCCAGAGGCGTGGAAAAAAGCTGTTGTCATACCTTTTTTAAAACCCGGAAAGGAGCCGACATCTCCTGGTAGTTATAAGCCCATTGCTCTCACCAGCTGTTTAGCAAAATCATTTGAAAGTGTTTTAAACATCAGACTAACTTTTGTTTTAGAATCTCATCAACTTTTAAACATTCATCAGTGCGGTTTTAAAAAAGGATGCTCAACAACTGACCATCTCGTACGTCTTGAAAACACTATCAGAGAGGCTTTTATACACCGACAGCATTGCCTTGCCGTTTTCTTTGACCTTGAGAAAGCATATGATACGGCTTGGAGGTATGGGATATTGCGCGACCTAGCAGATCTAGGCATATGTGGCAGAATGCTAAAGGTTTTAAGTGACTTTTTCTCACATCGGTCGTTTCAAGTACGTCTTGGGACCACTTTATCAAGAACCTTCCTGCAGGAGAATGGTGTGCCCCAAGGGTGCATTTTAAGCACCACACTTTTCGTGGTAAAAATGAATTCGATCAGTAAAGTAATACCAAATTCCATAATGTATTCACTCTATGTGGACGACCTTCAAATAGCCTACACGTCATGCAACATGTCCACATGTGAGAGACAGATCCAATTAACAATAAATAAGCTAACAAAATGGGCCAGTGAAAATGGGTTTAAATTTTCCCCGCAGAAGACAGTGGCAGTTATGTTCTCGCTCAAACGAGGCATACAGCCCAATCCTACCTTACACCTAAATGAAATCAAATTGCCCATAAACAATAACCATAAATTCTTGGGCATTACTTTTGACAAAAAACTCACTTTTCTCCCTCACATACAAGCACTAAAGAAGAAAGCCTCCAAATCCCTAAACATCCTAAAAGTCCTTTCACGCAAACATTGGGGATCTGATAGGGCATGCCTTTTGCATATATATCGCTCCGTTGTGCGCTCCTCCTTGGACTATGGAAGCATAGTCTATGGAGCAGCTAGGCAATCATATTTAAAGAAATTAGACCCAGTGCATAACTTAGGCCTCCGCCTTGCTTGTGGTGCATACAGAACGTCTCCTGTGCATAGCCTCTATGTTGAAACTAACGAGCCTTCTCTGAAAGATAGACGAGCTTTACTTACATGCGCATATGTCCTCAAAATAAGGACACGGAAAAAACACATCTGTTACCCGATTGTCACAACTTGCCCCTCCCGAACAATATTCTCAAATAAGCCTCAGACAACAAGACCATTGATAATGCGATTTGAAGACATTTGCCGTGAGCTCCATATTCTGGACACCTTGCCTGATGTCGCTCAAGAAAATAGGCCCCTGGCCCCATGGTACAACTTTCCAACAGTCTGTGACCTCACTCTTACACAGTTCAAAAAGAGCGAAACTCCTACAGAACATATATTACAAGAATATCACGCACTAAAAGAGAAATACAGCAAATGCACAGAGTTTTACACAGACGGATCAAAAACTGCCTTCTATGTGGGCTGCGCTGTAGTGGATCGGAACTCCGAAAAAATTATTCGACTTCCTCAATGTGCATCAGTATTTGCAGCCGAGTGTTATGCTGTCCGGGTAGCTGTAGCAAAAATTGTGTGCGAGGGTACTGAGAACAGTGTTATCTATACAGATTCACTGAGTGTGCTCACAGCTCTAAACTCCAGAAATGCAGTCATGCCATTACTCGGTAACATAATACACGATGTAATAAAGATATCAGCCCAAGGACATAACATAATATTCTGTTGGGTTCCAAGCCACATGGGCATTGAAGGAAATGAGAGAGCGGACGTGTGTGCTGCTCAAGCAGGCAGGAAAGAAATAGAGAAAGTAAACATACCTTATAAGGATTGCATAAAGTTAATTAAACGAAAACAAAAGGATATATGGCAGTCTATATGGAATAACCAGGAAAGTAATAAATTGCACCTCGTAAAGCCTATAATAGAAGAATGGGAAACAAGCACTCATCAGGAACGCTTCATGGAGGTTACAGTATGCCGTCTGCGTATCGGGCACACACATCTCACACATAATTTTCTACTAATGAAACAAGATAAGCCTACGTGTGGAGAATGCGGAGAAGTACTCACAGTCAACCACATCCTGATTGCATGCCCAAAACTAGAGACACTACGGAGAAAGCATTTCACTATTTTTTATGATCATGCCATCCCTTTCCATCCCAAATTACTTTTAGGAGAAAGAGCAATAATAAACTTAACATGTGTTCTTAGTTTTTTAAAAGAAGCAGACGTTCTGAATAAACTGTAAACTTAAACGAACCTTCTTCCCCTTTTCAAATAAGAACAGATTTTAACCTTGCTCTTGGCGCATGATAGCCTCAGTTGCTTATGCGCCATAAAACCCCAATACAATACAATACAATACCTTTCCCAGGATTTTGATTATTACCTTAGTCTTTTGCATATTAATCTTTAGGCCTACCTTTCTGCTTATCCTGTTATAGGTTATCAATAATTATTTGCAGTTCATCCCCCGAGTTACTTAGCAAGGCAATGTCATCAGCAAATCTCAAATTGCTGAGGTGTTGTCCATGAACCGTGATTTGTAACTGCTCCCATTCTATGTCTTCAAATACTTCCTCTAAGCAAGCTGTAAATAGCACTGGGGAAATCGTGTCTCCTTGCCTAACACCTTTGTTATTGGAATTTTAAGGCGAAAGCCTTTAATGCCTCATACTGTCGTCCGCAAATATGTCCGCGTTTTGGGTGCATGCCTTATATGTGCATATGTCAATAGCATTCAGATGATATCAGAACATGATTTAAGGCATTTTCAAGATAATTTCATGATAATTTACGACTAATAATAACATAGCTAAGCAGATGCCCATAGGAACCCATGCATTTGGAGGTCATCGTAACTATCATTAACCATAACTTACTAGTTAAGGGGTGTTTAACTAACACTGACCAGACATTAACTAGTTCTCGGAAAGTGCAAGTCATGGTTAACTATCACTAACCAATAGTAACGATTAGGCATTTCGAGACGTCCATAGCTGTCACATGGGGACGTCATCGGTCATCACATTACATCCAGTCATGTCTAATAACCGGAAGTGATAATGACGTCACATCTGGTGATGTCATGACTGGTGGTGACGTCACCAGGAGATTCACGCATATACAAAGCTGACCCTGCCGGGCGTTCCATCCCGGCATCCGTGCAGCGCCTTTCATTCGGCGTTTCCTCGAGTGCCGCACCACAGAGCATTTATAGAAAGACTCAGTACAGCAGTCGTCAGCGGCGTTTAAAATTGGTTGACAGCAAAGAAAAGGCACAGTATCTGTCACAATTCTAGTCAATCACAAATGGTCTCGGAGTCAATGCCTAAGCAGCGCGGCGGGGAAGGCTTCTGCCTTGAAGCACTTTAGTGAGCCAAAGTGCCCCTGAATTTTTTATCACTCTCTTTATGTAGAGCTATGGTTTGGGTGTAGCCACTGTAGATATATCCCAGTACATTCACATGTGGCTCACCTACAGTCTGGCCTGCTTGACTGCTAAGGTTTCGAACGAGTCAAATTCTTTCTCGTAATCTATGAATGCTACGTATAGGGGCTGGTTATATTCTGAGCACTTTTCTATCTGGTTTATAGTGTGGATATATGATCGATGGTAGAGTACCCTTCCCAAAAGTCTGCTTAATCCTTTGGTTGATTGAAGTCTAAGGTTGTCCTGATCCTATTAGTGACTGCCTTTGTAAATACCTTGCACGTAATGGATAGTAAGCTGATTGGTCTATAATTTGTCAAATCTTTTGCGTCCCTTTTTCTTTTAAGATAATGTTAGCATTCTTCTATGATTCCAGTATCTTTGATGTCATAAGGCATTGCATATACAGGGTGGCCAGTTTTTCTAGCACGATATCCCCTCCATCCTTCACCAAATTTCTAGTTACCTGATCCTCTTCAGCTGCTTCTTTTTTATAGCTTCTAAGGCTTTCTTAACCTTGTCATTTGTTACTGGCTCAACGCCTGATTGCTCTTCACTACTCCAAATCTTTTTTGTCCTGACTACTTCGGCTACTGGAGAGGTCTGTATAGAGGTCCTCAGCTACCCTGATGATCTTCTCCATATTGAGGGCCTGTCACACTAGCTCGACACGATGCCGATTCAGTCTGCCAACACTGTGTCGATGCCTGCATCTATGTCACGCTGCGCCAACAGAAACAGTCGGCCGAATGTCGATGTCGGCGCCGCGTCGCTCACAAGACTGCTGTAGGCCGGCGGTCGCCCAGCTGCTATGTCACACTATCGAGACGGTGCAGCGTTGCCATCTGGTGAAATCCGCCACCATATTTCGGAATTCTGGTGATTTGTTGGAGCTCCTGGTGTCGAAGTCCAAGAACTGCTACACCAGACAAAATCGGGTCATATCTGGGGAAAACCACTCAGCGGCGCTGCTGATCCAAATGTTAAGCACTAGGATGCGCAAGCGGCCGCTCAATAGAGACTTTTAGTATAGCGTATGGACGCTTTCGTGCGATAAACGCCAGCAAATTATTGGACGCTACTCCGTGTGTTGCATCGGCGCTATTAGTTGGCCGTACGAAAGCACGAATGCAAACTACGGTGGCGACATCTAGATTTAAAATAAAAAAAACACATTCGGGCTTTTTTTTTTTACTCCCAAGCCAAAACTAGCAAAGTCGTATCGGGATTTTGGCCAGTTTCGTTGCTGCGGCATCTTCGTTGTACTCCCCAACGTTGGTATTCCCATGTTGAATACTTTTACCTTGTATTGCCATCATGGTGAGTACCGGCCTCCTTCCAGCCCCGTACTGCCAAGCATATTTTTACGGATACACACGTATAAGCTGTCAAGCCAAGGCGATCCGCTTCATGGCATTGCCATGCCAACAAAACAACGCTACTCGTCAGGCTTGGGGACTGCGCTGCCGCCGTTCAAAATAAAAAACAAAGCAAATTATTCACTAAATATTTGAGCTAAATGCTATACGAGGCAAAGCGAAGACCCCGTGTGCCGTTTATAGGCGGCAGCGTGCCCAAAAACGCGGTAACGAAGACAAATTCACTCTGATGCGGGCGGCCTGGTTGCCGCCATCTTGTCAATGCTAATCTCCCATCGTACGTGAGGGCTGGGCTTTCGTACGCTGGCCAATCGTACGAAAGAGCTCGGTCCCGGGTATCGTATAGCGCATGCGCAGTGCACGTCACAATATTTTTGGCGTGCGCTATTCCTCTGCGTGTGTCTGTGTACGCTATACTAAACGTCTCTAATCTCAAGAGAAGGATGTATTGAAGTGACTGAAGTGCAATACAGGTGAATTGTTATGCATCTTTGGAGTGAGGAGGCCGGCTTCGACGGCAAACTTCCAGGGGACTCTGCAACACATTATGGGTCGAAGTTTTCAAAGACGAAAACGCCACGGGTGAAAAGCTCTACAAGTAACTGGCATTTGCGTCAAATGCAGCAGTGGAAGCGGGTATTCAGTCGTCACATGTGTGAAGACCATGTACTGAAGCAAGAGGTCGTTGAAAACTTTGGATGTAATTGTATGGATTGGCTCAACATTAGCATCTAGGCAGATGTGCCAAGGTTATGATGTGCTGCTTGAAATTCGCTATCACCGATGACATGATACGCGGGTTCCGCTCAGACACATATGACCCCCAAAGTGATGATTAGAGGCTGCATGACCTGCTTTTATTTTAATGAGTGATGACAGCTAATTCTTGGTCATTTTAAGCACATTATAACAATTTTGGATTCTGGGGAAATTTCGTCGAGGTTCTGGTGTCGCGGCCACTTTCCAATCTGGCAATGCTGAGACGGCGTGCGAAATCTGCAACCGCCTCGGCCCTCTCATTCTCACTCTCTTCTGGTGCCATTATGCTGTTCCTTTTCTTAATCCGGTTTTTTTTTTTTTTTTTTTTTTCCTGTCATGCAAAATTCTCCTTGTTATAGCCCCTCCTTTTTTTTAATTGGTTTAATCTCTTAGCATAGGCAGGGACGCTTTATTTTTAATTCTGTTTCATACCAAATTAAGTGCCTTGCCAGTCTTTATTATGTGTGGAGACTGAATACTGCCCAGTATTTCACGGCAGTGGTTGCTGGGTTATATAAGCTGTGTTTGAAAAATAAAAGCAATCCGCAGCAAATATATGAGCTAGTGGATATTAAAAAAGAAACTGATAAATATAACACATTGTGGGAGATCAAACTTGCAACCTCCTGCTTTTAATAGCGATTTACGGTAACCAGTCTACTATGAAAGCTAAGCCTAAACTTCTGCTTGAGGTGTTGACTTATAATTTCACTTGATATGTTGCCTTTTGTTACTTTCATTGTGAAAACCTTGACCAGCTTGCTGAGAGTGAACTGCCGATATTTTAAATTGTGCCGTGCAGTGCAGTAGCAGGTAGAATCTTCTACGGTTTGCACAGGGCTGCTGCAGGACCGAACGGCTGCTGTTTGTTCTGCAAGTTTTTCGCGCACATAATTCTTGAAACTCATTATATTCTGGCTCAAGAATTTCTTACGTGATGCGTAATGTAACGTTGAGGTTAGCTTGCGAAATAACTACGCATATAATTCTGCAGCTACTAGATGTTAACATACTCCGGTTGAAGTGCAGGAGGATCAGCAGGTCTAGACTGGCTTTAGGAAAATAGTGCCATTCAGGAAATGCGCAATAGCAGCTCGCGTTTGTCACGGCTTCGACGCTCAATGCGAATCTAGTTTACTCACCCTGACTGGAAAATGCTGCCATTGACATCCTGCACGTATTCGGCAGTCCTAGGTATTTTGGCTGCTCGCGCTCACGTGTAGGTCAGGAATTATGCAGCGGTTAGTTTTTCATATAGATTAGTGCTGAAATGTATAAGCCGTCGATGTGGTGTACAGATTCAGCCTCGCATATTGAGAATGTTTTTTTTTTTTTTCTCTGTGACCGATGTCGCGAAGACTCGGCCATCGACAGTTGTCAGACTGTTTTTGTCGGCGTCCTCAGCTTCAAAACCTGTCACACTGGCAAGACATCTGGTTTTCGGTCGTGTTGGTAGTGTTGTCGGCCTAGTGTGGCAGCTTGGTTGGCTGCAGACATGGTCTGCCAACAAGTTGGCCGACCGTCGGCGTCATCGTGTTGGCGTCGTGTCATGATAGTGTGACAGGCCCTTTAGTAATCAGATTGCCTGCATTGTCCCTCAGTTCATACATCTATCTGAATTTTGCTTATGCCTAATTTCCTCTTCACCACTTTCAGGCTACGACCATTCTTTAGAGCATACTCAATTTTCCCGATGTTATACATGTCGGGCACCTTGTGCTTATTGATTAGCTTTGATATCTCTGCCAATTCTCTCTTGTCTGTTGGGTTGGAAACTTTCGTACTTTGGTGTTCCTTAATCAATTCTTTCGTCTTCTTAGACAGTTTACGGGTATCCTCTAACTATTCTACCTACTTTTGAGCACTCAGTAATGATATCTCTTAAATTATTGATCATGGCTCTAGGTTAAGGTCTGCTTCCTCGGTTAGCACTGAATATCTATTCTGCAGCGAGAGCCTGAATTCTTCTCCCCCTTAACGGTAATTTGCTCATGGAGTTATTCTCACTAATCTGTTCCGTTCCTTATTCAAATCCAGATTGATTTCAGACCTTACCACCATGTAGGCACTGCATCGAACCTTTCTGCTTACCTCTACATCCTGCCAAATTCCAGGGTTAGAACACAATATGAAGTCAATTTCATTCTTATTCTCCCTATTAGGGCTTTTCCAGGACCACTTCCAGTTATTCCGTTTGCTGAAGAAGGTATTCATGATTTGTAAGTTGTCTTCAGCAAACTCAACTAATAACTTCCCCCTGCTGTTCCATGGCCCAGTGCCATAGTTACTCACTGCTTGGTCTCCGGCTCGTTTTTTGCCTGCCTTGGGAATGAAGTTGTCCATCAGTACAGTATACTGTGTTTTTATTTTCCCCATTGCCAATTCTACATCTTTGTAGAAGCTTTTGATTGCCTGATCATCATGACTACATGTAAGTGCATAGGCCTGTACAACCTTTAGCTTATACCACTTATTAAGCTTAATTATGATGCATGCCCCCCTCTCATTAATGCTGTAGAACTCATCCAAGTTACCATCTCTATGCTATTGACAAGGAACCGTGGTCCTAGTTCTTGTTTCTCTGGTAAACCTTGATAACACAATACATGCCCGCCCTTTAGTAGAGTATATGCCTCATTTGGCCTCCTAATATTGCTGAGCCCTATCACATCCCATTTCATACCCTCTATTTCTTCTAACACTGCTGAACTAGCCTCACTAGATGGGGTTCTAGCATTAAACGTTACCAGGGTCAGTTTCCAATGACGGCTTGTCCGGAGCCAGAAATTCTTAGCATCCTCCGCTGTGTCACAGGTCTGGCCACCGCCGTGGTCACTTGCTTCGCAGCTGCTAGGGACCAAGGTCTGGGAATTTATTAGAGTATATATAGGAGGTTGTAGCCAATTGCTACACCAGGGTGGCCAAATCCTGTTCTGTCGAGGGAGAGCATCACCGGGGGTGTTTGCCAGCATCACGTCTCGCCACAAACCTCTTTATGCAGATTTTTTAAAATTATTTTTTATCCGGTGGAGAATTGCGCGGCACGGGGATTCGAAATGGGCCTCTTGCATGCGAGGCGGATGTTGTATCTCTTCATCACCGCTGACTCTGTTTTTGTGGAGGACGGCAAAAGGCAGCAGTACTTTGAAATATATTTGTGCACTTTGGCAGAAGTAGAGTGCAAGGAGCATTTGCTGATCAAAAGTTGCCAAATAAATATTGTGAACAAAATGTAGGAAGCGACCCCACCGGTTATTGTACATCCTACTTCAACAGTGTTTGGGCCGTAGCTGAAATGATTATGGTTCCCCCACATTGTGTTTGTATCATATCGATCAGAGCACTTGGTTTTGTACAACTTTACTGTGTGGCCTGCCTCAATTCTAACTTCTCTTTTGCAGCCAAAGAACCCATCAAGCAGGCAAAGAAGAAACGTGAGGCACCTAAACGCAAGAGCACTACTCTGCATGGTGCACCAAAGACCAAGCATTAGAATGTAACTGACAGCATAAGCAGATCATGTACTGTGCTGTTTGCATACAGGTGTGTTGGGTAAAAAAAAATTGGAAGGTTGTTTGGAAGGTTTTTGGAAGGTAAAAAAAAAAAATTGGTTTTTATACATGACAGTAGTAGGGGAGGGGGTTAGACCGGTTGCGTGTGGTCTGCAGTGAATATTTGGCCCTGCGCCAAAACGCTGGGCCACAATGCTGCCGTTGGTCAAAACCAGCAGCACAGTGCATACCTTTTTTTATTATTATTTTTTATTTATTTTTTTTCGGCCCTGCGCCAAAACGCTGGGCCACAATGCTGCCGTTGGTCGAAACCAGCAGCACAGTGCATACCCTTTTTTTTTTTTTTTTTTCGGCCGCAGCTAGTTTGGCTTGCTGACTGTTCGTACATAATTCACAGCCAGTACACTCAGCATCTTGATAATGCGACAGCGAGGGGGGTAGTAGAGGACTTTGATTTTAAGGACGATTCACATTGACTGCATACTCTCAAGTTGCAAGTTGCTCCAAATTGCTGGTATCGCTGCTACAAAAGTTACATTCCTGCTTCACAGCTGGTCCAAAACCTTTTTTGATCGTCCCACCCCTTCACTTGCCCACTTATTCAGGCTGCCAGGACATGGCAGGACAGTTTTGTCATACAGTTTTTGTTTATTTGTATTATTCCAGTTTCATTGCATTTGTACAAATGCCACTAATTCCTGTTGCCAGGACGTGCGCAGGACATCTTGTCATACCATTTTTGTTTATTTTCATTTATTCCAGTTCATTGCATTTGTACAAATGCCACTCATTCCTGTTGCCAGGACGTGCACAGGACATCTTGTCATACCGTTTTTGTTTATTTTCATTTATTCCAGCTCATTGCATTTGTACAAATGCCACTCATTCCTGTTGCCAGGACGTGCGCAGGACATCTTGTCATACCGTTTTTGTTTATTTGCTTTTATTCAATTTTTATTGCATTTGTACAAATGCCACTCATTCCTGTTGCCAGGACGTGCGCAGGACATCTTGTCATACCGTTTTTGTTTATTTGCTTTTATTAGTTTTATTGCATTTGTACAAATGCCACTCATTCCTGTTGCCAGGACGTGCGCAGGACATCTTGTCAGTTTTTATCTTTATTCCAGTTGCACTGCATTGGTACAAATGTTAATGTAAGAAGGACATGATTGTCATATGCCATTTTGTTGTTGGTGTTGCCAGGGGGTAAGCTAGACCTCTTTGTCATACAGTTTTTATTTTTATTCTATTTTCACTGCATTCATATAAATGTTGACGAAATAAAGTTTCTCGGCAGAGTTTGAATGTTGGTTGAGGCTTGTGTTGGCTTCAAAGAACTGTATTTTTCTCTGTGACAAACACTGATGCGAATAGCTGGCCAAAGGCACTTGACCTATACCAGGGCTTAGTGTAGTACTTTGAAATCCTGCAACTGAAAATACAAAATAGCTTTTGGCTACAGTGGTATCAGAGAAATACATGAATAACACAAGTGTTGCATCTGTGCCAATTGTATCATTTTGATGCTGTTAAATATTTGTGTAGCGTATTTCACCGTTTCATATTTCGAATGGTACCTCTGCCACTTCAAAGAGGTTAGCTTTGATCCAAAATTTGATTATGCTTTATCAGAAATGCAAAGGTTCGTGTCATTAGATATGCTTGTTTTAAGAATAGTTGCAAAAATGTGCTTGCTCGCAACATAGCGAAGGCAGTGGCCGCCATTGTAGAGGATGGGGCCACGAGAACTAGGTCTGCTCACTGATCAGCTTACGTTCACCAGGGAGCATGCTCCCGCTGGAGCACATGCATTTCAATGGCAGATATGGAGGAAAGATCTACGCTGGAGTGATACGCTCTCCGTTTGTGATCCGGCCAAGGGCTCGCAATTTGCCATTAGGATTCAACATTCGATGTGGCTGCCGACAGCATTCAGAGACTGGCTTGCGAAGGCCCATTTTTTATTTTGAAGGTAGCGCGAAAAACGAGGACCAAGAGTAGGACACAACACGAGCGCTTTTTCACAACTAAACTTTTTATTTAAAAACACGGAATAAATACCCATCTCGCGAAACTAAAACACAAGAAACAAAAGGGACAGCATCAAGTACAGGAAAAGTGTAGGGCATGATACAGCTGGTGGGGGTGCTTACTAAGATGTAAAAACGAAAGCACAAAAGCCTCATAGTCACGAAAGCAAACGACTTACCAAAAAAGATGAAGGAAGCGACGGGAGATATTAGTTGCATGTGTGGTCTAGATATGCGAGTTCTTTTTGCGAAGGCCGCTATTGGCCTCGAGATCGAGCAGTCGCCACCTAGCGGCACAGTGGCAAACCCTACCCAGTGTGGATGCGTGTTTGCGTAGCATGCCAGCCCGCAGCGATTTCGTGCGCGCGTGTGGCATATACAAGTTTTTTTTTTGTGTGTGTGTGTTTCGCGGTTCCTGTGCGCTTTTGCTTACTTATTTGCTTACCCCTACATCATCTGTTGTATAGCCAGTGTCTCATATGGCATGTTAAACCCATATATGCATTTCATTTTTTCCTTTTTTTTTTCTGTTGAAGGATTTTGTGCATCTATAGCACTGGTAATGAGCACATTTCGCTTTAGAGAATTTCTCGAAAGTTTGAGAAACAAAGCTTCGCAGCACCTGTTGCATAATACACTAGATCAATGTACACTGGTAGCCCAGGCCACTGCCGGCTTCAAGGGAGAGCACGCGCTCTTTCTTACGGCCTTCTCAATCGCTGCGGGAACAATGGGAACTTTTCTGCTTGAGTTACGCACTCCGCCTCCGCAAGGGGCACGACCTGCTCACTGTTCGCTCCGCATCTGCTTCAGCGGCGGCGGGTGGCTTTTGCATGGTTTCGCGCTGTCGCTCGCTTGTTTCGAGGTGAGTGCAGCTCCGAAATGAAAGGGCGCAGCAGGTAGATACTGCAGCGGCATGTCGTCAGCATACTACACACGTGGACAGAGTCTTTATATAAGCAACAATGTTGCTCAGCAAACGTTCGGCAAGCATGACATTCATTGCGGCATGGTAGCTACTTTTGACCATTTTAATCCAAGTTTTCCCCAAGCCTGCACAAGAATAGCAAAAAAGAAAAAAAAAAAAAACATTGAATGAGCAGTGATTACATCGAAGCTTCTTCAAGGCTCACATTACAGCAACTTGTCTGCAACAGCAAAACCGGCTTTCAGTGTTAGATTCGAAACCATCAATATATAGCACCGAAGATGAAAGTAATTTCATAAAAATGTAAGTTGCATAATGCTTGCATGATATAAAGTGTTGGTATAACAGTCAAGGTAAAGACTAAGGTTGGGTTTTCAGTGTCTATCATTTATATATTAGCAAATGTGTTTTTGAACATTTTATTTCGCAAATGCTGTTTTAATGAAATTTTCCATATTATGCTTATTATGAAGGCATCTTGGAGCAAAATAAAGGCAGTTATCGTCCATGCCGAAGAAATTTCTGCTGGGCCACAATCAGTAAGCGAGGAAATGAAGGAATTGTGGCATCTGTCATCCCATTACTGTCACATATTCCGGTTCAGCTAACGTTGTTTAACCTATTTAGTTACCAGGGAGCTGGCCAGTGAACTAGGATTTTTAGCGATGTGTTGTGAAGCAGACGAACACGATGAGGTAGCAACAGAAGCTTCTTTCAGCTTACGTCGATGGATACATTGATTAGTTAATCAGTGACCTCGGGTGTGACGCTGCGCTATCGTTCTTGAAACTAGCGAAAGAAGCAGCCCCATGTACACTCTTCTACGAGGACAAGAATTCTAGTGGACTGCATTATCCGAAATTAGTTTATTGCCCTATTGGACAAGGTTTTCGTAAAATAAACTCGTGCATACCACACACAAATGCTCTCGAAGTACTTTAAAAGCAGCGCAATTGAGAATTCGCCATTGCTGGGTTGCCCTGAAGGAATTATTAACAGCCTATAAGGTCTGCTTCTTCGATATCTGAAACATTTATCAGAATCCTTCTTGTCAATTATGCCAAGAAACTGACGGACAGGAATTACAGGCCAGTTCCTATATGAACAAACCGGCCAGGAAGATTGAGACAATCTTCTGGCCGCAGGTCACGTTTTGATGACTTGATGAATATGTAGTACAATGAAGTACAATGGCAATTTTTGGTATTGTTTGCCGCTCTTTTCAATTAGGCATAACTGTTCATGCCCATTTCCTTGATTAAAAGTTGTTTATGTATTAATCCGATTACGTCTGTTATACACGTACTTGCGTCAGTCGCGAGACTACATATTCTGTCTTTCAACCGACTGATTTGTTCTGAACGAAGCTAGAACAACTCACTCCACTAGACAACTGCAATTTTAACTATGCGTAAATTTTGTTCCTTACTCTGAATCTGAGACGCGCCATGAATTTTCGCCGGTGCCTCTTTTGCTCTAAACGAAAACAGAAGCGGTTGACAGAATCTCCAGCCATGCACTTACGTCAGGTCGCGCTACACCTGCTTACAGCTTTCGAAAGAGCACTGCATAGCCTGATAATTTATATCTGTACAAATGTTAGGGGCAAAAAATTTTGAAGTGTACCAGCTTCATTCGACCGCGCTCGGCCGCACTGACGAAGGCGCGCGCGCGCGCGAGCGGTGTTGACTATATTTTATACCTCGTACAGGATAAATCTTAGACACTGATTACGGCGTCTTTGTATAAACCATAAGGGGTGAAATGTCAGGACCTGCCGGTTGCGACTGAGGCGGGCGGAACGAAAAACGAGTGGGCGTTTTCCTTGCGCGTGAACAGCGGTAGCACAGGCGTAGCAGTGGGACGGTGGCGACCCCACCGAGGCGCGGCGGGCGGTGGAAACGGACGCCATTGGTGAGGCCGTAAGAGAAGAGAAGCGCGCTCTCCCTCGAGACCGCGGCCGTGCCCGGGCGCGTATTGACAAACCATATCCCGTAGGAGCACTCGAGCAGACGACGCTCTGACGCGCAAGCACGTGACCCGACGTCACTTCCTTTAAGTTGTTTTTTGCTTGTTTCTATTTTTTTTTTACGCCAAAGAAAGATGGCGGCGCACACACGCGCGTCGTTAAACTCTTCGCCGACGCTGGCGTTGGGGCGTTGGTTAGCCTGACAAGCGCGTATCCTTCTACCATGGCTTAGAGGTAGTGCCTGTGGCTTAAGGGGTGCTGCGGCCGCAGTTTTCAGGCTTTATAAACGCAGTGGCCCAAGCCGTGCCATTTGGATGCTGGATACTGTGATGCTTGCAGTTCGAAACAAGTGTTTTGGCCGTCATGTTTGACTCTGACAGCAAGCGATTTTGTGAAGCCACGACTGCTGAACTTTTGCTGCCTAAGCATGCTGGATGCCGACTGTGCTGGTGCTGGATGTGCAAGTGCGTCGATTCCAAGAAAGCTGCGCAGCGCCGTTGGATGCTCGCCTTGGAGCCACTAGTCGCTGAAAGTGCCGCCTTGGTTAGTAGCACTGCAGTGTTTGGATAAGCACCGCTGGAGTAAGGGGTTATAAAGGGGGGAAAAAGAGAGAAAAAAACGTGGTTACGTGGTGTATTTGTGAAACATTTGCTGTGATGCTGCATCGCTGCTCGAGGGGGTCTTCGCTAGGGATGCTAAAGCTACTGGCCTACCCAAGGGACTACTACCGATGCTAAATTACCTCTCAAAGGCCGTCTCTCGTTTTATGCTACCTTGTGCACTCAGGATTTTTTTTTTTTCAGTTTCCGGCATTTAAATACGGAAATGTTTATATGGCAACATACTGGGGCAGCGGAGCCAGTTCTCTGAAATTAGCGGTAATAATCCTTGAAATGAAAACATGTTCTCGTTTTGTGAACGCACGCATGATTACGGCGCCCTGTTCATAGCGGCAACCGCCCTTTTCTGAAGTCCATAATCTGGCGACGTCAAACTATTGATTCTGAAAGTAGTGGGATATTAGGTGCATTCGATAACCAAGTACTCACGCTTCTGTGGCTAAAAACAGCGCTGACACGAGACGAAGCAGAGGGGACACAATGCTGTTTCGTCTGCTTCGTCTCGTGTTAGCACTGTTTTTAGCCACAGATCATGCACCAACCAGTCAGAATTTCCACCCTCTTAAAGTACTCACGCTTGTTTGAGAGCACTGCGTTGAATAGGCATTTGTTGAGCGCAGTAGCTAACTTAACTACACCTGTTGAGCAGAGGCAGTGGCATAGCATGCTGTGTAATTTGTTTTTTGTAACTCTTTATGTATGTGATCGGTATTCTGCTCAAGTGTCATGGCAAGAAGAAACAAGAGTGTTTATTTTTGAAGTCGTGGGCACCTCATATCATGCTTAGGATGGTGCAGCTCAATATTGAGTCAAATAAATAAGTGCTGGCTTTCACAACAACTGTTTATTCCTTGTATACATCTCAAAGTGACCTTGGCTAACTTGAATTCCAAACTATCTTACAGCCGCTTCAAAAGCTTCTGAATTAGGTGACAAATTGTACTTGCACCATTATGCCTACCAATCTTTTTGAAGAAGGAAGCATTGCTACAAAATTAAAGGATTAAGCTCACAAATTATAGCAACACTTGAAGAGGGGAGAACCAGAGTATTTTGACATCACTCCCTTATGGTTTGCACACTGGTCAGCTAGCAATCCAACTTTTCAAGAAACGCTTGTTAATGTCATCATCATGTGCCACAAGTGTGTTTATAGTAAATTAGGTACTACAAGGACTTGTGACTACAGTAAATTAGGTACTACAAGGCTACCCCGATGAAAGTCGTCTAGGAAATAGTATGAAACAACCAGTTTTAGGCATTTATATTTGAGGAACCTGAGTTCGATCCCAGCCATAGCGACCATGTTTTGATAGAGGAAAATGTAAGGCACCCATTTACTGTGTGATGTCAGTGCATGTTAAAAAAAAATCATAGGTCAAAAATGAGCCGGAGACCTACACTACAGAATCCTGCAGAGCCTAAGTCAATTTGAGACACTATGCTAAACAAAACTGAAATGCACTGCTTCTATATTGAGGTGAAACAATGCCTTTGCTGTTTAGTAAATGCACGGCAAGCAATACATTGTAAACCATTTATGCAGAAGCAGTTTGTTTTACTGGCAAATGCCTTCAACTTTTTGGCAGGAAAAAGTGGCAGATGTGACTTCAGTTCTACAAATGACACTGGGCAGCCATGCAGCCATCAAAGAAACTACTTTGAATTGCAAATAGCCACATTTGTGTTTGCAAGGAGGCCCAAAGCACAGTGAATAAGCAAGATAGCGATGAAAATAATTAAATGAAAAGAAAGGTGGAGAGTTCGGCCAGCAGCAATATGACCCTAGCGTGCTGCTCAACACTAGATAAGGGAGAAAAGGGAAATAAAAGGAGAATGATGATACAAATGGTTGATGACAATGTTGTAGTGCAGTGAATTGGTTCAAGTTATAGAGGAGACCACGCACACAGTGGATTGCACTCGTCTCGCATAGTCGACGTATAACACATCAAGTGCATGTTCTCCACATGGACCAGTTGTCATTGCACACATACACCGTGCAGCTACACACTTTCACTCTCGTATTCTGGTCCAAATGCATACACAGGCTCGCCACGCACTGATTCTGAAAAAGCTCAAACTAGACAGAAACATGATTGATTGCACTGTAAGCAGCTGTATAGGCATGCGAAGCACAGCACTAACAGTTTGTGGTGTGTCACATATGGAATGGTTTGACTGTTAATTATGGAATGGTTTGACTGTTAAAGTAGTGTGGTGTTGCTAGCATGTTTTTCTGAAAACCTCTTTCTGTGCAGCTAACTTCATTGCAACATCTGATTGAAGCTGGAACACCTGCAGCAGTACCAGACAGCAAGACAAAAGTGTCCATGCAGATTGCAGAACTTTTGTAGACATGGAAAATAATAAAGTATGATTCATACTTATGAAACCTTTGCCCTTGTCTTCTTTTTGATAGTGCGGCCCTAGGCAGCTGCTGCACCAAGATTTTCATAGGTCAACAGGCCCACCAGAACCAATGCACCCAACCGACCTTCTGCAGGGAGACCCAGCCGCTACAGATTCCAGTGGCTATGGGGAATGTGTTAATAAACCAGTACTACTGGAACTAATAGGATCCTGGCAAGAAACCAGTACGAAATCTTTACCTTGAATAAACAATTATCTTCTTTGGCATTTTTCAGCAATTGCTCTGATTGCTCTTTTAAAGTGCTGTACTCTTACTACACAGCTCACAACCCCTAAAAAGGTGTTGGCTACATATCTACAGAATATCATTTAATATCTTATCAAGAGATGTGTGGGCATATGTGCGTATTCGGTACATGCCCACTTTCTACTCTCTTCAACGTGGACATTATTATGTATACTATAATGATATATTATTAACATTTGCGGCAGACATTCACTGGATGTTCACTGAGTATAAGTTCTTTGGCTAAGATTTCTTTTTTTTTTTGTAAACTGATTTTACGAACGTTTACAAGAGAAAGTTATCAGATTGATGGCATGTGACTAGCACTTTGTGTCATCATTTCTACAATTAGCCATTTAGCTTCGAGGTGATAACTTCCTTAAAAAATCTCTTCTCTCGAGCTGGCCAGCTAACTGCATAGGTCTGCATGGAAACTGTCGCCTAATATATTGCGCTCGTGTACTTTCGGCTCCAGTATAAGCGAGAAGTGTAGCTCCGCTTTTTATTAAATTGACTAAAATCCAACCCACATATAGCACTAGCCGAGTATAAATTATTTGACAATGATTGAAATATACTGCTAAGAGCAATACGGGCTGATCGGCAATGTACGTACCTTTCTCCATCATTTATTATTTTTATTTATTTATTTAGAACATACTGCAGTCAATATAGACCAAGCAGGAGGGCAATACAAGACAAAAAAAAATGCATTTCAGCGCCACCATCGGTAAGCAAAAATATAAAACGAACAGGGTACAGTGCAAACATATGATGGGGAAAAAAATTGAATCAGCAAATTCAATTTCAATCAGCAAACACCCACTGGTGTTTGTCAAAGGTACTTATGTTTCGGTGTCGTTTTCGCGCAGGGCTCGTATTTCCGCACGGCTGTCAGCTGAAGTTCACGTAAAAGTCAAGCAAATTGCCGTCGGCTAAAAGTTCGGTCCAGTGACCACTGTGCGGGCTTTTTCCTCTGGTGTTCTGTAAACGTCGGTCGGTTACCGGTCACGTGTCACGTAAATTTCAGTCCAGTGGTCACTTGCGTGGCTGTTCTTGTTCTGGTATGTTCTGGAATCGTCGCTCGGCTCGGCTACACCGCGAAGTTTGCACTTCTCCCCGTACGCTTAGCTCCGCGCAGTTCGTCCGGTGCTTCTGGGTTGTACGCACGTGAACATGGCTCATCCGTTGCGCGCTGCGCTAGCCAGGGTGATTTTGTTCTTGACGAACTTGTGTGTCAATTGCGGATAACTAAAGATGATGAACGAGCTCCCAGAGCCGCTCGAGCTCGTAAAAGATGAGCTCGCGTCAAAAGGGCACGAATCTGTGTATCGCGCGAACCTGGCAAACGAGGCAGCCGCCGTCAACGAATGGCTGGAAGCCTACAGCGTCGAAACCAACACGTCTTGGATTGTGCAAAAGGTTCAGGTGTAGTGTGGGTCGTCCAACCCGACACTTCCATCATCACAACCTGGAACCAATCTTTGCCCGTACTAACAGATTCAAGAACTCTTTTTTTTTCCGCGCACTGTCTCCCAGTGGAATGCACTTCCAAAAGATGTTTTCTCCGCTAATAATGTAACAGTTTTTGAAGAAGGTGTACGAAAAGCCCTGCTTTGATTTTTTGCTTCCCTATTTGCTGATTTAATTTTTTTCCCCATCATATGTTTGCACTGTACCCTGTTCGTTTTATATTTTTGCTTACCGATGGTGGCGCTGAAATGCATTTTTTTTTTGTCTTGTATTGCCCTCCTGCTTGGTCTATATTGACTGCAGTATGTTCTAAATAAATAAATAAAAATAATAAATGATGGAGAAAGGTACGTACATTGCCGATCAGCCCGTATTGCTCTTAGCAGTATATTTCAATCATTGTCAAATAATTTATACTCGGCTAGTGCTATATGTGGGTTGGATTTTAGTCAATTTAATAAAAAGCGGAGCTACACTTCTCGCTTATACTGGAGCCGAAAGTACACGAGCGCAATATATTAGGCGACAGTTTCCATGCAGACCTATGCAGTTAGCTGGCAAGCTCGAGAGAAGAGATTTTTTAAGGAAGTTATCACCTCGAAGCTAAATGGCTAATTGTAGAAATGATGACACAAAGTGCTAGTCACATGCCATCAATCTGATAACTTTCTCTTGTAAACGTTCGTAAAATCAGTTTACAAAAAAAAAAAGAAATCTTAGCCAAAGAACTTATACTCAGTGAACATCCAGTGAATGTCTGCCGCAAATGTTAATAATATATCATTATAGTATACATAATAATGTCCACGTTGAAGAGAGTAGAAAGTGGGCATGTACCGAATACGCACATATGCCCACACATCTCTTGATAAGATATTAAATGATATTCTGTAGATATGTAGCCAACACCTTTTTAGGGGTTGTGAGCTGTGTAGTAAGAGTACAGCACTTTAAAAGAGCAATCAGAGCAATTGCTGAAAAATGCCAAAGAAGATAATTGTTTATTCAAGGTAAAGATTTCGTACCGGTTTCTTGCCAGGATCCTATTAGTTCCAGTAGTACTGGTTTATTAACACATTCCCCATAGCCACTGGAATCTGTAGCGGCTGGGTCTCCCTGCAGAAGGTCGGTTGGGTGCATTGGTTCTGGTGGGCCTGTTGACCTATGAAAATCTTGGTGCAGCAGCTGCCTAGGGCCGCACTATCAAAAAGAAGAGAAGGGCAAAGGTTTCATAAGTATGAATCATACTTTATTATTTTCCATGTCTACAAAAGTTCTGCAATCTGCATGGACACTTTTGTCTTGCTGTCTGGTACTGCTGCAGGTGTTCCAGCTTCAATCAGATGTTGCAATGAAGTTAGCTGCACAGAAAGAGGTTTTCAGAAAAACATGCTAGCAACACCACACTACTTTAACAGTCAAACCATTCCATATGTGACACACCACAAACTGTTAGTGCTGTGCTTCGCATGCCTATACAGCTGCTTACAGTGCAATCAATCATGTTTCTGTCTAGTTTGAGCTTTTTCAGAATCAGTGCGTGGCGAGCCTGTGTATGCATTTGGACCAGAATACGATAGTGAAAGTGTGTAGCTGCACGGTGTATGTGTGCAATGACAACTGGTCCATGTGGAGAACATGCACTTGATGTGTTATACGTCGACTATGCGAGACGAGTGCAATCCACTGTGTGCATGGTCTCCTCTATAACTTGAACCAATTCACTGCACTACAACATTGTCATCAACCATTTGTATCATCATTCTCCTTTTATTTCCCTTTTCTCCCTTATCTAGTGTTGAGCAGCACGCTAGGGTCATATTGCTGCTGGCCGAACTCTCCACCTTTCTTTTCATTTAATTATTTTCATCGCTATCTTGCTTATTCACTGTGCTTTGGGCCTCCTTGCAAACACAAATGTGGCTATTTGCAATTCAAAGTAGTTTCTTTGATGGCTGCATGGCTGCCCAGTGTCATTTGTAGAACTGAAGTCACATCTGCCACTTTTTCCTGCCAAAAAGTTGAAGGCATTTGCCAGTAAAACAAACTGCTTCTGCATAAATGGTTTACAATGTATTGCTTGCCGTGCATTTACTAAACAGCAAAGGCATTGTTTCACTTCAATATAGAAGCAGTGCATTTCAGTTTTGTTTAGTATAGTGTCTCAAATTGACTTAGGCTCTGCAGGATTCTGTAGTGTAGGTCTCCGGCTCATTTTTGACCAATGATTTTTTTTTAACATGCACTGACATCACACAGTAAATGGGTGCCTTACATTTTCCTCTATCAAAACATGGTCGCTATGGCTGGGATCGAACTCAGGTTCCTCAAATATAAATGCCTAAAACTGGTTGTTTCATACTATTTCCTAGACGACTTTCATCGGGGTAGCCTTGTAGTACCTAATTTACTGTAGCCACAAGTCCTTGTAGTACCTAATTTACTATAAACACACTTGTGGCACATGATGATGACATTAACAAGCGTTTCTTGAAAAGTTGGATTGCTAGCTGACCAGTGTGCAAACCATAAGGGAGTGATGTCAAAATACTCTGGTTCTCCCCTCTTCAAGTGTTGCTATAATTTGTGAGCTTAATCCTTTAATTTTGTAGCAATGCTTCCTTCTTCAAAAAGATTGGTAGGCATAATGGTGCAAGTACAATTTGTCACCTAATTCAGAAGCTTTTGAAGCGGCTGTAAGATAGTTTGGAATTCAAGTTAGCCAAGGTCACTTTGAGATGTATACAAGGAATAAACAGTTGTTGTGAAAGCCAGCACTTATTTATTTGACTCAATATTGAGCTGCACCATCCTAAGCATGATATGAGGTGCCCACGACTTCAAAAATAAACACTCTTGTTTCTTCTTGCCATGACACTTGAGCAGAATACCGATCACATACATAAAGAGTTACAAAAAACAAATTACACAGCATGCTATGCCACTGCCTCTGCTCAACAGGTGTAGTTAAGTTAGCTACTGCGCTCAACAAATGCCTATTCAACGCAGTGCTCTCAAACAAGCGTGAGTACTTTAAGAGGGTGGAAATTCTGACTGGTTGGTGCATGATCTGTGGCTAAAAACAGTGCTAACACGAGACGAAGCAGACGAAACAGCATTGTGTCCCCTCTGCTTCGTCTCGTGTCAGCGCTGTTTTTAGCCACAGAAGCGTGAGTACTTGGTTATCGAATGCACCTAATATCCCACTACTTTCAGAATCAATAGTTTGACGTCGCCAGATTATGGACTTCAGAAAAGGGCGGTTGCCGCTATGAACAGGGCGCCGTAATCATGCGTGCGTTCACAAAACGAGAACATGTTTTCATTTCAAGGATTATTACCGCTAATTTCAGAGAACTGGCTCCGCTGCCCCAGTATGTTGCCATATAAACATTTCCGTATTTAAATGCCGGAAACTGAAAAAAAAAAAAAAATCCTGAGTGCACAAGGTAGCATAAAACGAGAGACGGCCTTTGAGAGGTAATTTAGCATCGGTAGTAGTCCCTTGGGTAGGCCAGTAGCTTTAGCATCCCTAGCGAAGACCCCCTCGAGCAGCGATGCAGCATCACAGCAAATGTTTCACAAATACACCGCGTAACCACGTTTTTTTCTCTCTTTTTCCCCCCTTTATAACCGCTTACTCCAGCGGTGCTTATCCAAACACTGCAGTGCTACTAACCAAGGCGGCACTTTCAGCGACTAGTGGCTCCAAGGCGAGCATCCAACGGCGCTGCGCAGCTTTCTTGGAATCGACGCACTTGCACATCCAGCACCAGCACAGTCGGCATCCAGCATGCTTAGGCAGCAAAAGTTCAGCAGTCGTGGCTTCACAAAATCGCTTGCTGTCAGAGTCAAACATGACGGCCAAAACACTTGTTTCGAACTGCAAGCATCACAGTATCCAGCATCCAAATGGCACGGCTTGGGCCACTGCGTTTATAAAGCCTGAAAACTGCGGCCGCAGCACCCCTTAAGCCACAGGCACTACCTCTAAGCCATGGTAGAAGGATACGCGCTTGTCAGGCTAACCAACGCCCCAACGCCAGCGTCGGCGAAGAGTTTAACGACGCGCGTGTGTGCGCCGCCATCTTTCTTTGGCGTAAAAAAAAAATAGAAACAAGCAAAAAACAACTTAAAGGAAGTGACGTCGGGTCACGTGCTTGCGCGTCAGAGCGTCGTCTGCTCGAGTGCTCCTACGGGATATGGTTTGTCAATAGGCTGCCCGCGTATTAGAATAATTAGAACCCCTTTTCGTGTTAACTTTGTGTTTGACGCAGCATAGTCTTAGTTGCTTTTGCAACATAAAATGCAATATATGACTAACCTTTTCGTCTGTGCTGTCGAGCAAATTGGTTGTTTTTGACAAGGAGAGTTAGTTTCATTACGGGCTTAACCGTCGGGGTTTAGTTTGGGAATGAATACATATATGTAGTCACATAAGATGAACTCCATCCTTCATAGTTTTATATCCGTCACCTGTTTTGGAAGTACACGACAGAAACGCCCCAAGTCGCTGCTCAACAATAATTACAATGATGAAATCTTCAGCCTTCAAAATTCCTTGCCAGAACATGGCAGTGACCAAGCGCAGTTGTTATGATGTCTTCGCAGCTACTGATTCGTAACTTGCATTTAACATTACTGAAAATTAATCGCTGATAGTCCTAAATTTTGTTGTGTGTAAAAGTTTTCACATGGGGAAATTAGTTGTCATTGACGAAAAAAAAATTACACTACTGATTTACCATGTATAAACATCACACACATCAGAAATTCCTCATACCTCCCTCGGTTTCAGGAAATCATTTAGTAATTTCACAGTGCAACACCGAATTATCTGCTGCAAGAATTGCATCCGCCTTGTTCCGAGCTTGGCAAACTCGATCCACTCACCGCTCTACACGTGAGCAGCTAGCTTTCCTGTACGTCGTTTCTTGTACAGTGTCCAAGGTCTATGTACAACGTAATCACATATTTGGGGAGTACTTAGTGCCTGGTTGTCTAGCCAGAGTTGTGTCTACTCCTTGTCTACTCCGTCTACGGCAACCAGTGCTACATTTAACCTGCTTAATCCTTGAGTCAAGTACGATATAATGATTCGGGCTGCCTCGATTCATTCTAAAGTACTGCAAGTCGGATCACTATCTCTGTGGGCTTGACACTAAATTTGCCTGTCTCACTCATAAGAAATGCGCACACTGTTGAAAAGGCAATAAGGCAGCGCGTTGCAGAATTAGAGGCGCGATGTAGAATGCTTCTCCCAGCTAAACCGTGGAATCCTCGCCGTTCAAATTTTGCACAGAAAGGGTTTTTGTCGCTAGTATTTTTTAATACCAAATTTGTTCGGGGAACTTGCCTGATTCGATCAAAAGAAGTCAGATGTTTCCATCTTATGCGGCGGCGACAACGCTAGACGAGCCACTGCCCCAACAGTGGTACTGGTGGCGCCACCTCATGCTGCTTACAACAACTGTGTAGCAGAAAAAGACCGGCGTATTTTGGCAGAAGGTCACCTCTCTCTCTTTAACTACGCAGGGTGCGACTCTCGCGTCCGCCCTCTCCTCCACTCCAATAGCGGCGACGCCATAGAGAAAGAGATTGGTCTCTTTCGGCAATGTTGGTCTGCGCCTCTGATGCGCTTCCCCCAGCTTTCCACGGTGTGCGCGATAAAGCATCGGCCACCTTATTCATGCTGCCCCGGCGGCACTCAACGGCGTACGCATAACGTTGCAACGTCAGCGCCCATCTCACGAGTCTGCCTGCGGGGTTTTTCAGCCTCTTTAACCACGAAAGTGCCTGGTGATCTGTCTGCACGGTGAAAACCGCTCCGTCTGGGTACATGTCCAACTTTGACAATGCGAACATTATCGCCAGGCATTCCTATTCGGTCACGGAGTAATTCCGCTTCGCCGATGTGAGCATGCGGCTAGCGAACGCGACAGGGCGCAGATTGCCCTCGGGTTCATGCAACAAAACAGCTCCTACACCGGCATCACTAGCATTTGTCTGCAAGAGAAACTGCTTCTTCAAGGCTGGGAGGCACAAACTAGCGGTGGTCGCTATCGCGCGAGCCAAGGCAACCAAAGCGTCATTCTGTTCCTTGCCCCAGACCCACTTCGAGCCTTTACGTAACAGCTGGCTCAACAGCCTAGCGAGCTCCGAACAACTAGGGATGAATTGTCTGTAGAAAGCAACCATTACCAAAATCTCTGCAAGCTTTTCACGTCCGTCCAGAATTGCCTGGAGTTTGTCATCGTTCGGTCTTAACGTGCCATCATCAACTACAAATCCCAAGAGGTTCACTCTCTTTGATGCCAACTGCACTTTCTTTGGGTTGATCGTTATACCCGCACGCCTCATTCTTTCAAGAACGGAATTAAGGTGAATGAGATGCTCTTCGAACGACTGTGAGAATATCACGATGTCGTCGAGGTACGCCATCGCGTAGTTGAACCTTGCATCGCCCAGAACGATGTCCATCAATCGCATGAACGTGCTCGGTGCATTAGACAAACCAAACGGGAGTCGAGTAAATTCGAAGAGCCCGCGGTGACAGGTGAATGCGGTTTTCTGAATGCCACCTTCCGCCACCTCAATCTGCAGGTACCCTCTCCCAGACGGCCATAGACGTCCGACGGGCGACCGACGGACGTCCGTTTTCGGACCTTCGGACATCCGACGGAAGTCCGGTTATGTTCGATATACGTACAGCGGAAGTCCGTCGGACTATCGTTCGTGGATCCGGATCGCGTCCCACGCACAGCCGGAGGCGGACATTCGGACGTTTCCCGGAACTTGCTTGCAGGGCCCGCTATTGGTGTAAAAACTTGCCAATAACACTCGTGCAAAGCTCAGCAAGCATGTGCCTTGGAAATTTCAGTCATACTAGTGCTCAATGCCTTTGTCGTGAGAGTAAAGCAGACAACAGAATATGCAACAGGTTCAAGTTTCCTGTTGTCTGCTTTACTTTCACACACAAAGCACTGAACATTAGTGTGCAATTAAAACTTCTATCAAAGAGGCACAAATGCACCATTCCTGAAAACATGCGAAGTGCATAGGCATACAAGCATGCGAGGTTGTAAAAACAGCATTTTTTTTTGCTTTATTGCAAAAACTGCATGCATAAATAGTCTACACTAAAAAAATATCCATGTTAAAGCTGCATGCAAACAGACGGAATGGCATGGTAAAATGCAAGCCAACTGGAGTATTAAGAATCTACTTGAATAATTTTTTTAATTATCCTTGGCCGCGACAGCTCTTCCCTTGGGGAGGTGGTGGAGGAAAAGGTATTTATTGAAACCTAATATTTCGGAATTAGCGAGGAGATGATCATGTCCTCTGTGGGCGGCCTCCACAGGCCGGGATTCCAGGAGCTGCTACTATCCTGTGCATTCGCTCGATCAGCTGTTGCTGGTCTTTCCGGCCAAAGATGGAAAGAGCAGGTTGGGCTCCTGCAATAGAAGGGAAAATGAAATTCAAGTTATCTGCGCTGAACTTTGGTTACACATCTCCAAGGGCAACTGCCAGCTTCCTCAATTGCTTTTTCCAGATGGCACTGTACACATGCATCTCCATTCAGAACTGTCACATACTATATAGAAAGGTCATATAACTGCAGCAAAACCCATGCAGAATAACAAAAGATACAAACGTAGTTTGACCAGAACCTGGCATTCAGTATTTTAATGTTTTTATGTCGTATCTTTGAACATGCCACTCTGACCAAACATGGCATGCTGCTATGTGCCCTCATCAATGCCCAAGACATGGAATGCACATGCAGAGAAATTAACGTAAATGATGCTGTATATGAACATAAAGCACAGCCAGAGCATTGCAGTATTACACAGGTACGCATTGGCGGCAGAAACCTGCATTTTGAGCGGATTAACAGGCAGATTTCTAAAGTCATTGTTCCTGCTCTGAAAAGAAGTGATCAATAATAACATCATTTAAAATTGTTACCTTTTTGTTCTCTAAACTGCACATTTCGCTGGTTTCCATGTACCCTCTACCGAAGACATTCCCTGGGCGTGTCAGGGGTATATCGACATCAACATCTAGGCTACAAGCGTCTAGAAAAGCGTCTCTTTAGAGCAGCTGCGACGAAGTAACCTATCTGATAACATGCAAGCTGCTGCAGCAGAATAAAGGTAGACATTTGACATGTGGTTAAGCCCAATGTGGAAGCATAGCCCGCCGCAGTGACTGCGCAGTGTTCATGCTTCTACAAGAGTTAAAAGTAAAGTTATTTGTTTACCCACAGCGCTATATGTGACATTACAATAGCAAGGCTTATAGTTACACAAAACACAAAAAGCTGACAACCACAAGCTCCTGATGTATTACCGGCAGCTTGCAGCATGGATGTTAGTTACTGAAATATAGTTGCATAATTCTGGCAACCAGCTGTGCATGCATATCATGGATTTCTCAACTACGCACAACAAATTACAAAAAATATAATGGTATCGATAAATGCAGCCAGCTGTTCACAAGAAACACTGTAGCTTTTTTAGGTGGAAGGTAGTGGCCGCCAAAGAAACTGCCCCTGTCCAAGGCCCATAATTTTCCCTATGTAATATCGGGGACAAAAGTGTGTGAACTACACAAACTGCAATCAAAGCACATAACTTTTGCCTCTGTGTAATATCAGGGACAAAAGTGTGTGGACTACACAAACTGCAATCAAAGCACATAACTTTCACATCGACCAGGAAACTCGGACCATACTTGTCGATGTGAAAGTTGAACGTTAGTTTTTTCATGTGTGCAAGAGAAATAAGGTCACAATTCGTTTACATCGCGATTCTAGTCCAAAATCTCAAGACACACTGTCCAGACTTTCGCCCCCGCAGTATAAGCCACGACTTGGGTAAGAGATTAGTAAAAGAAGTGTATAAAAGACATGAGTGCTGTTGGACAGCCATAGCTATAAAAATGGTATTGACATTGGAGTACTGCCTTAAGGCGGGGCCTAGGGCATTACAAAAGCAAGAGTTAGTGTCCGCTGGTCCTCATTTGAACGAACAAAAAGAGGGGAGGGGGAAGAAATCTACCTCAACTACATGTTTTGTGTGACATCAAGCGGCAGTTAGCATTAAAGATATCACGCAGTTTTGTGGAAGATTTGGGAGCGCTTTGCTGCTTTCTTACAGGATTGGACAAAAGAGCTCACCATCTTCAGAAAGGCATGTTATATAGAAATGAAAATAGTGAATTTACTGCATATGGCCACAACACCTTGCACACGGAGAGGAAGATGAACTGAAAACTTTATACATGAATGTACGTATTTACAACAGGCGAAACAATGACCATGATCTATGCCGAAGAGGCAAGAGATCAAAATCTAGCTCAGAACGAGTTCTCCAGGCCGCGCGGCCCAGTTTCATTAACTTTGGGACTCCGCCCACATTTCTCATCCCCAATAACAACGAACTCACACATGACTGACTAACAAACACTTTGGCATGTCTTTCCACTTTCATAAGGTTCTTCACCCTCTTCCTAATACAAACAATGCAAAAGGGACAATAAATTCGTTTCACAACAAACGGAATTTAGAGAATGGACCTCGAAATAATTGGCTCACTAGGTCTCACGCCAAACTCTCTCCCCTAGGAAAGAAAAAAAGAAAAAAAAAATTTAAACCCATCACAATGGAGTCCCACGTGCGCAACCATTGCCCAAAGCTTGCACCCTTGGCGGCTCCTTTTACAGGGCAATTATCGGCGTCCGAGTCAGCACCATTGCGGACCACATCAGAAGAGCCAAACCACATCCTCCCGCTCCGCATCATACCGTCACTGTTACACACTTGCCCTTTTTCAACGCCGCCATCTCCCACCATTGTTGGCATCCAGGGTTGGAATCCTCAACGAGACCCACTCAGCGCACCTGCACTGAATAATTGTCACTTATATGGGCTCCCCGACAAGGAAGAGGGCCTTACACCCTTCAACCTGACAGTGTTTTTTCTTTGAACGATAAGCAGTTCTTCCAAAAGAGGTGCGCGTTTCAAAGTTGTGCTGCCTCCGGGTGATGGGTCCAGTCAGCATATTAAGGACCCCTTAGTACGCTTAGTACTAAGGACCCCTTAGTTGGTGTATACTGTTCGTAAAGCTCCGTAAATAAAAACGAGCCCCCTACATGACGCAGCAACGAGAACTGCCTGTCCCCGCGTCTTCGAGTGCGACAGCAAAGTCCTCAGAAGAAGGGACTTCTTTCCCTCTTTGCCTACGTTTCCGTTAAGCACTATAGCTGCTGTAGCTGCCTCTCTGTGCGCGTCTCCCCGCCTCCTGCCCGAGGGCAAGTGGGAGACGGCCGCAGCTGGGCATTGAACAAGTGACCCAAAAAGAGTAGACTGTAATAATGATGCCTAGCATACCCACCGATCCCTTACAGAAATCATTAAAAGAATGAAAGCAACACATCAGATAACGTTACAATGTTTGTAAGTGCAAAGTCGACAACTCCAAGTATATAAATATATGTACATCTCTGCACATTAACTAGACAGAAACAGTGCAGAGTAACCTAATAACTCAGTGTCTGGCAACACTATTAAAAGGGGATAAAGGCCACGGGAGGCTACGATTATTAGTACCGTTTTGCCTTTAAACTAACATACTTGTTGCAAGCTTAAAATCAGATTCACACCTGTCCCACCCACAGCAATGGAACACACATCTGACTCAAGTCTGCAGAGAAAGAGCAAGCTAGACTATTACAGACGCACCCTTGGTTATTTTTCTGGCATTTCTGAGGGTGAAGAATCTGACTTGTCAGTAGCATGTATATGAATAAGAATCCTATGACAGTAAATGCATCAGATTTTCTGGAGTGGCTTTCCTTTGCTGACCACATATGAGGTGAGCTATAATTTATCCAACTTGGCCTAGGTTTCTTCTATGAATAACAAAGCTATAGCAGGTACACAGTCGTCCATTCTTAGGCTGAACAAGTGAGTGCGTGGCATGCACTTTTCGAGATGCCACTGCATCCATCGCAGCCGCACACCGTAGCGAAGAGGCAGACAGCATGAAGTACCAGCCTCTAGTCCCTCTACCGCCACTGGGGTCCCAAACTAGGGACCCCTTGTTTTTGTCAGGACAGCTCAGGGTCAGCTAGTGCGTAACCTCCTGTATTTGTATCTGATGGAAATGTTTTCC
The DNA here is from genome assembly GCF_055883805.1 of Amblyomma maculatum. Taxonomy (NCBI): domain Eukaryota; kingdom Metazoa; phylum Arthropoda; class Arachnida; order Ixodida; family Ixodidae; genus Amblyomma; species Amblyomma maculatum. Next base: position 48,444,632 of record NC_139350.1, read on the forward strand.
ACCACCACCCACAATACGCAGCTGCGCATCATAGCAGATGTGAAGCAACAGCTCCTGGTCCTTCTACGCATAAGCCACTTTGCCTTGATGCATGCCTGCGCACCATAGTAAAGAGGCAGACGACATGACGCAGCAGCTCATGGTACCTTTACACATGAGCCCCCCCCCCCCCCGCCCTTGTACTTTGATGCGCACCATAGCAAATATACAGACTACGCCACACAGCAGCCCTTGGTCCCTGTATGCATAAGCCATTTAGCCTCAATACTCACCTGCATACCTGAGCGAAGAGGCAGACGTGAAGCTGCAGCTCCTGGGCCCTCCATGCACAAGCCACTTAGCATCAATGCACGGCTGTGCACTGTAGTAAAGAGGCGAATGACGTTAAGCAGCAGCTCCTGGTCCCTCTACACATCAGCCATTTTGCCTCGATGCGCATCTGCACACCGTAACGAACAGCCAGATGTGACAAAGAAGCTTCTGGTTTCTCTACACATAAAAACCACTTTGCCTCAATGCACGTCTGCACACCGGAGCAAAGAGGCAGATGACATGAAGCTGGAGCGGCTGGTCCCTCTACGCACAAGCCACTTAGCCTTGATGCATGGCTGTGACGGATACATTGCTATCTTGCAAACTGCATGTCACACATTCCCATTCAAGCTAAGAGTGGACGACTGTGTAAACGTAAAATACTGGCTATTTACTTCAATGGACAATGACAAAAAGTAACATGGTGGACAATGTAAAAAGAATTTGCTGCATAAAGTTTGTTGAAACCAGTTCTACATCCTACATGTAAACAAGCTAAAAACATTACTGTCGAAGGGATGTCCTGTGTGTTTAAAATCATCACGCTCAAACAACTTCAACACTGACAATCATGATTCAATATTAATAATATAGATAATGATACAATACTCACTTTTAGCCATACCAAAGAAATGAGAATTCAAAGGGATGTAGCTGTTTTTTCCCCTTGGATGACAGTTTTCCATGCTCAAAGTGCTGCTTCCTGTTGGCCTACGAAATTGGCCACAGCAAATGGTATCTGAAAAATTTATGGAAGCCTCATGCTAGTCTTCAACGAGAAAATCATTGCCATACAGAAGCAGAACACCAATACTTTTACAACACACTAAAAGCACCAACTGCGGTGCTGTTTTTAGGATGACTAGGTACAGGTTTTTGCTGTACGAAGCCAAATGTTAGCCTTCAATAAGGAAAGCATTCCCATACAGAAACAGAACACAAAAACTTTTACAACACATTAAAAGCATCAATTGCACAAATGCTTGTAAGATGACCAGGTACAGCTGCAACGGAAAAAGAATGGCACAAGTGAATCATGACCGGAGCGAAAAAATTGCGACACGCGGCGCTATTGTTGCCAAACGCGCTGATAGCGAGATTGCCAGGCATATTCCATTTCCAAAGCGGGGGTGGTCGTCAAAAAGCTGCCCATCCGAAAGCCTGCATTTTAAATGATAGCTTATGCGCTGCTTATCGCAGCTACATCGGCGCATGGTTCGGCCGATAAGAAATGCACAAGCGTGTTTTTAAGATGTTGAATATCCGATGGGGCAACGTCGGGATGGGCTGCTTTCTGCCGGCCACCCCAGCTTTGGAAATGGAATATGCCTGGCAATCTCGCTATCAGCGCATTCGGCAACAATAGCGCCGCGTGTCGCAATTTTTTCGCTCCGGTCATGATTCACTTGTGCCATTCTTTTTCCGTTGCAGCTGTACAGTTTTCTGGTATAGCCCACATCATGTGGCCAGCGGTATCAGAAGCCTTGTATGTGAGTATGATGCCATAGATTCAATTTATGGCTATCACTGTATTAACAAGCATGGGTTCAAAGATACTTCAATATGATCATCTATTCAGTGCGAGACATAAGCTCAGTATCATGCACTATAAGGTGCTGCATGGCTCTAGTGTAGCTTTGGCATTATCTCGCTGTCAATAATGCAGTGAAGTTCTGAGGAGTCTTTGAATATCTGTATGGACAAAGCAACAATAATTTTGTTTTCATCTCACTTTTGCTCAGCTCGGTCTTTTTTTTTTTAGAGCCCGCGGCTTGCATGGTCTCCCAGTATGCCTGTTTTGTATAAAAGAAGGCGTTGCAGGCACCAGAGCTCACAGCCCGACTGTATTGCGGCGGCGGTATGTCAAATTCGTGCCAGAACAGCGCAGAACAAGTGGTCAAGAAAAAGACAAGTGCTTTTTTTTTCTCTCATCTCCTTGTCCGGTTGTTCTGCGCGGTTCGGTCCCACATGCATAACCAACATGCGCAAGGTGCTGTCCTGGTTTGTCATAAACCTTTAGTTATTTAGTAGCTACAGCCGTTCCTTCTAGAAACTGTAGTTGCCGTAAAGCTCAAGAGAGAAAGATCAGCGGCTGTCCATTAAAAAAAAAAAAAAAAAAAAAAAAAAAAAAAAAAAAAAAAACTCGCGCCGTTTGCACAAGTGTAGGCATGTCGCACGATAGGCTCGAGTGCTAAAGTTTTCTCGTGTAGTTTTTACAACTCAGCACGTTGCGCATGGTTAACAAGTTAACTCCTTTAAAGCGCAGGTAGGCACTCCTTTATCAGAGACAGAGAAGTTGCGCGGCTTACTGGCGCAGCGTCCAGTAATGCCGAGGAAGATGGCCCTCAGACTTGAGGCTGCACTTTAGTTAGTCGGCGCGGAGCTATCCTGTCAGTCTCGCCTAAAACACTCGACCGTTCGGCTGCTGTACAGAGCCGTTTCCTTACCCGAAAGCGCAGCACCATCAGTGCATCGAAAAGTTCCACTAAAGAAACAAAAGTTCGGTGAAATACTTACTTTGGAATCGGCGGATGAACAAAGTGTGCCAGACGCACCAAGCCACAGCAAAAACAATGCTAGCAGTGCATTACAGCCGTAGGTATTTGTAACTGCGCAGAAAATGCAGAACACGGAAACGTGAAGCCATCTTCCATGACAACAAAACTTCAACTTGTCAGGTGGATTGGATTGGCTCATTTCAGATTTTTTTGAGGATAGGTTCGGTTTCGTTCTTTTTGAGCTTGCTGCTTGTTGCGTCTATTCAGCCACTGATTAAAATTTCACCGAAGCATCATGATAGAAAAATGTTTAATGGTCATTATCCTTTTAATCAGAAATTTTTGAAAGAAGAATTCAACGATGAAACATGCGGAAAATAAAAAAAAAAACTATTTAATGGAAACGCTTTCCATCGCATCGATTCGCTCTGGCATCATATAATGCAGACTTGACGGCATTACTGATTTATACGCAGTTCAAACGAGTACGACGACTACAAACTATATCATAGCTGTCTAAAAGCGAATCCAGTGGCGGACGTACGGCGGCTGTCCGCTGGGCGAACGGATTCGACCATCCGCTTTCGTACGTACGCCGGAATTCCGGCGGACGTCCGAATCGGCCGCCGAGTTGCGGCCGAGTTCGGTTGTCCGTCGGACGTCAGTGGCCGTCTGGGCTGCTTGCATCCAGGACTGTGAAGAACCTCCTGTTCTCTAACGCGTACATCACAGCCTCGATCTACTGGAAGGGGTACGCAACCGTAGGCGTCAGTGAGTTGAGCTTTCGATAATCAACACACAGCCTGACCGAACCATCTTTCTTTGGCGCTAGAACCACTGGGGACGCCCAGGGACTTTGTGAGGGTCTCTCCGCGCCAGTATCTATCATCTCGTCAAGGGCGCTGTCGTGAAGCTGTCTCTTATGCGCGCTTAACGGCCGCTGGTTACACCTGAAAGGGCGCGCATCACCCGTTTCGATCTCGTGCTGAAGCACGTCGGTTCTGCCCGGTTTTCCTGTGAATCAATCCGAAAATGGGGGTGAAGTTTCCACAAGCCTTCGGCTTTGACTACCGGGTCCTGAGAAGGACGCGATAATTGCTTGTAATGGGCTACCATTCAGCGTCGTGGGGGAGCCGTCTGCCTCACAAGAGTGGACGCTCGTCATGAAGGGAGTGTTGGGAAGTGGCGCGCTCCTTTGAATGCGCGGCGCGCCACGGGCCCTAAAGATATGTGGCGCAGGACCCCACAGATTACACTATAATATAATAGCACAGGACGGTTAATACGACTATCATACACGCCTGCTACACTTGTTAGCAATTTTTCATTAACTTTCAATGATACGCGGAACTTCTAAGAACATTTTTGACATTAAACCTTTGCCGGTTGTAATTATACTAGCAACTTTTAGAATTAAATTACGAGGCAAACACCGTGAGCAATTTAAAAATACATGTTTATTTACAAAACTCATGAGGTGGAAAGAGAAAAACAATATGAGCAAGCACAATCAAGAAGTACACACAAACATTTCGTTATTTGCAAAGTTCAATCACCACATGATGACTACTTGAGTAGTTTTCCATTCGCAAAGATAAAACTCGCCAGACTAAACACGCAGTTCCTATCTTGCTCAGCAGTTTTTTTTCCTTTCTGGTACGCTGCTTGATCAATTACTATTTTTCCTGCGGCCTAAGCAACGTTTCTATGATTATCTTCGCTGTGTCAGTGCCGTGGTCCTTCCTTGCTGCGCAAGCTAGAAGAGAGTCCTTTTCGAAGTGAGGCAACATAAGCTAGCGACATGTACGCTACAGTGGAATGTAGCGATGTACGCTCCGCTGCAAATTGTTATATTTGTAAGCAAGCGCAGAAGTCTTAGGATTAAACATGGGGAGAAAAACGAACGTCCCACTTCACCAAACTGCAACATGACCTTGCAGCTAAGAAATATGCATGCTCGTGACGCTTATTGACCGCCGGCTTCACGAGTAACCGTTAGGCACTCAAAGGCTGCCACCTACACGCGGTAGTCTTGGCGAGTAACTGTTTCACAAGCAAAGAAAACTATCTACACGAGCACAATGCGTAAATTCTAAGTAGAACAGAACGCATTTTTTGAACGCGACAAGAACATCAACACTCCGCTTCGGTAGTAAACACAACACCTAAATTGTGAAATAATTCGGACATTCCTTGCGGTCAGTCTTGGCTGGAAAACCAGCCGAAATTGAAAGGCTGCATGACACACTCGTAACAAAGTTTTCGTCAATGTATACGCGCAAAAAGAGAGAACCGCGCTAGCGGACATACGCCACGACGCCTTAAAGCCCCTTGATACTTGCCGCCTGGTGGCGCTTGGAGGAATCGACGAACTTGCAACATTTGGCTGGGGCGCGCGCCGATTGGAACGGCCGGTGAGAAACGCGCGCGGGAGTGATTTCGGAGGCCATGAATGAGATCAACTGAAGTGCCCCCAAATTTTAATTCCAGAATGTCACTTCACTGGTACCTTTCATTTCAATGCTGAATACACTAAAGCTATTTTACTTTCGATGGGTGTACAACAGCGGCCAAGGATTGTCCTTGTACCTCCGACTGCGGGTAATTTTGAAGCAGAGACAGCATGCAGTGAAAATACAGCTAAGAGCGCTTGACTGAAACCAAGAGAAGGAAATGATTTTGTAAGTGGCCTGGTACATAGAACACATAAGTAGGCTCTCTGGTCTTCGTCAGCCAGGATTGGGAAGCTTATGCAGGTTAGTGAATTTTTCTTGGCGGAAGTGTGTGGGGTGGGGGGAGGTTATTGACAAGGTACAGTATGTTGGTCAAAAGTTGCCAGGCCATAGAGCCTTTTCTGGCAGTATAACCGCACACTTATTATTAGAGTATCGTGGTGCTCATCAGAAATGATACAAGCCTTCTTGTCACCAACCAGGGATTTGGACCTTTGAGAGGGTTGTGAATTCCGCACTACATCGCCGCAAAACAGTACACTTGACCCAGTAACGTTTGACGAACCCTGAACATTCGGAAGTGAGCTAGAAGCTTAAGGTAGTTTGAGACTCCATTTGTTCAAAAAATTCGATTCAGATATTTTGCCATCACCTGATGGAGAATTTCTTAATCTTTCAGAAAATATATCACATTTGGGTATTCACGGTTTCAAAATATTTTTGTCCTTTTTATTCGACACTTTGGCAGAAAAAGTGAGGGGATGTCGATGGGATCTCTCCGTTTCCTATACTTGCAGAAAGTCAATGCTCTGACGTTTTTGATCACAAACTCTGGTTTCGGTTTGGAACTTACTGTTGTGAGTAGTACATTTTTAAGCCAGTAGGGCTCCTCCTGTTGCTCTTCTGTTTTGAAGCAAACGTTCAAGATGCCTCCAAGGGAGGCCCCAGAATGTCAATGTGGCACTAAACCAATGAATTTGGGTGAGGTGTCCTGAAACCACGTTTGTCAGTCTGAAAACAGTTCATACTGCTGTCGATGATGCAATTGCATGCTTTAATGATGGATACGTGGAAAGAGTAATGGTGCTGAAACATTTGGGAGCCATCCCTGGACCTCTGTGTGCGTTAACATTAACATATATGACGGAAGGTGGGCCCAAAAAGGGGATTTCAAGCTGAGATCTGAAAACAGGAAAGAAAGGACTGAAGAAACTAAGAGACAGGGTACAGTAATGCTGCCACTTCTAAAGACTACAGTCCATGATATTTTCGAGGAATAAAAATGTTTTCAAACATTTTCAAATACTTTATCGGCGTGTTTCTCAAAACATTTTTTTTTGCGTTTTGTGCCTTTTTGTCGGTAGTTATAAGGCGAAAGCAAATAAAGTCTCAGATGTATCAATAATTTGCAACTATATAACTGGAACTAAAATCAATAGCCTAGGTGCATTTCTATTTTTAGTTTAAAAAACAGTAATAAGTGATAATTTCCATGCACCGAGAAGAGTAAAAAACATAAGAAATATAGTTTTTACTCCAAGAATAATTTTAATTCCACTTCTGTGAAACATTTGTTGCTACCTTAGTAAAAAATTGCAATACTCTGCAGATAATATATATCTTAAGGAAAAGTTACATACATATAAAATATTTACAAATTTAAAAATATGACTTAAATTTTTAAACTAATCGTTTTAACTTCAAAGCAAGCGGCATCTATCTTAAAAATTCACTGCAAACGTTATAGCCACAGCTTTTATTTTCTACTGCTCTGCAGTCAAACTTTGAACCTAATTTTCAGTCTCACCTCTTTGATCTACAGAGGTCTTAGTACAGCCAGAGTACAGCTGAAGATCAAGTGATCTCCACTTTCCTAAACAGCGGGAAATTCCTCATCGGACTGCTAGAACATGTAAACGAGGACAAAAATGGCTGAAAACTTTGCAAATGGCGTTCTTCATCGATCAAAACTATAATTCTGTAGACCTTTCTATGACGAGTTACATGCCCGTCGCCATTACCTGGCTATTTTGTGCCAGCGCGAAAAGAGCATCAACGCGTAAACGCCAACAGGATCTTAGCGCTAAAAATCAAAAAGACATCGCTTCGAATCGGTTATGCGCTCAATAAACGGGATGAGAAGAGCCCTCAAGATCATTACAGAACAAAAACAGTTGCAAATGTCCAGGGCATGGACGCTATAAACCTGTGCTAGAGCTTTGTCAAGACTGTTTCTTCCACAGATTGCCAGGACAATGAGGTACCCGGGGATCCGTGCCGCTATCCTGACAAAGCTTGCATCTGCAACGTGACCAAGCAGACGCCGAGGCCCTTCAAGACTGCTCGGGGTGCGTTTGCAAGGACGGATACTGGCGTTCCCTGTTCGGACCCTGCGAGCCAATTGATGGCTGTCTGAGCTACCGGGGCGACCCTTATGCCGACTACAAGAGCTGCGGCAGCCAGCGTGCCCCGACCTGCAACGAAGTGCTGTCCGAATGTGCCCCGATATTAAGGCGAAAGCCTTTAATGCCTCATTGCTGTCGACAGTAGGTTAGCCGAAGCTTGTCAGCAGAGGTGTCACGCTTTCGAGAGCGAGAGTTAAAAATAAATTAATAAACCTTGTCTCCCTCGGGACCTCCATACATTCGATCTCCAGCCTAGCGCTTTACCAACTGCGCCATGCTCCGGATCGTGAAACGCTCTTTATAATTCCCCTTGTCTACCATGAGGATGATAGCGGGATTCCGCGAGGGACAGATACTGTGCCTTTCCTTTCCTGTAAATTAATTATAGAACGCCGATGACTGATGCCTTCAATGAAATGCTGGTTGTGTTCGACAAGGGGCGCGCGATGTACTGTCACGACAGGTGATGACGTCACCAGGCGATTCATGCATATGCGAAGCTGACCCCGCCGGGCGTTCGATCCAGGTGTGCGTGCCAAGACCGACTGAAATACAGACCTGCACAAAAAACAGGGTCCTATGGGACCTCGTGCGCCAACTTTCGTTACCTTTCTCGTCATTGAGGGCGCTCGGTTGACCTGTTCGTCTGTCATTTTCATCATCATCAAATCACAAATTAATATAAACAAACTGTACCCAAATTAAAAAAAAAAGATCTTTGCCCAGGTTATACTTCTAAAATTTTGCCTTTTTGTATTTTAGCGGACAGTGTTTATTTTTACGATGTTTTTCTCTCGCTAGAAGACATACCGCGATTCCGCTTTGTGCGACGGCACTGCAGTCCTGCAGTTACTCACTGCACGTGCGCAGAACAGGTGCTTGTGCATTACAGCGTGGACAGATAAATAAACTATAACGACGAAGAAAAATGACAGACCTAATAGACCCTTCTTATTAACAGGTTTACAGTAGCGCCAGGTTAACCGTAGTGTTCGTTCCCTAGCGGCGAAGGCTATGAACTAGAAGGTGCGCGCTGGAGCAGTGCTATCTGTGCAGGTCTGTATTTCAGTCGGTCTTGGTGCGTGCGGCGCCTTTCATTTGCCGCTTCCTTGAATGCCGCACCACCCAGCAAACAAAAGGAGGCGTTAGTACAGCAGGCATCAGCGGCGTTTGAAATTGATTTACAGGATAGAAACGGCGCAGTATCTGTCACAATAGAGGGTTTACAAAAGTACGTCTGGCAACCGTGAGCGGCAGGCTGATCCCGCGCTGGCCGCCATATTTTGTTCGCTCCATCCGTTCGCTTCGTGTCCGTCCGTCAGCGCTCTCAGTTCTGTTCGCGCTTTTCACGTTTTAACCTAGTGTTCTGTGCTTGGACCTCTCTTCGGTCCCTGGCGGTTTCTCTTAGCGACGCCTAGAAGCGTATTTTGACAGCCGAGACGTGGCGGGGCCCAGCGGCCGCGCTGCCGAGCGCAGTTACAAATTGCTCTTCGAGTCGTGCATGGGCCCCTCGGCAATCCGCAGAGTCATCCCTATCCAGGTACAGTATCCAGAGTTCTGTAATGTGGATTTTTTTGTCTGTGAGCCTTTTAAACTTAATCGCCTATGAGAGATCATCGCGAGTTTGTTTGCTTGGCTTGCGCAATCACCGTCGCTCATCCCACTGGAAGATACTTGGTTGGTGAAATGAGCGAGGATGCATTTTATTTTATGATAAAAGGATCGTGCGTAATTTGACGTAAGTTGGACTGGTACTTAGCACTTTCCTTCCCATGCCGTCGACGCAGTAGTTGGCATTAGTCTCGGAAATAATCGGGGGCTGCGTAAAAAAAAAAGTGCCATGGTAATTTGTGCTTCCAGTGATTGAATATTGATTGGTGTGCGATAGGCGATGACGAGTTAATAAAATCTTTGTAAATAATTGATCAATTGATGAAATAAAGGCGCGAAAAAAAGGAAAAATTGGAAAGTAAGGGTTTAAAGGTGTCAGAATGAAAAACCAGTGCTTGGTGATGCTAAGGAAAACTATTTAGAATGTGTAATCGATTATTTGAAATAAATGAAGAATGTGTTCAAAAGTATCAATTGCTCAGAATGGAAAGCCAATTGTTGCTGACACATGGGTATTGGTGTATGAAAATATAAAACGTCAAATAAAATAAAAATAAATAAAGAAATGATAGAAATATAACATAACATATGCATAACATAGAAATATAACATACTACACTTGTGTAGTATGTTACTTTTGATGAATTCATATTTCACTGCACTGTATTCTTTTCGCCCCCCCCCCCCCCCTGCTAGGTCCCAGTTAGGGCCTGCAGTATTTGTTAAATAAATAAATAAATAAATAAAAGAGCTAAAATATAACACATGAAAAAAGAAAATATGGTGCGTGTGTGTGTATGAGAGAGACACTATCACGTTATACCTTTAACGGTGGAGCTGAAGTGACCCCCCAATTTTTCTATAACGATATGATATAATATAAATCTGATTTTATGAACACAGCCAGTTGCACAAACACTTCGCAGTAATGAGAGTTCACTTTTCAAATTTCTTTTCGTTTCAGCCGAGTTCCTCCTCCTCCGAGTTCCTCGAAGCTTCCAATGTCAGCGCTTTCGTATGAGATTATGGCTTCAAATGTTTACTTTCTGACAGAGGGAATAAACAAGAAATCGACATATTTAAAAATTCCACTGAATTTCAGGTAGCTGTGAATTAGCGAACCATCGGGTGACTCGAGAAAACACGAAAGTGAAGCGCACGCTTCGTTATTTTATCGGCCGCGCTGGCAGGTATAAAACCTGAGCTGCGCGCTCTGGACGTGGACCGGTCGAAACGGGCTGCACGTGAGCATATTACAACACACTAGGGGGATGTCATCTTTTCCTGCTTTTCCAGACGCCGCGGGTTTGGCAGCCGCTTGCTTTTGCAGCGTGAAACACGCACCTCGGGCGCACTAGACAACCGTATTGCTCTCTGCAACAAGCACTACCATTTCGTACGATGTGAAAAGTAGTTTCGGTAATCATGCCCGTCTCTTAAATCCAATACACAATGGTCAATGCAATCTACATACAAAATGTTTCAAAGAACGTATTTGCACAATAGCGTTCGTTATACATGCATTGATCCTTCTCCCGTGTCCTCCATCGCAGCATAAGCTTATCCTTCAAGTTCACAAGGCTCCATAGCGCGCAAAACAACCTTGCTGTTTTAGGCGATAGCACATTCTGTGAGCTAGCCCCCAGTGAGAGGGACGTGCAGTAATGCTTTACATGATGCAAGTGACGCTTGTAAAGCCGATTAGGACTGCAAACGAATGGTCGCACACACGCGTATACCTTTATTCCGTGCGCGTCTACGACGGTGCACTGGCTGTAGAAGAGCACGCAACAACATGCTGGCATCATTCCGAATAGAGCTTGGAGCTAACAGCGACTGCAGTGATGTTAAAAAATGAAACACTCGCTTGTGAGCATTCCAATGCACCTCTCGGTGCATGCACGGGTTCTACGAAGGCGCACGTTGACAGCGTACTCAATGGGAGGCGCGGGTGGACTGAACAAAACATGGCCGCCGCGCACAGTTTCTGTTTCTTTCACTAGATGGCGCTAACTTTTGTAAAGCCTCTTTGTAACTTTTGTAAAAAATTCAAGGCCTTGAAATACGTAGAGTAGCAGAATATAAATATTTGGGGATATGGGTAAACGAAGGATTGGCATGCATTGGAAAGCATGAGCAATCACTTAAGGCCAAAGGGCGAAGGAATGCCGGGATAATGAAGCATAAGGCATTGTGGGGATACAATAGGTATGAGGTATTTAGGGGTATTTGGAAAGGAATTATGGTGCCCGGACTTACTTTCGGAAATGCGGTTTTGTGCCTAAAATCAGAGGTACAGTCGACATTAGAAACAAATCAGAGATCCGTTGGACGATTAGCACTAGGTGCCCACGGCAAAACTACAAATGAGGCGGTACAGGGAGATATGGGCTGGGCATCTTTCGAAGTACGGGAAGCTCAGAGTAAAATATTATATGAGGAACGCCTGAGGAAACTGGACAGTAACAGATGGGCAGCTAAGGTATTTAAATACCTGTACCTAAAAAGCGTTGACTCTCAATGGAGGAAAATAACTAGGAAACTAACTAGTAAGTATGCTAGTAACAAGGACGGAGAAATAAAGAGCATTAAGCAACAGGTGAAAAACACAGAAGGTAAAAATTGGATAAATTCGATGAAAAAAAAAAAACAGAGTGTGGAATTATACCGAAAGTGGTAAATGCAGATCAGGAAGGAAGATTTCTATGATAACTCAAGAGGCAGTGCCCTACTTTTTGAAGCTAGATCAGGGTGCCTTAGAACACGCAGCTACAAAAAAGAAGTTTAACAATGGAGATGACGGATGTGCTGTATGTGGAAACTCCAGTGAAACAATTGACCATATTATACTCGAATGCAATGGTATCCATCCGGAAGTTGATGCAGGCGCAATCACTGTTCCTGAAGACCTGGGGTTTAGAGATAACAGTGGCCGGGTGAATAAACCGGCGGTGGAAACTAGCAAAAAACGGCTGGAAGATTGGTGGCTTAAAAGCAGAGAAGTGGCATAATGCTAGTAATGTAGGAGCAAAATTTAATAAATAGAATGATGGTTTAGTTAACCATTCTAAATCAATAATTAAGATATATGGAGAAAAATGAGCATGATAGCTACTGCTACCACCCCGTTTCAAAGGGGACGCTCCTATATTCCATCCATCCATCCATCCATCCATCCATCCATCCATCCATCCATCCATCCATCCATCCATCCATCCATCCATCCATCCATCCATCCATCCATCCATCCATCCATCCATCCATCCATCCATCCATCCATCCATCCATCCATCCATCCATCCATCCATCCATCCATCCATCCATCCATCCATCCATCCATCCATCCATCCATCCATCCATCCATCCATCCATCCATCCATCCATCCATCCATCCATCCATCCATCCATCCATCCATCCATCCATCCATCCATCCATCCATCCATCCATCCATCCATCCATCCATCCATCCATCCATCCATCCATCCATCCATCCATCCATCCATCCATCCATCCATCCATCCATCCATCCATCCATCCATCCATCCATCCATCCATCCATCCATCCATCCATCCATCCATCCATCCATCCATCCATCCATCCATCCATCCATCCATCCATCCATCCATCCATCCATCCATCCATCCATCCATCCATCCATCCATCCATCCATCCATCCATCCATCCATCCATCCATCCATCCATCCATCCATCCATCCATCCATCCATCCATCCATCCATCCATCCATCCATCCATCCATCCATCCATCCATCCATCCATCCATCCATCCATCCATCCATCCATCCATCCATCCATCCATCCATCCATCCATCCATCCATCCATCCATCCATCCATCCATCCATCCATCCATCCATCCATCCATCCATCCATCCATCCATCCATCCATCCATCCATCCATCCATCCATCCATCCATCCATCCATCCATCCATCCATCCATCCATCCATCCATCCATCCATCCATCCATCCATCCATCCATCCATCCATCCATCCATCCATCCATCCATCCATCCATCCATCCATCCATCCATCCATCCATCCATCCATCCATCCATCCATCCATCCATCCATCCATCCATCCATCCATCCATCCATCCATCCATCCATCCATCCATCCATCCATCCTCTATTCTCCGCGGACAAATGTACCACACCGTAAAGGAAGGGAGGAATGTGGAAATGGAAGAAGAGATGGAGATAGAGGTGCTGTAGTGGAGGGCTACGATCCACCGCGCTACGGCTTTCGCCTCATCGGTTTCTGTAAGCTTTCGCGATGTTTCTGTTTTCAGAACGTCTTTCGTGTGGACTAATGATTAGTGGCGAAATTGCGCTCACATAGGCCTTCGGTGGTGCAAAGGTACACATTCCTTTGTGGTTCGTACCTCGAAATTTGTTTCGTCAACACAACGGAAGACTGAAACCAATACAGTAACAAGGCCGGAAATGGCTAAAAAAACCCAACGTAATAACACATTCCCCGTCGCTGTGGCGCCGCACTGCATAACTGCGGATAGCTGTCCTCGAGTATGTGCTCTTTCCAAAGGCCACGTTATTTCGGTTTCGCCCATGCGCGACCCTGAAATTCCATTGGTGACAAGTCTGGTTTTGAAGATTTAGAAATTGGTATCGATGTTTCTCGGGATGAGCTGCAAACATTATAAGCAAATAAGTAGCTTGCTAGTAACAGCTAACTATTCAATACTGCTTTTCGCCTTTTATCACATTATGACGCACACGTACTATGCTGATGGAGCATCTGAAACCCAAAAAGCATTTTTCAAATATTGCTGACAGGCTTAGGTGCTTCGGTGGCGTCAGAACGAGAACATATGTAGTCAGCGTTGTGCTTCGTTTTTAGTTTGTGTCTATTCTTGTGCTGACGTCCCTCAAGCGGTGTATCAGTCAGCGGCAGATAAAACTGTATAGTCTTGAATAGCCTTGGTGAAACGCCCCATATATTGAACTAACGCAGTCGAAATGACAATGCTTTAAGTCACACGCGTCCGCATCACACTTCCTCAGGTGCAGCGACTTACCACCCCTCGTTTCAAGATAAAGAACAAGGCATATAGTCTTTGTATGCTACATGTTGCTGGCTCTGTCTATACAATATCTGTTGATGAGTATTCGTTTTCCATCACCCACCAGTGATTTATCCCTGGAGCCTGAAACATCATTGTACATATTTATACACTGGATATGATACATCGTATACGTCTCAACTGCATGTTCTGTAAATATTTATCACAGTTGCGTATAATTAAAGCCATAGATAAGAACCGTGCCAGCTAATGAATGCGCCTCACCGCATGACCCATCCGTTTCTTAGACAATACGCGGCACGGAAATAACGGTTTGCACGAGCCACGTGACAAAAAATTTCTTCATTCTTGGATGGTCAAAAATTGGAGACCGCGCATTGTATAAATTATTATTTACCTTTTGCCCAGGACGATAGGTTGCGCGCTACAGCCAAACCAAATCGAGCATAGTATTTGTGTCCCCGCCCCATTGCTTTGTCATGTGGGTGTGAAGTCATATCAAAAGTCTCCAAATTCTAAAACCAATGTTAGCGATGAACCCCTGGTTGAAAAAAAAGTTTGGCCTCACATGTTCGTTCTCAGGCCTCGACTGGCAGTGACGAAACAAGCAAGGCATGTAAACACGTTCTGGTGGCTCAGTGTTCCTGGTCAATCATCGCAGGTCGCATTCCTCGTGGAAAGTCATATTGCTTCCGGTGGTGCAGCCGAAGGCATCGGCGAACTTGGCGGACAGCCGAAGGGGCACATTGCACCAGTCGGCTTGGCTCGGCTCGCCCAGGCTGGTCGTTTCGCTCTGCCGGGATCCACAGCTGGTAAAGCAGATGGCCAGGAAGAATAGCTGGTCGGCAGTGTAGTCCTTGAAGCCGCTGCTCCAGTCGGGATAGCCGGGGCTCACGGCCAATGCTTCGTACAGAGGCTCTAAGGACGCCGCTGCTACGAACAGTGCGTACAGGTGGTTCGTATCAATGCCACGTTCGAACGTGATTTCCTCTGATTTCGTTGCATTAGGCCGGCCTTGTAAGTAAGCCTCCATAACGCACTGCAAGATGTTGTCCTTGTACCGATTTCCCTCTTTCAGATCTCCGCTCAAAGAGCGGTGCGCGGTAGGCCCCGTTGGGTCCACCGCAGCCAGTAATTGCCGGGCCAGTAGCGAACCGACGACACCGTAGTTGATGCTCTCGTACGCGCCCGGCGGAAATACGGTGTGTAACACGTACAGATCGGGAAGCACGGTCGTGTAACGCGCGAATGATGTTTCGTGTTGCCTCCAGAGATCTGCCCAGTACAGGTCGCCCGAGTTGCGCCGAGCCCACGCTGTCTCATCCACTACGGAAGCGACCGGTAGAGGTGGTCTCAGAAATCGAATAACTTTGTCCCAATAACCAAAAGAGATTCGGTTTAGGTTATCAAAGAAGTTGGCGCTGAAATCGGGCAGGCTTTTGGCTTGCCCGGTCAGTCCGTCGCTTCCTCCTGTCTCGTCGATCAGTGCTATTTCATATGTCACGGTCGTCTCGTTGAGCGACGTCAGCACCACAGGCCGAGAGATGTCGTTAATCCAAGACGCGCTGCGCAGCGACTTACTTATAAACAGCTTCACTGAGCTGAAGATTTCATACACCTTGCTGACACGCGTGGAGTCAAGTAACTGGTTAACATTACGCGCAGTCAGGAGCCTCGGTGCCAGATAGTTTATGAGTCGGTAGCACAAGTCAGGGTGGTTCGCTGCAAGGTTATTGTGACCGCCGTAGATAAGAGTAGCTAGCTTGTTACTCACGAAACGGCCCAAGACTTGCACCACAGTTAGACCCGCGAAGTCAAGAAGGTCCCTGTTTCGCACGTCAATCAATATTCGTCCCAAGACGGCCATCTGGCGTTGGTTATGGACATCCACGGGTGTAGAAGATATTAATTTTGCTTCTGGTCGGTGTAGGTGCTTCTTGATGATCCGGGCCCATTGCTCGCCCGAGACGGACGGAGTAAGATCTTCGGCGAAGCTTTTTAGACTGGCGTAGTGCGTCCAGGATTCTTCACGTCCTTTTGCTTGACTCCCTGCTAGTTTTTCGAGGATATCTCGCTGGAGTAGAGCCAGTGCTCGACAGTGCATCCTTTCAGAATTTGTATTGCTTCGGTTTGTCATGGCTTCCCGCAAATCGCAGATGTGATCCGCATTGTTCTTGCGAAGCCTGCGTTCCTCGAGGAGGGCTCTAGGGCCGAAAACGAGAAAGGTGTCGGTGATGATCAAGCGTGTTGCTGCTTTCTGGGATCCTCGAGACGTCTGCAGCTGCGGTTCAAAGTGGATGTAAAAGAAGACGGGAAGATGCCAGTTTAGGGATAGGTCGAGGGACACGTCTAGGACGTTAGCGCTCTTGTCGATCTCGGGCCAGGGAAGACGACGCTCCTGGAGGAAAAGCCGGAAGTCTCCCAACTTATCCGATGCCGACGCGGTGACGCAACTCTTGTACAGCATCTCCGCCTTCTCGTAGTCGTCTTGTTTCGTCGGAGGTGGACTCGCGTCCATGGCGTGTCTCATGACTGCCTTCTGGAACGTCAACATCGAGTCTTCGAGGTAGGTAAGGCCTCCGGACGTAGGGCGCCAACGGTCGCACACATAGCTATGGAAGTCGTCGCATGGGTCTCGGGAAGTATTGATGGACGCCTCCAAGGCCCGCACGTAGGCTCCGCACGGCTCCGCCCAGCAGGGGATGCTATGTCGTGGAGGGGCCATACGCGGGAAGAACACAACGGCGACCAGCAGCAACAGCGCGATAACGAAGCCGCCCAAGCAGAGCGCGCTGTTCAGGCCGCGAGACCAGGCGACAGTGTTGCGATGTCTCGAAGCAGGCGTGATGGGAGGCCGAGACTGCACATGGGAACATATGAAAGGGATGCTCGATCGAACTCGCTTAATTCAATTTTACTGTTTATTTCAACTGGCTCCTTCACCAAATCATCAGCAAGTGCATCAAGAAGAAAGTTCCGTAAGCAGAACTCCGCACAATTTCAACAAATTTTCAGTCCGACTGCTTCTAGTTCGAATATCATACTTTGGAATATATTTTCAGATTCTATGACGTCGAGTTACAGTGGAAGCTATGATAAGACCCGGTGGCTTTCCGACACTCTTCCTGGTTGAAGAGGTGACAGTGACCATACTATTTATTCTAGTAAACATCGAAAATCACTTGTGTTTTAAGTAATCACTCAGCCCTGCACCATATGCGACTTTAGTTTTTGCAAGCAATAGATCATAGAGGCGGGTTCTACAGGCGGTGTTAACCTGCGTCTAAAGCAGCAAGCGATGCAGAATACAAGAGAATCCGACTCGAAGGACGGTCGTGCTGGAAGCTGCTGCTTCGTTCGCTAAGCGGTCCCAACTTTCAAGTCTTCTTTCTTTTGCACGAATAGCTGTTGAAGTTACGCCACGACAACCCGTTCCACTTATCGGTCAGATTGGCACTAGGTCACATGACATCGTGAAAAACGTACAGCGTTGATTGGCCAAATCAAACCCCTAATGCTCGGAACACGATAATGTCAACTGTGATGTCAAAAGGCCTCATACTCAAGCGCACCCTTGACAGTAATGTGAGTGTAGCATCGCTTAATCGCAGCACACATCGAGCACGTGCGCCCAGAGTTCCGGCATCGCAATCGCAGCAGTGTTATCCGTCGAAGTAACTTTTAATCTTTAAATGTGTTTTACACTGCATATATATAGGATATGCCACGACAATGGGGACCGCACGTTGTAACGTTCATCTTTATCATCAGGTTCGGGATGTGCGCCTCCGCAAAAAGACGTTGTAATGGAGAGCTCACGGAATCTGAACAATCCAGGCAAGCAATGGTGTTAAATTACTTCAAGAGGTGAATAGTTCAGAATGTGCTACTTCTGTATTGGCGCGCGAATCGATCAGTAGTCCGCAAGAAAGAATTTCTTGAACTCCTTTATCCAAAGGTACAGGACCTTGTAGAAGGCGCAAAGCCAAAATTTTACAAAAAAAAAAACTGGGTTAGAACCCCGTCTACTTTTGACACCATGCCGAAATAAACTATGCATCTCGTTTGGCTACCTTTTCATAAGCATTATTTTAATAATTAGCATCACGTACTTGTCGTTAGAATGCGGCAAACTATCCATAAAGGCCAACCTAAGCTTGTACTCAGTGTCCGTGTGGCAAAACAGCCTAACATTATGGCCAAATCCAACATGTCATCAATGCTCATGTGTCAAGAAAATTACTGGGGTGCACTTGAGCCTACCTAGGTAAGTAATGCGGCAGATATTCTCTTCCTGCTGCTGGTTATGCTGCTGCATGTTCGTTTCTTTACGCCTCTGCCGATTTTAACACGCGTTTTGCGCTATATTCCAAGCCTAATTCCAGGGTCAGTGCTCATTTGCGGTAACTGTCCTGGAGCCGCATTTTTTTTTCTTACTGCTGCTGTTGTCCTGTGGCTCAGCGCCTCCCGGCGTCTTTATGCTAGACAAAGAGTATTACGGACTGGTTCTCAGGAAATCGGCTGGGGAACGGAAAGATGGTTGTTCGATTCCTGGCATGGACTCGATTTTTCGTTTTGTTTATGATTGATAGTTCGTGCGGACACAGTCTGGTGGCATTTGTCCACGCCACTGTCAGGAAAGAAATGATTGCGGATTAAAAAGCACCAGCCTTTGTGTTCGACCACTCACACTGGAGGAGATCTCGCCGGAACAGCTGGGAGGACGATGGGACTTCCAGTGCGGTGACCCAACGAGGATGGATCGCACTACGCGGCCCTGGGACTGCGAAGGGGCCGGGCTGCTGGACATGGCGGAGGTGGACCGTCCGTCGTACTCTCAATGACACTGTCTCTGCTTGAGAAATGAGCCGACGTTTTGCACACGTAGACGCAATCACGGATGGCCGCCCTTCTTCTTTATCCTCGTCTACGTCGCGCATGACGACTAGGCGCGCAAGGCCACGGAGTTCTCAGAAAATGAAACTGGTTGGGTTTTTTGTGTTTAAGGTCCTAAAGCAACTATGGCTATGAGAGACGCCGCAGTGAAGGGCTCCGGAAGTTTCGACCACCTGGAGTTCTTTAACGTGTACTGTAGGTGAGAATCTAGTAACGTGATTTAAGCTTGCTTTGAAAGTTGCCCAGGATAACTAGTGCACAATGGACATCACTAAAAGGGACATGGTGGCATGAATCGACCAAAAAATATTCAGCCTTTTATATCGCGGAACAAAACCACACAACGGCCAGCGCATAAGACAGCACTGAGTCAAATAAACATCAGGCCGAAAACCTTGATCCTCACCCCGATATTTAAATATTACATACCGAAACTTACGTTAGCACGTTTTATTTTTTTATCGTGCATACTTAATATTTATGAATATAATGAAAGTAATGAAAAATATACTGCCACGCAGTTTTAATCGCAAAGCTTTTCCAGCGGGGCGCTTTTGTAGCATATTAAAATCTAGAGTTCTTGCTTTCCGCTTCAAAGTGTTTTGCCATCTTATCAGAGTGTTTCGGAATGTTTTGCCACCACCACCCTATCTATGTCCGAGTGCCTGAAGCCGACGCCTCACTCAGCATCTGGCTGCCTTGTAATTTTAGCCGATATTGCATTGATTTATGATCGCGGTTAGCGTATTTAACATGCGGGGTGCTCTAACAAATCTCTACTGATCTGGAGCCCTACAATGCAGCTTTGTCCGCCCACGACAGTCGTTTTTTGGGTCGTTAATCTCAGAAAGAACTACAACGCCTTTGCTCTCGTACGCTTAATGCGGCAGCGCTTGTGCACGCGGCCACACCGAAGTCTATAAATTGCAAAGCTTGTAAATTGCAGACCTACGCTGCTTGCTGTGTACAACAGAACTTTGCCTATGAGATAGCCCCTGGCATTTTCGCCTTTGAAACTATACGCGCTGCCGGTTTACAGGGGCCGAGTAAATGCAAACTGTATAGTGAAGGACCCCCGCCGTGCTCTTTCTTGTCGCCACTGTCGATGTATCATTTCAATTCGCATTTACAGCTATAGAGTCGTGACCTACTGGTTTTGATATTTCGCTTCCATACAATTCGGGCCAACTGCCTAGAGTTTCAGCGCTAAGACATAAGCGAGTAGGCGAATGCATCCTTTGAGCAAAGCAAGAAGCATCCCTGTTTTTATAGGCGGCCACGAAGCCGCTTCAAGCATCATAAACTGCCCAGCGACGAGCATAAATGGCGCGCGGTACATACCGCTGTCGGGGGTCTGCTTGCTCCCGCCGCACTCGAGAGGAGGCGAGCGCTACGGGCAGCAGCAGCACGCGGATAACGCGAAGAAAGCGCAGCCCGTTTCCGCATTTCTAAACTCCGAGTGGATCGTACTTGATTGATGTATCCTCTTTGTCTATAGGTGATGTCGGATTGGCCCGGTTAGCTGACACATGCGCCGTAAGGCGTCTACTGAACACGGAAGCTCACATCTAAGCATACGCCACGAAGCCACGACGGCTACTCAAAATTAGGCCTGCTTCTCGCTAAGGGGTCTGTTATACGGGCCACTGGAATGGGCTTCTGAGGCCATTTTGTACACTACATCATGGCATGCGGCCCCTTCTCATCGGGCTTATCAATCCCGTCGGACGTGTCACGGCCCTGTGCTGCTAGAGACGACAGAAGTGCCAGCAGATGAGAAAAAGCGCCTTGATAAAAGCCGAGCTCTTTAAAAAAAAAAAAAAAAAATCACTAATTCCCAGTTTCGCGTGGAAGCCGTTTCGAAAGGAGAGATAAACTGGGCATTGGAAAAGGTATACATCGATGGATACAGAGTCAGTTCTCAAGTGGGAAACCCAAGAACAATAAACAGGGATTGTGGACGCAGTCATCGTTTCAGAAGTATAAAAGCATTCTACAGTGCATATATTATAGTCCGGCGGTAATGCGAACATGACTGCAAGTGTTTCGATAATGGCGCATAACGCTTGTACAGTGCCATTCAACAAGAAATGTGCTTCACATATATTTCGCTTTAAAAGTAAGGAAACAAATACAAATCGTATGCGTTATGGCGCGAGCGAGAATAGTGCCTCTGCTGCCTCTGCATAATTCACTATCGGCACGGCCTTTTCTTCAAGAGCGAGCACGCACGTTTTAGGGCATTATTTGTTCTCTTTGAAGCGTGTAAGCACAACAGCCTGCCAGCCTGCCTATTCATCGACGGGAGGAAAACAAAAAGGTGGATGGTGTACAGCTATATATATAAAAAAAAAAAAGAAGCTGCCCTTTCTGCTGTGCTCCAAGAATGCGCATTTAGGGTAGAGCGTAATCGAACAAAAAATGATTTTTGTTTTCTTTTTTTTTTCTTTTCAGAACGCCCGGTTGCCTGTTCGATATAGCAGGCGTGGAGGTTTTAGAATAGTGGAGTTGGTTGCTATCGTTCTTCAGCAAACGTATAAAAACGAAGGAGGTAGCGCGATGTCACCCAGGTGCGAAGAACTGTGCATATGTTCCCGTTCAGACCGTTGCGGTGCGTCTGATATCAGGCCCAAATATGGCACAAAAAAGCACACACGATTACTTATTAGTTCATTGCTTCGAAAGGCGTTGAATTCTATTTACCTGCTTCAAGCAAATATTTGTATACCTCGAAGTACCACGCCCGTCCGGCGTATTGCTTTCTGGGTCTTCGTCAATTATGTAGGTATGAATTACTTTTTAAGAACTCCGCGGAGACGTGTGATAGATACGGCGCGTCTTTCCTTTCCCATAAACCAGTTTACATTTACGACTTCCGAGTCACGATAGAAACGTTCCCAGACAAATGACCCTCCGCCTTCCCAATGCCGTTATTGTACGTTGTAAATGAATAACAGTTCAGAGTTGGTACTGCTCCACTTGACGATTTTTTGAATTAATAGAACAACATACGAACTTTATGAAAATCCTCAGCCCCACTAAGGCACCTATGGTTGTCCTGAAGCCTTGGTATACGCAACCGTGAGGGAAACATGGACTTGGAAATGGGAGCCGTTAAATGCATTCATGAATTAAAAACTGACTGCACTTAAGCTATGCTGCAAAAGTGAGTGAACACAACGGGAACACTGTATATTTTAGACATCGAGCTGTAGTACTCAATAATAATTGGTTTAATGAAATGTATCTGGATCGCAGTATCTATCACAGTGCTTCTGTGGGCACCGGAACCGCGCCGTAACAGAAGGGAGGAAGATGGGAGTGAAAGCGGAACGAAATAGGTGAAATTGTGGAGGGCTACGGAGTAATTTCGACCACCTGGGAACATTTAACGTGCAGCACACGGATGCCTCTCCGTTTCGTCTTTATCGAAACACAGCTGCCGGCGTTCGGGTGCGAGCCTGTGTACTCCGGTGCAGTAGCCGGGCACCTTGCTACTTGAGGAGTCATACATTTGTTAGAGGCACTTAGATCTCTTTTAATTGCGTAAGGCGAAATAATTTCCTGCAACGTTTTGCACTGATTTGCCGCTTTTGCACTCATTTGTTTCTTTTTCTCTTTTTGCTTCTTGCTCTTTGTAAGTATTTCTCTTTTGGTTGTTTTTTCCGCATTTTTACTGTTTTTACTCTTCTTTCCTTTATTGCGGCAGCAATACTATTCCAGGTCTAACCACTCGTCGCTGTGTGTCGTGTACGTGTCCATGTCCGTGTCCGTGGCCCCGGAGCCGGCGCTGCGCCTAAGAGAAGAACGCTCGGTCACCCGCAGCTAATGCTTTCGCTCCATATTCGATTCAGCAGCGTTCAACCCTTCTAATTTTATTTTACAACTTTTTCCTCTTTTGCTCTTGACTGCCTGCTTTCGATGTTGTAACGCAATAAAGAGGCCGGATATTAAAGCTTTGAAAAGTTTGTGCACGTTTGTGCGCGTTTTTGCACATTGTGCACAAATTGGACGTCCGTGGCAGCTTTGACGTAGACACACTAGTCAACGTCCTTGGCTTTGTAGGGGTCGAATTGAGTTTTTTTACTCATTAACCTATTTTTGGACAATGATGATGCGACACCCTTCGCGGACGCATAAATCCGGTGTACATTCTTTCGCCTTAAAACAGGGAAATCCACTGCTTGTTCTGCTTTTATACTGCATCTTACGTTTTCAATAAATGGACTTGTGAATTGTAAATTGGTCTGTAGGAAAGGAAAAGCGCAGTATCTGCCAAACATGTGAGTGTACACCTGGGCTTCGCCGTAGGAAAATGGGACAAGGCAAGAGTGATGATAAAGAAATATGTGCCGTAGTGACGGCCTACGGAATAATTTCGACCGCTTGGGGGTCCTTAACGTGAACTAACATTGCACATGGTAAAGTTACCTTTTCGTTTCATCTTTGGCAAAACGCTACCGCCACGTGTGCTCATGCTTAATAACCGAGAAATATAAAAGATACACTGCAGTACATCATTATAGAGCTGATAAAGCAAGTATAGAACGATTGTTTATGTCTCTAATAAGCGGCATTTTTTGTGGAATTAGGCATAAAACATGGTAGCATGTGCAGCGTAGACATGGATAGCTAATGGCTTTATTTTATTACATTAAAGAATCCACGTTTGGGGCGTTGCATATTTACGTAGACAAAATAATTATTTGGTTTTAGTGATCACGTGAAATCATCAAAATGGTTTTATAAAATTGTTTAGAAAACATGATGGGCAGGTGATGGCAGCCACGTTGTCGGAGTGGCCGTTCCAGTCCGTCGAAGTGCGAAGAAAAAGGATGTGGAAAAGTTGACAGTGCGGACCCATTGACGAGTTCCCTTGATCCTATCCATACTTCTCCACACTCCGTACTGCATATCCATACTCCATACTTCTTCTTCTCCCTCGTTATAATGGCACATACCCACAGTGGGGGATTGGCCAGAATTCCTTGTAGGTGACATAATATAATTGATAATGTCGATTTGACTGTATGATAGGTAACCTAACAATTAGGAGTTAGTGTTGCTGAAATAATTTGAAATTTGGAGGCGATAGTAATAGAAAGCAATGAAAAAAGGAATAAAACTGTAAAATAATAAAAATAACAATAAAAAGAAAAAAAAAATACAATTCAGATAGATCAGCGCTAACACACAAATCTTCCAGTAGCAATATTATAATTATGAAGTAAGTCACACACCGGTTTTAGGGCACACCCTTTGACGGTTGCACCAAAGGAGAGGAGGACAGGAACAGTAAATGGCAATCCTAGGCAAGCAAGAGGTATTTCTAAATAACTTCTTCTCTGAGTAGCATACCTGCGGCAGGAGAGGATGTAATGTTCAATTGTTTCCACGTCATTACATGACGCACAAAGATTCGGCGGCGTGAATCCAGAGCGACATAAATAAAGATTGAGGGAAGGAATTCTACAACGCATGCGGAACACCTTTCTCTCTTTCTTTTTTGTCGTCCACTTTCCTCCCTTTGCGGCTATGACAGTGTGGTGAGGGTGTCCAAGGAGAAATAAAACATACACTGCGACTTTCGTTTCTCCAAAAGCCTTCAGTTTTTTATAGGGATCTCCCGCATAGTTTTGTAAGCGCACTGTCTGGGAGGTGCAAGACAGCAGCTTGTCAAGTATTAAGACTCTTTGAAGGCAAAAAAGCTCGCGTGCCATCCGAGGAGCGGCGATTCGCGCATAAACGCACCGCGTAGACGAGGTGAAATGAGTAGGATTCATGAGGGAGAAAAAGGGATGGATAACGAGATCAGAGTTGAGTAATCGTATTGGTCTCAGCCATTTGCCAGGGCAGAACTAGCAATGGTCATTCGGAGCGGCGACCGGCCGTTTTGACACATAACAAAGGTCGCCACTTCGTTTTAAAAGCAAAAGCTTTGCCTCGCTCCGACTCAATGAAATTGAAACCAGACCAAGGTAAAAGCAACCGCACACCCCGGGGCTAACAATGAATATTTTATTGTCACGTGCTTCGGGGCGTCAAGGGAAGGAAGAAGAGGCTAGAGAGAAGAAGAATAAATAGAAGCTTCAATGATGTGTGCTGCTGTTCCTTGCGGACTCGCAGCGCCTAGACTACAAATAAACAACCCCGTTACGTACCGAGTACGTAACAGTTGTGGTGGAGCTTGCGATGTAGATCAACACGGATCCCCGTTGTGTTCGACGAAGTCGCCGACTCGCTGGTTTTCCACCCTTACCATTTAATATGGCTCAAGACGGCGACGCTGGTCGAGCAACACCTGCGGTGAGCAACTGGCAGCATTACCGCGAGCCGCGCACATTTCGTAGAAACTCTGACGAGGATGTCGACTAGTGGCTAACCAACTACGAACGGGTCAGCCGGTACAATCGTTGGGATTCGACCGTGAAACTAGCGAATGTAGTGTTCTTCTTGGAAGGCTCTGCTCTAGTTTCGTTTGGTAATCATGAAGACTCACTTACCAGCTGGGAGTGTTTCACAGAAGAGGTAATGGAGTGCTTTGGCGACGGATTCGCGAAGAAGAAACGCGCAGAGCAAACGTTGATGCAGCGAGCTCAGGTACCTGGCGAGACTTGCATCACATATATCGAGGACATTGTGAAATTGTGCAAAGTTGTAAACCCTCGAATGTCCGAGGAAGATAAAGTGGGGCACTTGCTCAAAGGTATCGCTGTAGATGTCTATACATTTCTTATCAGTAAAGACAGTTTGAACTTTACAGCTGACTTCATCAGGCACTGCCGCACTTTCGAAACCTTGTAGTTGCGCCGCATCACACCTAAATGTGGGGACTGGTCAACGTCACATCTGTTGAGAGCGTTGATATCAGTGCTCCGGAGTTCATGGCTGATCTGACACGCCGGATCGCGCGGGAAGAATTGCTGCGTGACAAAGATTCTGCGTGCCGGGACGAATACCAGTATGACGGTTGCGCGCTACAAGCAGAACCCGCGACCTCATCAACTTCCTGGACTCCGGTTTCAAATGCGTCACGCTTTGGCGAGAGCAGACAGCATAACGATTTAAGCACTTCTCAGCCACGGATAGGCCGATGAACAACATACACAAGCGAGGTGGTTCGTCAGAAACGCCGCCCGATTACTACTGTCAACCAGAACGAGCTTCCACCCACTTTTACTTTGACCGGTGGCACCAGCAATCTGTGTGGTATAGCTGTGGCATGATCGGACATACCTCCCGGTATTTCCGTCGGTGGGACCTGCTGCCACAAGATTATCGCCCGCTGGCCAATGCTTCTGATCATTTCGACACTGAATTTTATCCGACACTGACTCTGGATACATACCGCCCGGCACAGATGCGAAACGGATCGCCTGCTTCGGACCGCAGCCTGACGCCGCCAACCCAAACACAGCGACGTTCACCGTCTCCTTGGCGCCATTCTTCTTCGGGAAACTAGAAGGCGTGGCGGATGGGGGTGAGGTCGCCGGAAAATCAACGTTTCCAATATCTCTGCCTGTATTTATGCTAAAGAACAAACTCGAAGTATCCATTGACGGCATCCACACCATGGAACTAATTGACACTGGAGCAAGTATCTGTTATGAGTTTAGCATTCAAGAATCGATTAGGACATAACGTGATGTTTAGCGTGAATCAAGCTGTGGTATTCCGTGGCGTTGACGGTGAATCATTAGTGCCTTTGGGTGTGTGCTGTGCGAAAGTTGTGATTGGTGGTCAAGCGTTTCGAACCAAATTCACAGTGTTGCCTCGTTCCACGCATGAAGTAATTCGAGGTATAGACCTTTTGCAACAGTGTTGGTGCAACGTTGGATTGCCGTTGTGGATAGATCTCGCTGAATGCTGCGTTGATGTCAGCTCTTGTAGAAACCCTGGTTTAGGAGCGTTTTCTGTGTCTGAAGGTACAGTTGTACCTGCGATGTCCGGAGAATTCATTCGTTATTTTACCTACGAATTTGTGCGAGGATTTCGACGCCGTAGTGGAACCTACAACACTGGCCTGTGCAAAGAAGAGTGTCTTGGTGCCTCGTTGCGTAGTTTCAGTTACCAGAGGCCACACCTTGCTGTGGACTGTAAACTATTCAGACGAACCAGCCGTGTTGTCTCGTGGCATGAGGCTCGCTCATTACGAGGAAGGTGTGTCGAATTCTGTGGCGGCACTAAGTAACTATAATTGAAGAGAAAACATTCCGTTTGACAGAGTTTCGAATCCAGGCAATGATAAACACATCTTTGGGAGCACAGGAGCGCCGAATTTTGACTGACCTGCTTTCCAAGCATGTTTCGGTTTTCGACTTCGCCAGAGATCATCAGCAACGGATTCCAAATTCTCGCATCCATCATTCGATTGATACTTGAATCTCTCGCCCGATCAGACAGAAGCCCTATCGTGTGTCTGCGACCGAACGTCAGCTTATTGACGAACAAGTTCATGACATGCTCCAACGTGGCGTTATCCAGAAATCTTCAAGTCCTTGGGCGGTTCCAGTTATCCTCGTTAAAAAGAAAGACAACACATATGGCGTTTCTGCGTGGACTATTGTCGCCTTAACGCCGTAACCAAACAATATGTATATCCGCTTCCACGTATTGACGGTGCAATCGACTGTCTTCATTCGGCGTCATACTTCTCCTCGGTAGACTTGAGATCGGGGTACTGGCAGATACCGATGAACCCAAGCGACAAAGAAAAGACTGCATTAGTGACACCCGATGGTCTCTATGAGTTCAACGTAATGCCCTTTGGATTTTGCAATGCGCCTGCCACGTTTCAACGATTCATGGACACCATTCTGCGCGGGATCAAGTGAAAAACTTGTGCTATTTGGACGACGTTGTGATCTTCGGCAAGACCTTTCAGGAACACAATGGCCACCTCACTATCGTTCTTGACTGCATTGAGAGAGCAGGCCTCGTCCTCAACTCTAAGAAGTGCCACTTTGGCGAACGTCAAACAATTGTTCTTGGTTACTTGGTCAATAAGGATGGTGTTCGGCCGGATCCTCAGAAGATTGCGGCTGTAACTAGCTTTACAGCACCGAAATCAGTGAAGCAGCTTCAAAGCATTTTAGGGCTGTGCTTCTATTTTCGTCGTTTTGTGCCCAGATTCGCTGACATCGCATACCCGCTCACGTGCCTTTTGCACAAAGATGCACCGTTGAATTGGACTGCTGACTGCGATTCTGCCTCCCGCCACCTCAAATTCCTTCTGACATCAGGACCTATCCTACGTCACTTCTGTCCTTCTGCCCCCATTGAAGTTCACACCGACGCTAGTGGCGTGGGCGTTGGCGCTGTGCTCATCCAGCGTCATGGCACCGACCAGCACGTGATAGCTTATGCTAGTCGTTCGTTGAGCAAGGCGGAATGTAACTTCACCATTACTGAACAAGAGTGCCTCGCAGTGGTTTTTTGCAACGATTTTGTTCCTACCTATATGGCAACGTTTTTACCATCGTCAGCGACCACCATCGCTCTGTTGGCTCGTAAATCTTCGTGACCCTTTCGGCCGGCTCGCTCTACGGGCATTGCGGTTGCAAGAGTTTAACTTCACTGTGGCATACAAAAGCGGCCGTCAACATGCTGACGCTCAATGTCTGTCACGTTTGCCGCTTTCGCTAACTGGTGTAGTGATGGTGACGACTTTGATGACTACCTGGCGCCTATCTCGGCAACATTTGCTGACCCTCAACTGTTCCAGACAGAACAACGCAACGATCAGACTTTGGCACCGCTTTTCTCTGCCGCTCGTGATTCAAGAGATGCGCGTTTCTGCGTTCGTGCCGGCCTGTTTTACAAGAAGAATTTCAACCCCGAAGGTGCACGCTTTCTTCTCGTCGTGCCAGAAAACCTCCGCATTTCCGTTCTTGAAATGATGCACGACGATGACACGTCGGGACACTTGGTGCCGCCCGGACCCTTCATCGCACACAGGAACGCTTTCACTGGCCGAAAATGCGTCAAGCCATTCAGCGCTATGTAGTCAGTTGTGTCAAGTGCCAGCAGTAAAAGCTCCTTACTTCCCGTCTACCAGGACCACTGCACCCTATTGCGCCTCCGACCACACCCTTTGAGCAGGTGGGCATCGACCTCTTGGGTCCTTTTCCGCGATCTTCGAACGGTAACCGGTGGATAGTGCTATGTGTTGACCAGCTCACTCGATATTCAGAAACAGCCGCAATACCCTCAGCCACTGCTTACGAAGTATCCCTATTTCTTCTGCGATTTCTCGTCCTTCGCTATGGCCCTCCTCGAGTTCTGATCAGTGACCGTGGAAGCCAATTTACAGCTGAAGTTATAGAACTCCTTCGTCTCTGCGCCTGCGATTACCGCCATTCAACACCGTATCACCCGCAATCGAATGGACTTGTTGAACGGACCAACCGCACTTCGACCACTATGTTGGCGATGTACGTGGACTCTGATCACAAGAACTGGGATGACATCCTCCCTTTCATTACATACGCGTATAACACTGGACAGCATGAAACGACTGGTTACGCTCCGTTTTACCTCCTGTATGCTCGAGTTCCCCGCAGCTTTCTTGATACCATTCTTCCTTTCTCCCTCCACAATGAGCCTTCTATCGCCACCACTTTATGTCGAGCCGAAGAAGCTCGCCGCGTTGCCCGCCTCCGCATCCTGGACTCACAGGAACGTTCGAAGGAGCGTTATGACAGCCGATGACGACATGTGCCCGGTGATTTAGTGTTGCTGTGGACACCGCTGCGCAAGCGTGGTTCAGCCCAGAAACTGCTGTTACGCTATAGCGGCCTTTTTGTTGTTGTGGAGCGCCTGAGTGACGTGAACTATGTAATTTCACGCCGCGCCGAAAGTGGCCGATGCTCACGCCGGACTCAGGTGGTTCATGTGGCTCGGCTAAAAAGGTTCCCTCCCCGGCACCTACCTTAAACTGCTTGCCCTGGGGGCTTCGTCTGCGAGGGGGGAAGTGTAACGTGCCTCGGGGCGTCAAGGAAAGGAAGAAGAGACTGGAGATAAGAAGAAATAGAAGCTTCAGTGGTGTGTGCGGGTGTTCCTTGCAGACTCGCAGCGCTTAGACTACAAATAACCCCCGTTACGTACTGAGTACGTAACAATATATATGGGAAAAATGGCTCTGTGTCTGTCAAACGTCTTGGTGAACACTTGTGTCCCACCGAAAGGGAGGTATGTGGGAGATTAAAGAAGGAACTGTAGCGGCGCGGCGTGTCCAGCACCGGCCAAAGATGCAGCGCTGGTGCGAGTGCCTCATCGTCGGTATACGCGGCCGCTGCTGGCCAGGCGCGTCGCTAAAACAGAAAGCGACGCCGTAGTGGAGGGCTGCAAAACTAATTTCGAAGACCTGGGAATTTTTGACGTCTGATAACGTTGTACAGCATACGGACGCCTTTATGTTCGACCTCCATTGCAACGCGAAACGCAACAGCGGCTATGTGCTGTGCGATATCAGTGTATGGAACGCGACCTTGTCAGAAAGGCTGCTGAAACACCGAAACACACAGACACCAGATTGGCGGATAAACTAAAGACTACTTTGCACAAAAACGCGTCAAAAGCAAGGCGGCTTTGCAAAATTAAGTATAAAAGAACGTTTTTCGTATTACAATCGGGTTTAAGTATGGTTAAACTTACGCTGATCTTTCTTGTCGTCAAAAAAGCCTCTTCGCTCCAGAGGGAAAAGAAACTACGCCTCCGGCCGTGAGTTCCATTCGACTTGCCGAAAGGTCCGCAGTTGTTATTACCTAGTTACGCGACTGGAGGTCGTTACATACTGTAAGAGTACAGGGCTGGCGCTATCGACTTATACTTACGACTGAACATAGGTTCGCAAACTGTAACAGCCACCACCTTGATAGCAACAAAGCAAGCAATGTTTGATGGTAACAGGACGTAATTTCGAAAACCACTGCCGGAATTTGTATTTGATTTATTTTTATTCCACGCTACATAATAAAAGAACTGAAAAGACACCGAAGTAACACGCTCGAAAGAAACTTTATTCTAGTATTTTGCGGAAATATAGGAGACACCTTTCGCACTGCAGTGGTTTCCCTGCGCGTGTTGAGCTAGTCAAGTAGCAGGCAAAACTTCTCTAGACTCTGGCTAATCTGGCACCACGGGAGTTGTTGCTAGTATATGTAAAGTGTTTAATAAATTTATTTTTACACACAAGAGAAATAAATGGCTGAATAAAAAAGCATAGCTGGATTCTGCTATTAACAGTTAGCACCCACATGAGGGTTGCACGTGAATATATCATGCACAGTTAAGAAAGAAGAGGCGCGGCCTCCTCCTTTTTTGGATAAACACGTGAATGAAGCGAGCAGCGAGGGCTGGGATGGAGAAGGAGATAAAGGATATGGGAGAAAAGGGACTCGGGCGTGCGTCAGGTGCTGGAAATCGATTTGCGTCGGCTGTCCATACATCTCGATATGCTGGACACCCCTGCAGACGCGCATGCTCAAGAAAGGATGGACGCAGAGACCGAACCTTGCGTTCGTCAAGTACTTTGAAAGTATGTACCTTTACACAGCTGCACCGCTGTATTATTTGTCCATAAACACGCGCAAATGTGTCTGCACGTTTCGTTTTGCATTAATGAATAAATATATATTGGGATATTAATTACGCAACACGTCGCTTGCTCACTGTAGCGTGTTGTGGGAGGCACTCACAGCGCTGAAAAAAAAAAAAATCATGAAAAATAAGTCGACATAGCGGGAGCAAATGTTACCCCTGGGTATCTTGTAGGCGTAAGGTCTGCTATTTAATTGGTACAAACTTGGAAAAAGAATGTCTATACTTCATCAATTTAAGCCCGATAGGGGTCAAATTGTTATAATCGCGTTTCCATTGCTATAAATGCATTTATAAACTGCAAATTGGTTTATAGAAGGGCAAAGGAGCAGTACCTGTCACGCTCGTGCCGGCACTGTCTCATCTTCGGCACGCTCCAAGTGGATGGCCACGCGCATCGCTACAACAAAAGGAGGAGCCGTAGTGGAGGTCTACGGAAGAGCTTCAACCCCCTGGGGACCTCTAACGTGCACTGACTTCTCAAAGCATAAAGGACGTCTTTTGGGTTTCCTTTCCACCGAAACGCGGCCACCGTGGTCGAGGTCGAACCCAGAATAGAGTTTCTTACTCTTACCTAGAGGGAAAGCTGTGCTGCCGTCTACGCGAGTTTACATGGAGTTTCCAGACGTCCAGTTCAGCCACCATGGGCGCTCAAAGCATCATGGGCCGGAGAGCTACCGAGTGCAGAACTACAACTTTTGGCCAAAACTAATGCAAAGATAAACGTTGTTCTACCGTAAATAATGCCCTAAGATTGAATATTGTGACTGTAAATTGCAAAAATAGAGAGAAACAATATGTCAGTCTGATATTTATCTAATATAAGCGATGGCTCTTTCTCCTATTGGCTTAGTTTTGAGCAGCACAAATACCAATATTTCGCACTTAATAGGCAATATTTGAAACTGAAAAACGTTATAAAAATATTTATGGTTGTGCAATCACTTAAAGAAGCTTTTAGTGGCATTTCGGGAAATAAAAACCATTTATTGGTGACGTCTGCATTTGCGCCTTCGCTACTATGGCTTTCGCGGTCTATGTAAGCACCTTCAGATGATCATGATGACGAAAAAGAAACATCGCAGATAACCCGAGAAAAACCGACTATCCCGCAACAAGTAGCACACCGGCCCATGATTCTTAGCGCGCCCATGGTGGATGAAGTGCAGCGCCCTCAGCTTTCCCTCTAGGTAGTGTAAGAAACTCTATGGAACCCAGGTACTGCGGTTCAGTAGACGAACAAATATAAAATATATAGTGTAGTATATCATCGGATAGGTACTGGGGAGTGTACGTGTAATCTGATAGTTATGTTAATTATATACTTTACTTGATGCCAGTATGTGGCATTCAAATGTGGTATTATTTGCTGTATAGCTCTGGACAGGTACTGGCGGGCAAATTATAATTACACCATTGCTTATTTCATTCAAATAAGACCTTGTGTTAAATAAACTAGGCTTCACCGCGCTGAACCCCATAATTTTTAAAAATTTAATTTCTTCATTCATCAACCCCTTGTCCTGTAACTGTAGGGCTGCTGGTATGCTTCTACCCTAAAAACGTGGTATCCAATCACGGCCGCGGCGACTACGGTGTCAGCGCAATCTGAAAGAAGCCCAGGCGGTCGAAATTTCCCTATTCCTATAGTTTGGCGTTTTTCAAACCCTGAGTCGCGTTGGAGCGTTAAAGCCTATACGGCTAACGAAACTTTCTATATACACAATATTTATTCAGATGCACATACACAAAGGTTCTTAGGGGCGTTTCGAAGCGCCTGATACCGTCCTCCGCCTCAACACACGCTCGATCGCTATGGATACCTCAAACGTCAAAACCCAGAGCCTCCCTATGCGTGTTTCGATACCTTTGACGAACTCTGAGCATTACGCCCTCCACCCCCGAAGACAACGAAAGCTACCCTCGGTCCAGACATCGACTGCATGTTACGGTCACGCGACAAAGCCACGGCTATGCTAACCAGCTTACCACGGCTATCCTTACCCTCCAACATGGCGCCTGACTACACCGTAACTGTGAACGCTCCTGTGTTTCGTGTACGCATCGAAGGAAAAACAGTGATTGAACGATTTTGTCGGAGGCCGAAAAGCCGGTCCAAACGTGCTACTCGGCGGTGTTCATAAACACGCTCTGCTGTTGGCGGCTCGAAGGTCGTTTATGCCAAGACCAACTACAGTAGAGACATAAAGCACGGCTCCAGCGTGCACCTTCTAGTTCATGGACTTCGCCACTGAACACTACGGCTGAAGTTTTCTGCACCCGTATTAGTTTTGTCATTTTTCTATACATGTATATCAGTCACCTATCCACTCCACGCTGCGATGCACAAGCAGCCGTTCGGAGCGTGCGAAGGTGTTTTGTTTTTCTTTTTGAGCTGTTTGATCCGGCCGCCAGATAGCGTACGAGCAGCCGAATCACGCATTTTTCAAATCCGTTAATGCATGGGCTCATAAGAAACTTGTTACAATAAAATAAAATGATGCTTATTGGCACTGCCTGCAGAAAACAACAAGATCCACGAGTAGAAACGTTTTTGTGGCAGTCGACAGTTTTGTGCAAAGTCACGCAGACGACAGACTGCGGGAAAATATTTGCTGCTCGGTGCGAGCGGGCCAGATGTGGATGTACCGGTTGTATCTCTTAAATTGTAATTAGCCGAAATTCGCAAAAGTTGCGATTGCGCTTATTTTTATTTCGTTCGTTTTGAAAGCGACTTACTTGCTCAATGGCACAAAGCGATTAGCCCAGCTAAAGCAAGCAGAATGGTTTTCTGCTGCGTACCATTATGCAAATGGGAGCAAGGAAAAACGCCTTGCATGAGCTTTAATGAGTTTCAATTGCGTGCGGGACCAGTGGATCCGGAATATTGCATGAAAAGGTGACACCTCTTTCAAATTTCTTATCATTTTCAGCTAGACGACAAAATAGAGACAGGCAGTATAGAGATTAGAAATATGGAGAGGTATTGAAACCAAACTTTATGTAACGGTACCAAGCGTTTAGCATTGCAGCATGACTAATTGTGATAGCTTGTAGACCACCAAATGAAGCTATTCACCCAAGCGGAGCAAGGAATATGTCCTCTATCTGTTCTTTAATTGCAATGCAAAAACTATCTGTCGCTTAGGTTTAAATACCGAGGAACTTGTTCCAATCTTATGCGTCACATAAGCGTGTGAGAAAACACTAATAGTGATGTGATCTGACGAACAACAGAACTTAGTAAGTCATGATCAAACGAAGAAAACCAGTTTCTAGACTTAGTTTTAGATTTCATCTTACATCCGGTAATAACATACCCTACACGGGCGACAATACTCTGTATTTTTTGCTCACATCTAATCCGGACGACATCAAAAGTATAAACTTAATACCCGGCTTCAGCGACCATAGCATTCTTCATATATGCATAGCACTGCCTGTCAAAAAGCGATCTCCCACTCATAAACTATTCACTGACTACAAGAGGGCGAACTGTGAAAAAATCAACCTTGAGCTCTAAGGCTTTTGCGAGCACTTCAAAACTTCATACTCTGCTCGTTCTGTTAATACCAACTGGGAATTATATAAAAACGTAGTGTTAAATCTACAATTCTCATACATTCCGAGTATCCTCATAAAGACTGATTCAAACAACAAATGGTTCAATAATCGTCTAAAACGCCTGCTTAAAAAGAAAAAACGCCTCTACCGAAATGCTAAACTAGCCAACCATGAAAAGGCATGGGAGCGATATCGACTTAGTGCGAATTGTTGTGTGAAAGAATTGAAAGCTTCTAAAAACAATTTTTTTTTTCTTCTGACCTCGTATCAATTCTGCAGTGAAATAGAAGCAAATTCTGGCGAATTCTTTCCCCAAAAACCCACATAAACCAAATAGAACTCTTAGACACAGACACAGATGACAAACCTATTGAGATTGATAAATGTGCATCGGCCCTAAACAATTACTTCTCATCAGTATTTTCTAACCCTAACGCTGATATCCCCCTGTTTATCCACTTATCGGTGACCCAATGCCTGAAATACAAATCAGTCCTGACGGAATAGCGAACTTGATTAAATCCCTCAAACTATCATCGTCAGCTGGCTGCGACTAAATCAGCCCCAAAATGTTGAAGAATACTATCGCGATATCAAGCAAGATACTTTACCTGTTATACACACAGTCAATTAGGAATGGCGAAGTCCCTCACGATTGGAAAAAAGCAAAAATAATTCCCATCTTCAAATCTCGCGATAGATCAGAAGGGAACAACTACCGACAAATTTCGCTCACCAGCATTCCGTCAAAACTCCTGGAACTTGTGACAGCATCAAATCTAATCGCTCACCTTGATTCACTGAAATATCCGCTTCAACATGGTTTTCGTAAGTTTCTATCATGTGAAACTCAACTTACCGAATTCACACACGACATCCTTCAATACATGGACGACCCCTTACAAACAGACGCCATATTTCTTGACTTTTCAAAAGCATTTGACCGTGTTTCCCATAATCATCTACTAGTTAAACTTGCCTCCCTTGGAATCCTGCGGACACTACTCATCTGCCTTGAGAACTTCCTGAAAGGACGTGTACAGTTTACATGCGTCAACTGTCATAACTCATCGCTAATTGACGTAACGTCAGGTGTTCCTCACGGCGCTGGATTGTCGCCGTTATTATTTCTCATATACATAAATGACCTCCCAACTAACATAAAAATAACTTCGACTTTTCGCGGACGACTGTGTCATTTATAACGCTATCAAAGGCCCTGAGGACACTATTAGGTTTCAAAATGACATCGCCACAGTTGTACCACGGTGTGAGCAATGGCACATGCCGCTTAACTTATGCAAATGTCAATACACGTCTTTCTCTCGTAAGCGCCTCTCTGATAACAGCACACACCGTATCAGTTCCACTCCCATTGCTCGAACATCATGTTATAAATACCTGGGCGTCCACCTAACACCAACTTTATCATGCATGGGTTACTCACATCGAAACAATATGCTCGCAGGCTTCACGTACTCTTGGTTATTTACGGAGAAATTTACAATCAGCACGACCCCAAATCAGACAGCTCGTATTCCAGACCTATTTACTTCCAAAACTAGAATACGCTTCATCCATTTGGCACCCTTCACAAGCATACCTCGCTAATAATTTAGAGGCCATCCAAAACCGTGCCGCGCGATTTATCATGTTACAGTACTCACGTGAAACCAGCATCGCAGCACTAAAACAAACTCTTTCCCTCCCATCCTTCAATCACGCCGCATAATATCACGTCTCTGCCTCCTTCATTCTTTCTTCTACCATCCTCATAACCGGCACACTATCCTGCAACCTCTCTCAAGAATGTTCCGTCGACTTAATCACAGTCACCCGATAAATCTGATTTTTGGCCGCACTGCAGCAATGAATAACTCGTTTTTTCCAGATGCAATAGCCCAATGGAATGCCTTACCGGACGTTATTGCTTCATGAAAACATCGCGAAATTTTCCGAGCAAAACTAACAAGCCACCTTCAGTGTTCTATTTGACAATGCCCACTAGTCTGCTCTTGTATATTTTATTACTGTTTGTTTCGTTTTCTTTTTTTTTTTTCGTTTCTTCAACTGCTGTTCATAAGCTGTTTTAAATTTTATTGGCCCCGCCTTATGTAATGCCCTCGGGCCTTTAAGGCTTCAATAAATGATATGAAATTAAATGAAGTATTTCACTTTCTCTTTTTATTTCCTTCTTTAAGGCCCGGAAAACCACCTCTGGTAGTCAACCGACCGCTCGAAAGTATGCAGTCTGCAATTGATTTCAAGCTAGGCTTGAAGAGACGGGTGCTGAAAAGTGAAGCCGCCACTCCGGGCACGTGATCCCAACTGGAAGGAAGCAGCCATTGTATGCAATAGATGAGCCGAGATGAAGCCTAGCCGAAAACGACGAAAAGTGAGCTATATACGCCACAGAAGTTACTAATTTAATCCGCCACAATCGAACGTATGTGATGGATATATTGTGAGCGCAGTGCGTGAACTTTCACCTCTTTCATCTGTATAAATTCATCATCATCATCATCATCATCGCTGACTGCTGCTCGGAGCGTCGCGCGCTGTATGTCAGCTGGTTCTAGAAAAGAACAGACGTTCGTGCAAGTGCTGCCTTACAAGTGGTGGAGGTTCTGGGTACTACGTCTTCAAGAGTACACCTTTACTATCACCTATAAATCTGGGCGAAAACACCTCGACGCTGACGCCCTCTCTCGCTGCCCATTGATTCCTATTGACGCGGCCCCACCTACGGGCTCCTCTCCCTCCTGCCATCCGAGTCAACCTTCTGCTGGCCACCTGAATGTTGCACCCATCGCTATAGCTCCACTCGAGATCAGTGATGATTTCTCCTCCCTGCAGCTGACTGACCCTTACAGCCGCACAATCATCGCTCGCCTCCGTAGAGAATCAGTTGTCCCAAACAGTCGTTTGCGCCGTCAGCTTCGTCTGTTCCGATTGCACCATGGAACACTTTACCGCGACGTTTATCACCCTACGGGTCAACGCTGGGTACCCGTTGCACCTCGCTCCCTTCGTTTTAATGTTATGGAGGCTTACCACGACGACCCCACTGCTGGACATTTAGGCCACTTTAAAACTTACGACCGTATCAAGAGCCGCTACTTCTGGCCTGAGCTTTCTGCCAGTGTCGCCAAATACATTTTATCATGTCCGTCTTGCCAGCATCGCAAGCGTTCAACATCCCCTCCTGCTGGCCTACTGCAATCTCTACCTTGACCATCTGTGCCTTTTGACACGGTCGCCATTGACTTGTTTGGGCCTCTCCCTTTTACGTCAGACGGCAACCGTTTTGTTGTCACTGCCATCGACCATCTAACGCGGTACGCTAAACCGCCCCTGTTCGCTCCGGTGGCGCCTCTGAAGTCACCAATTTTTTCCTGCGTGCGATAGTTTTGCGTCATGGAGCTCTCCGTATTCTCATTAGCGACCGTGGAAAGACATTTCTTTCTCAAGTCCTCGAGGAAGTACTGCGCGCCGCCAACACCGTCCATAAGACTTCTTCTAGCTACCACCCTCAGACCAACGGAATCATCGAGTGCTTTCATCGCACTTTGTCCGACATGATCACCGCTCCATCGCTCCTGATCACCGGAACTAGGACAACGTTTTACCTTTCGTCACCTACGCCTACGATTCCGCTGTTCAGCGCACTACTGGTTATAGCCCTTTCTTTTTAGTTTATGGCCGTCAACCATCGACAGTATTCGACACTACTTTCTTCTCTGCTCCCTCCTCTGCGTCTGAATCTCTGGGCGAAGAGTTTGCCACTCGTATGGCCCAGTGTCGCCAACTTGCCCGTTTTAACACTGAAGATGCCCAACAAG
Source organism: Amblyomma maculatum (assembly GCF_055883805.1). Classification (NCBI taxonomy): domain Eukaryota; kingdom Metazoa; phylum Arthropoda; class Arachnida; order Ixodida; family Ixodidae; genus Amblyomma; species Amblyomma maculatum. Next base: position 48,483,876 of record NC_139350.1, read on the forward strand.
AACGCAAAGCCCTGTATGATCAGCGCCATCGAACTCCCTCCTTTTATCCCGGTGATGCTCTCCTGTGGACACCAGTCCGCATTCCTGGCCTGTGTGGGAAGTTCCATCATTACATTGGCCCTTATACAGTACTCCAACAAACGTCTGCGGTGAACTGTCGCGTTATTCCCTCGCACACCGTCGCAGATCGATGTCGTCGGTCCGAAGATATCGTCCACGTCTAGCGCATGAAGCCTTATGACCGTCGTCCCTCATCCCTGTAATCAGTGACTAGGGTGGTCGCTCTCTTGTCGGGGGGATTTGTGTGAGCGCAATGCGTGAACCTTCACCTCTTTCATCTGTATAGATCCACCACCACCACCACCACCACCACCACCACCACCACCACCACCACCACCACCACCACCACCACCACCATCATCACCATCATCATTATCATCATCATCATCCTCATCATCATCATCATCATCACCACCACCACCACCACCACCACCACCACCACCACCACCACCACCACCACCACCACCACCGCCACCACCACCACCACCATCATCATCGGCGTCGTCATCGCTGACTGCTGCTCGTAGTGTCGCGCGCTGTGTGCCAGCTGGTTCTAGAAAAGAACAGACGTTCGTGCAAGTGCTGCCTTGCAATATATTAAATATTTTTTTACGTTTCACAGCGGGCAAACGCTACCTATCCCGTCGTCCTCACAAGTCGAAATTCTGAGACCTACGGTCGTCCTTCGCCAACAGCGAGTTATGAGCAAGCTCTCACGGAAGCCTCTGCATATATCGGCGTCATTTCGAGACGTGGAAGGATCAAACGATCAGGGTCGGCACAAGCAAACCTCATCTAAAAAAGGATGCGGCTCACAGCAGCGGCCACAAAGACGCTGAAACAAAAGGTACAAATAATTAGAAAACAGTCTATCCAAAGCCTTCGCTGCGGGCGTGGCACAGTTTCCCGACCAGACAGCTTTCGTGGATGCAGTGTACATATCGGGATAGCGTGCCTACTCGGTAGCACTAGTCGGCGGACACGGGCGTACGCGCATATCACTCACACTTTACACCAAGAAGCCAGAGGTAGCTGAACAAGCAGCGATAGCACTAGCTCTAAGAGACTCGAACTTCACAACTGCATACAGCGACTCTAGAGCAGCCACTCGAGCTTTCGCTAAGGGCGGGATAGACAAGACGACGCTACGGATCTTAGGCGGAAGTAACATCACCGATCACTCCATCGTATGGTTCCCGGCACACATGGGCAGCTTAGGGGGCGGCCTGGGGAATCTCAATGAGATCGCACACGAGGCGGTGCGAGGACTCATCGACCGTGTCCCTCCAGTTTCCCCTGCTACTCCACATATCGAGTACAGAGATCAATTGTTCACGTACAACGAGCTCACTAAGCATTTTTATCTAGGCAGACGAGCATTTACCCTCCTGGATAGGAAATTAACCCGCAGCCAATCAGTCACGTTACGCTTGCTCCAAACGAACTCATACCCCAACCCCTGGCGCATGAAGCACATCGACCCAGACTACGACGGACAACATGTGTGGGAACGGTGCAGTGACCGTGTAGACTTAAACCATATGCTGTGTGGTTGTGCATCGAGCGATGCCTACGCCAAGAACATGGAACATTGGGACAAAGTGTTAAAAAGTGCTTCACTACATGATCAGCTTCGAGCTGTGCAGGAGGCCCGCGCGGCGGCGGAGAGCTTCGGGCTCTCTGTGCCGACGTGGGAGCTGCCCTCTACACCTGGCGCCTAGCCGAGTGTCCTTCAGGACCCCTACTGTGGGAAATAAAGTTTTACCAAACCAAACAGCAGCGAGACTTGTGAGCTGACGTATTCACGATTTAGGAACGCCGCAAATGCCTCAAGCCTTCATCAATGTGCAAGTTGTTGATCTTGTATGATAACATAAATGACAATTCTGTGCATGTGCTGTGCCGTTATATACTCTACAAATATCCAATTTTAAATGTGTCAGGACTCAGTATTTCAAGGTCAGAAATAGGCTCGTCATCCTTAAAATATTTGTTTTGTTTGGTTTGGTTTGTGTGGTTTAACGTCCCAAAGCAACTCAGGCTATGAGAGAAGCCGTAGTGGAGGACTCCGGAAATTTCGACCACCTGGGGTTCTTTAACGTGCACTGACATCGCACAGCACACGGGCGCCTTGTTTTCGCCTCCGTCGAAAAGCGGCCGCCGAGGCCGGGATTCGATCCCGCGTCCTTGGGAACAGCAGTCGAGCGCCGTAACCACTGCGCCACCCCGGCGGGTTATTTGTTTTGTACAGTCGCTTGCACTGCAGTAATGCTAGACAGGGCCAGGCCGGGCACGGGCCTTATTTCTGGGCACATGGACCGGCCGGGCTCAGGTCTTTTAGGGTCGGAAAAGGCCTAGCTCGCGCCTGCAACAAATGGCAGGGCCAGGTTCGCACTAGGAATTTTGGCCCGTGCACAGGTCTGGAATTCCTCAGTGTTTTTTTTAGGGTTATACAGAACAAGCAGGTTGTAATCTCTGAGGCTACGAGAAAACACACATACTTCAAGTAGTGTGTGCATTCAACCGGTCCAATATTTTGCATATAAAAGTTACGCCAACGCGCCGACTGAGTGCCGCAGGGCAGTCAGTGTATTAAGTGGCACATGAGGTTTACCCGAATCGTGTGGCGCCGTGTAAAGGAACATGGAACATACCAATATGCCCTGGGCTATCGCAGCTGGCAAATGACCATGTGAGATGGCAAGACTTTGAGCAAAGGCTCACTTTACTTGCGGTGCTCAGCCACGGGATTACTTCGTTACGTCATCCTATATATGGTTGTGAGTTCGTCAATCAGATACAACAATTTGTTTGCGTGCTTCAACTGCGGCAATAATGGTTTATGGGTGGGAGGAGGGGAGACGGGGTAACTGTAACTCTTTCACGAAAATTGCACATGGTCTTTTTCATTTTCCCGTGCCCACTTACGAACGATTCAAAATTTGGTCTTTTTTTTTTGAGGAAATGAAAGACGCAGACCCTGCCTCAGGTCTCGTTGGCTCCTGGATGTGCTCGACGCCCCTGAATCCGTGCAAAGAGAGCCACGCATGCTCTAAGGACGAATGCCAAGGCCTAACATAACGTTCATCGCGTAGTTTGAAGACATGTATCCCTTAAATAGTGGCACAAATAAATTCTGCGTCCAGAAACGCGCATAAATCTGAACGAAAAGCAATAATGATTAAACGTATTGGTAGTCTAATCCGTGCTGTACCTAAATTAGTCCATTGCAAGAATGGATGCTTACATGCTGACCGATATTCTGTTGCCATAAACAAAGTGAAGTTTTTGGGGAAACAATTGTAATCACGCGTGTTCATGCCCGCACGACAGGTTGTAACGGTATCATGGTTCCTGCTTGTTACAACGACGAGTCGTGAAAAGCTTTGATCAATGCAAGATGCTGTCGTTGTAGTAGCTTGAAGTGAGTGAACAATTGTGACACCGAGTAGTTCGCGCATGAGTGCTGGCAACCACTGGGATTAGCGTTGACGTTGTAGACACCGCAGATGATGAGGGGAGAGTCCTCGGCCACTTCTTGTTTCAACGGGAGCGTTTCGATGAAAGCGAAACGCAAATGCATCCGTGTGCACGTTATCATCAGTTATCATCATCATCATAATCATCATCATCACCATCGTTATCAGCCTGACTATACCCACTGCAGGGCGAAGGCCTCTCCCACATTTCTGCACTTAACCCGATTCTGTGCTAGCTGCATGCACGTGACCCCTGCGAACTTCTTAACCTCATCCGCCCACCTAACTTTCTGCCGCCCCCTGCTACGCTTTCCTTCCCTTGGAATCCAGTTTGTTACCCTAAGCGACCATCGGTTACCCTCTCTTCGCAGTACATGTCCTGCCCATGCCCATTTCTTCTTAATTTACACTAGAATGTCAGTAGCTTGAGTTATTTCTCTGACCCACTCTGCACGCTTCCTATCTCTTAATGTTACCCCTACCATTTTTGGTTCCATAGCCCTCTGGGTTGTCCTCAACTTAAGTAGAACCCTCTTGGTTAGCCTCCACGTTTCAGCCCCATAGGTGAGTACAGGTAAGATGCAACTGTTGTATACTTTCCTCTTGAGCGATACCGGTAAGCTGCTAGTCATAATCTGCGAGTGCTTGCCAAATGCGCTCCATTCAATCTTATTCTTCTTGGGATGAAGCGCATTATCATCACCAGTGCACGTTATGTGAAGGTCTCCAGGTTTTCGATATTATTCCTGAGCTCTTCACTGCAGCACATCTTTATCTCTTCGGAGATCACCTGAATAAAACGTGGCGGGTATTATAGTTGTGGCAGCATGGTTTATAAAAAGTAATCAAGCGTACATAAAGGACGAGCGTCCGTACTGTGCGTTGCTTTCTGGGTCTTTGTCGTTTGTGTAGGACTCAATTACATTTTGAGAATTCCATGGAGATGTGTGATAGCTACGGCGTCTTTCCTTTCCTATAAACCAATCTACATTTACGGCTCCGGCGCACGGTACAAACTTTCCGAGACAAAAAATTCTCCACCTTCGCAATATCGTTATTGTACGTTGTAAATGAACAACCGTTCGCAGTTAGTACGGTTTCACTTGACAATGTTTTGAAATAATAGAACAACATACGAAATTTGTGAAACTCCTTACAGCCCCACTACGGCACCTATGGTTGTTCTGTAGCCTTGATGTACGTAGCCGTGATGGACAGAAGGAGTTGGAAATGCAGCCGTTAAGTGCATTCTGGCATTCAAAATCGACTGCTCGTAAACTATGGTGCTACACAGCGGGAACAAGTGGGAACGCTGTATATTTCAGAAATCAAGTTGTGGTACTTGATAATCATTGGTTTGAAGGAATGTGTCTGTATCGCAGTGTCTCTCACAGTGCTTCTGTGGACGCCTGAGCAGCGCAGTAAGATAAGGGACGAAGGTGAGATTGAAAGCGGAAAGTAAGATAGAGGTGACAGAGTGGAGGGCTACGGAATAATTTCGAGTACCCGGGAAGCTTTAGTGTGCACGGATATCGCACAGCACACATCAGGAAATGTCCACCGTATGAAGGCAGTTAAAGAAGGAAAAAAGAATTCAGCATTATTTAGAGATTAGAGGTTACATAGAGATTGCCAGAGGTTATAATGAGTAATAATGACTACTAATGGCTTGTAATGAACAGTATGTCTAACCACAAATGGTAATGACTACAATTGATTAGGAATACCTAAAATGAAATACTAATCCCTACAAATGACCAATGTGTCCTGCGACGACTTGTAACAATTAGAGTCGATTATGAATGAATAAAAATGCCTAGTAATGGCTAGTGCTGACTAAAATGAGAGGTCAAGAGGAAGAATGAAAGAGAAATAAGTAAACAGAAGAGGCAGTAGCAAGAGGCGATTGATAATGAGGAATTGTAGGATTTCGCCGTTCACCTCTTATGAGATATCGTAAGAGAACCTGTAATTTTATTGCCTCCGGCGTGCCGGGCCTGACACACTCATCTTCAGTACACGGAACATTTGGGAAGTCGTGAATAATGCCACGCTGCGATAGATAGGTGTGTCGAATGAGGAGAAATAACTTTTTTTTCCTATGTCCTCCCCAACCAAGAACGTCTGAGTTGTCGCCTGACGTCGGTCCTCCTTTCCACCACATTCCCTCGGCGCTAACAGATCTTTGCTAGCCGTCGACAAACGAGCAGAAGGGCCACTTGCGCGCTTTAGAGTTTCGACTTTTGCGGCTCTCTCCGTCACACCAGCGGAGATGTTTGGAAGTTCGCGCCATGCCGTCGCCTATCCCGTCCATCTCTGTAGTGGCTTGCTCCTGGTCTCGATAGTCGCAGTGGAAGCGTGATATAGCGGCAAGTCAAAGCATTCGCGGTCTTTGAGTAGTCCTGTTTTTCAGCGCAGGCAATGCAGCGGTGGCGCCTTATACCGGCGTCGTGAAATGGACACGGTGAGCGATATGAGCGGTCGACAGAATCGATGCCTTCCTAACAGTCCGAGCAAGAGCGCTTTTGGAAAAGGTAAAAATCTGTGTATTAGTCATTTCGGCTACAAGTTAGACAGAAAAAAAAAAAAAAAAAAAAAAAAAAAAACGGACGGGCTGCCGTATTCATGATTTAGGAAAGCCACAACTCCCCGAATTGATCATCAATGATTGTTGTTTTCGCATAATAACTTAGATAATTAAGTATGTATGTGCTGTGCCCCTATATATTGAACAAATATGTAGTTTTAAACATTAGAAATCAGTATTTCAAGGTCTTAAAAACGCACGAACCCTTAATATATTTTTCTGTGCCACCACTTGAAGAGCAATAATAGCAGGTACGGCCGGGCCCGGACCTTTAGTCTGAGCGCCAGCGCCCAGCCGGGCTGTGACCATTTACTAAATTCGGTCGGGGCCCGGCTCGGTCTGCAGCATATGGCAAGGACCAGGGTTCAGCTCAGAATTTCGACCCGTGCACATCTCACGATCTTCTTTGTACATTTTCGCGTGCTATACACGAGTACGCAGTAATCTCTGAGCAACGGCAAAATACACATACCTCAACTATTGTGTGTATTAAAACGTCTCCATTAATGTTCATATAAAAATCATGCTCTTCTGACACGCCGCGCCACCTGCGGCGCGGAGGCGACGGCGGAGAAAACCGCACGATGGTCGCAAAGGCACAGTGTTCAAACAGAGGCGTCGGACACCGGTAACCCACTTCGAGAGGAAACTCACTTCTCGCACGTGGCTCCACGTAAGCACCGTTTTAATATCGCCCACTTGGAAACAAAATAGAGGGGTTCAGCGCTGCTAAACCGAATGTGGAGCGAAAGCTTTGGCTGTGGGCGACCGAGCGTTGCATGGAACAGAACCAGCGTTCCGTTAAACGCAACACTTTTCAGGCCCTGCGCACGCGATGCCGGCAGTTGCTTTCCTGCTCCCCTAGTTAACTATGCGCGCCGGCGCGCGCGTTTGCTGGTATACCGATACTTAGTGCGTTGAAAGTTTCTTCTAGGCATTATACCGTTACCCTCCTCCTCTTATCTGCGGCAAGCCCCAATGGTGAGCACCACATCTGAAGACTGGGTAGTATGACCACCGGCTGCCCGGCACCGGAGAGCCGATTCCTTTAGCGATGACCTCTACCGATTCCTAAGAAATGGCGCGACATGTAAGAGGAGTGCTACATTCGCCGTTCGGCACGTAGCCGCTGCAGATAGCTGCAGGGATGCCGGGGCTACAGCGGAGCTGCGCGGTTGTCGCGGTTATCTTTGGAGGTATACGCGATGTAACTGGTAGAACAGTTTACAATAGAGGGCTACTTAATGCAGGTGTTTAAACTGAACTCGGCAATTTCTTTTCGCCTCTCTGCAGCAGTGGCTTAAATCACGGTAGGGAAACGGCTCCTGAACGGCTTCGAATATGGCGGTGGGGACATAGCACGCTGATGACCCCCCTTTTATAAAGGTGGTTGTGGGCGCTGCCATATTGAATACTGGGCTGTGCTGATAGCACAGCAAAAGCTGAGGATTCTCTCTCCAAAGCCTGCCCCGCAGCCCAGTTAAACCAGTTTCGCCGAGGCTTATATAGAAAGATCTGTTTACTCACCGCGCTAGCTGCAACCACCCCCAACATATCAGTCTACCGCTTGGAATGGGCGGTCGAGTCAAGGCCGCAACAAATTTTGTTCACTCAAACCACGAATGTGAGCACCACAATCACAGCGCACAAATGCGTTAGTCAAGTGATGTTTTTTGTACTTCGCGGGCTCTCTTTAGAGCTTGGAAAAACGATACACGTGATGTTTTCTTTATCGGAAATGGAAGGGGGGTTTCAAAAGGTGCTCTCCAACTTTGCAAATCACACGTATTGTCTAAAGCTATACTCGAGAAATTAGAAAGGTTACTTAATTACTAATTAGATAATTTCAAAAAAAGTATATGTGATGCGCCAGATGTCTGGCAGCTGTATACAAGCGGTTTTTCAGCCTCTGAAATGATATATTTAGTAATGCTCGGCTAAAGTTAGCTTGGACACCCGACACACACACACACACACACACACACACACACACACACACACACACACACACACACACACACACACACACACACACACACACACACACACACACACACACACACACACACACACACACACACACACACACACACACACACACACACACACACACACACACACACACACACACACACACACACACACACACACACACACACACACACACACACACACACACACACACACACACACACACACACACACACACACACACACACACACACACACACACACACACACACACACACACACACACACACACACACACACACACACACACACACACACACACATGTATATATATATATATATATATATATATATATATATATATATATATATATATATATATATATATTGGAAACTATTGGAAACGGACCCTGGCAACGTTTACCGCTAGAACTCTAGCTAGTGAAGCTAGTTTAGCAGTGCTGTTGGAGGAACTAGAGGGTATGAAATGGGATGTCATAGGGCTCAGTGAGGTTAGGAGGATGAATGAGGCATATACTGTACTGAAGGATGGGCAAGTACTGTGTTATCGAGGTTTACCAGAGAGGCGACAACTAGGAGTAGATTTCCTTGTCAATAAGTATATAGCGGGTAATATAGATGAATTATATAGTATTAATGAGAGGGTGGCAGGCATCGTAATTAGGCTTAATAAGCGGTATAAACTGAAGGCTGTACAGGCCTATTAAATGTAGTTATGATGACCAAGCAGTTGAAAGCTTCTACGAAGATGTAGAATCGGCAATGCGAAAAGTAAAGACGCAGTATACTGCACTAGAAAAATGCTCGGAATATAACCAGCCCTTATACATAGCATTCATTGATTACGAAAAAGCATTTGACTCAGTTGAAACCTCGGCGGTGATGCAGGCATTGCGAAATCAGGGGGTAGACGAGCCGTACGTGAAAGTGCTGGAAGATATATATAGTGGCAGCATAGCAACCATAGTACTGCATAAAGAAAGTAACAAAATTCCCATAAAGAAAGGTGTTAGGCAAGGAGACACAGTCTCCCCAGTACTATTCACAGCTTGTTTAGAGGAAGTATTCAGAGACTTGGAATGGGAGCAGATAGGGATAAGGGTAGATGGAGAATACCTCAGTAATCTGCGATTTGCTAATGACATTGCCTTGCTAAGTAACTCGGGTGTTGAACTGCAAATAATGATTGATGACCTAGACAGGAAAAGTAGAAAGGTAGGCTTGAAAATCAATATGCAGAAGACTAAGGTAATATTCATCAGCCTCGGGAAGGAACAGCAGTTTACATTAGATAGCGAAGTACTGGAAGTAGTAGGCGAATATGTCTACTTAGCACAGGTAGTAACCGCAGATCCGGACCATGAAAAGGAAATAACAAGAAGAATAAGATTGGGATGGAGCGCATTTGGCAAGCACTCACAGATTATGACTAGCAGCTTACCGGTATCGCTAAAGAGGAAAGTATATAACAGTTGCATCTTACCTGTACTCACATATGGGGTTGACACGTGGAGGCTAACCAAGAGAGTTCTACTTAAGTTGAGGACAACCCAGAGGACTATGGAACGAAAAATGGTAGGGGTAACATTATGAGATAGGAAGGGTGCAAATGGGTCAGAGAAATACCTCAAGTTACCGACATTCTAGTGGAAATAAAGAAGAAGAAATGGGCATGGGCAGGGCATGTAGTGCGAAGAGTGGATAGCCGATGGTCGCTTAGGGTAACAAACTGGATTCCAAGGGAAGGAAAGCGTAGCAGGGGGCGGCAGAAAGTTAGGTGGGCGGATGAGGTTAAGAAGTTCGCAGGGGTCAAGTGGATGCAGCTAGCACAGAACCGGGTTAAGTGGAGAAATATGGGAGAGGCCCTGCAGTGGGTATAGTCAGGCTGATGATGATGAAACGACGATGAAGGCGTGTGGATTCTTCGCCATCAGCGGGCACGCGCAATTGAAGCTCGAGCTGGCTTGTTCGGACCTGTTATTGTGCTTCGCAAGACGATACTGCACGTTACCCATGGCGACAAACGGGGTTGGCCAACAGCCAGTAGCAGCTTCGTCGCTGTACATCTCATGCTCCGGTACTGTTCGGCAGCGAGACCCTGCCGTTTTTAGTGGGCAGAGCGACCAGGAAGTTGAGGACATCGACGTGGTCACCATCCGCCTCGCATTCGGGAGGTACCAGGTTCAATCCCTGGGGCCGCCGGGTACCCACTGGTTTTTAATTGGTGGTGCTTGGCTCTTTAGGGTAACATGCTTGGGAAAGGGGTCATAGGTCCAAATAGTTGCGCCGATACGACAGTGATCCGTTCCGCCATAACATTAAGTGATCGAATAACAATGAGATTCCTATATTGGAATCTGGATTTCGATACACTACGACCGTGAAACTAGAGAATCATTTTTTAATTCACAAGTTGAAGACTGTGTCATCAGGTATTAACCAGAGCGTAGGAAAAAAGCTAAGCTTCTATCCAAATAAAGCTATTTCCGCAACTTCGAAAGATGAGCACGGAGATGAGTTCATCCTAATCAATCCGGTCTCTGTCCTTTTTCCTTTTTTTAATGTGTACGTATTGCGACAGCCTCATTGTCCGCAGTTCAGACAGGTGCCTTGGTATGCTTACTATTTCGATGACTGGTGATACGCTTTGGCGCGTGCGTGAGCTCCGCAGGATTATCGATACTGTCGCGGCACCACGTGTTATTATTTTCTTGTTATTTTAAACCAGTTGTAATCTGCATCATGACGCATGTGTGACTGCAAGCGGTTTACATATTTAAGTTTTGGTTTATTCTTAGATGGTCACCGTCATCAGTACTTAAACTAATAAATCCAGCGTATAAATATAGGATACTTCCTCTTACTATAACCTCTTCCCACAAAGGCCGGGCCCCGGTCGAAACGTCGGAAATAAACCATTGTTTTCGTTTGCGCGCCATCTTATATATATGTTACATTTTCACGGCTCTCAATGTGGTTTTGTTGCTGGCAGACCTTTTGATTGTAGTGCACTGTCCTACGTGCTCCATGCGCGGAAAGCATTGAGCCTTCCGTTGAAATTTTCTTTGCCCCCTGACTCCCGTCCCACTCTCGCCTTTTGACTGTCCGCTCCTGGACTGGCCTTTCTCTGTGGGTCTTTAGAATTTAATTCCATTTTTTAAAGAGGAGTTTCTGGAGGTTTTGCTTGCTCCATGCACGCTAAACATTTTCTGCAGTACGATCTATTACTTTCTCTTCATATCTGTACACTTCGCATGCTTCGCCTTTGGATTCTTGCTCTCAAATGCCTTCTTTTCACTGCGCCCTCGACATTTGAGCTTTGTATGTGTATCTGTACCAGGTCACTGCATTGTGACATGGTTGTGACGGCCAGGCATTTGGGCGTCCCTGAATGGCCTCGTGTTACTTATCCTCCCGGTATCACAGAAGCGAGGCTTCAGAGACGTGCGTTATTAAGAACGCAAAGTGGGTCTCTACTTCATTCAAAATTTTATGCCGAAATACCATCGATAGTGTTGCTAAAGTTTCTTATAATACAGGTCTACAAACCCGACAGTGTTGTTCTCTCGTGCACATAATAATTTTTTCTTTGTTTTTAATTGATTTGCCGTTTTGTTATACTTTCACTTCATCTCCAGGCATTTGTTTTGGCCTCGTAGATATGCATCTGAAAAGCTTTCTCTGCCACCCAGTTCTTTGCCGATCCTATTTTTAGTGTTGGCAAGTGCCGCCGTTCTGAGGACCCCTCATGTAATGCCCCATCTGGGGGCCCTTGAGGTTCTAATAAATAAACAACAGCAACATTGGCAGCTTAGCACGTGAAGAAACCGGCTAGCGAAGCCGGCCTCCTTGCGTCAGCCTTGGTTGGAAATCACTGGCCGCCAAGTTATCTTTCGAGCAGCTGCTTGAAAGAGGCTTCACAGACACCCCGCCAGGTTAATCCAGAATTGAGGTAGAAATGCTTTCCTATCAAAACCATACTCATGCGCAACAACGAATTAAGTGTTTGGCCGGCCTTAGAAAGCTCTGGCTTTTGAAGAACGCAATGCCTAAAAAATGTATTATAGAGAACACGCAACACAACGTGAGCGTACTAACACTGTGAGTGTGTTGACATACACAGAGCAAAATACCACTTCTTACCATATTGAAGAGCTAAGAAATTAGCGTCAGTTTTGACGTGAGAAATGGCCTGAGAGATCCGGCAAACCAGCAGGGATTCCTAAAACTAGTTTGAACTGTTCCGCCGCAAAGCCTTGAAAGGCGACATTAAGAGCATTACAAACCCAGCCTCAAGAATGGATCATGTTCCGGTCTCAACTAACCTTTCAGCACAAACTGATCACGGCACAGTGGCGTGCAGCGTCGGAGTGGAATATCGTTGCAAAAGGGAATTGTAATACTACAGCGTTATATTATTCGAAATTCAGGCCATTTATCCGATAGCTTTTCTAAACCTAGATAGTGGAGAACGAATTCGATTAGTTGTGGATCACTTCGATTGATTAGATCTGCGAATTGAATGCAGTACATTGTGTTTGCAATTCAAAAATTTCTAGTATTTGCCCGCCCCTGTTTTCAAAGCATTAATACTCGTTTGCGAGCTTGCCCCTAGAATAGGCTTGAAGAATTGCGGGTACCAGCTAGAGTCGTTCTACGGCAACTAGAGAATACAGTGAAATGAATGCGTCTCTCGTCTTACATTGTGCTTATATACTAACGACAAGCGGACTTCGTTGTGTCTGGTTTCTTTCCTGTACTGGGATGTGTCATAGATGCAGCCTTCTAAGTAAACTGGCTCTGAAACAAGGAAACCTTTTTCCGTTTCACATTATTGAAAGTATTTCCTTTTCCAGTAATGAACTGGGTCGTTTCCGTTTTTTGCACTCTCTTTTACAGCGCAAGCATACTTTCTCGATAAAAAGCGGGTAGTTTCTACAGTGATTGCAATAGTTGTCGCACTTTCCCTAGGCATTTTAAATTTAGACAACGTGACATTTACTGATGGAATCGCTTTCTGCTTTGTTGTATCTGGCTTCAATTTCTGTAGCGATTCTACATTCTGTCGCAGTCCAGGTGGGGCATTGTCGCCCAACCTGGCTATGCACGTCGGCACATCTTCCTGTCGAAGAGTTACGCTTAATCTCAGACACGCGTCGTAAGTGATTACGATTGGATGCATTTTTGTGATGTGTACATTTATTGTGGCGAGATTCGCAAGGGAATCTTATTAGCCGTTATGACGCCCTTGCTTGTTGTTCGGGTCAGTCTCAGGGAAGATGGCACGGCAAACATATATCCGAGCCTGAGTTGACAACGAACCATTGCTAAGGGTGAAGGCTTCCACCTTTTCTTTCTGTTAGGACTACGTCGCAGCATATACGAGGGCAAAAAACAGCCAACACGATGCTTCCGCGGAAAAAGCGTCTGCTAAAAGAGTCATGTCAGTTTATCTGAAAATTTCCTCTTGCGTGCAAGTACTACCGCTACCTTCAGCGAACGTTCTGAAGATTGCACATCTTTAGAACACAAGCATGACTGCCTCTCCCCGAACTCGATAGTAGGTGTAAGTATGGAATGGTTACGGGCATGGCACATTGTCGGCAGAGGCAAACAACGTTCTGCTCTTGCGTAAAACTCGCAAAGCGACCGGTTTCCACAGAACGCTTCTTACCTCTTTTGTCATGAGGCTCCATTGCGCTCCCCCTAAGCTTGGTGACGTTGGCGGAAATGCGGAACATACGCAGAAGAGTATGCTCAACACGGCGAAGGATTGAGAAGAATGTGTAGGGCCTATAAGAGAAGCACCACGTTCGAGTGCTCCTTGAGCGTGTATACATCCGTATCGCGAAGGAGGAAACGCCATGAGGCAATGTCGCAGCGCACAGTGGCAGGTGGCGCCATCCTTTGGAATTGTGCGGAAGGTGCGTTTCCGCGCAGCGCCCCTCTCAGGCTGGAGCGCCGGAGAACATGTCTCGGTTATTCTCGTTTCGTGCCTGGATTATGATGAACAGGATATACTGGCTAGTGTGCCGAGGGTGCGCGCACGCGTCGTCACTGCGGCATTTCATTCTCTCACCCACCACACTGCCGAGCTGTACGTCACTGAGGGCCTTCGAACCTGAGGACCACTGCCGAGCTGTAGGTCACATGGGCTGGGCGTCTTTCGAGGCACGTGAAGCTCAGAGCGTATGAAGAACACTCCGGGAAAATGGACGGTGATAGGTGGCAATTTAAAATAGGTAAATATTATACTAAATGTGCGTTCACTCACAGTGGCGAAAATTCAGCAGAAAACTAACTAGTACATATGTACAGGATGGAAAAATGAGGAACATTAAACAACAGGTAGAGGGGGTCAAATTCTAAAGTTAAAGCTCAGCTACGTTGGTCATCTGATGAGAAGAGAGGAGTCGCTGGAGAAAGATTTGATGTTGGGAAAGGTTGAGGGTCACCGGAGAAGGGGTAGGCAGCGAACGCGATGGTTAGATGGCATCCTCGAGGCACTGCAGATGAATTTATGTGATGTTAGGAAGATAGTGAGAGACCGGAAAGCGTGGCGTGACATGGTCCATAGGGTCACGAAGAGTCGGACACGACTGAACGGCTGAACTGAACTGAGAGGGGATATAGGTTAAAAACTGGAGCAATTCAATGCAAATAAACCGTCTCTGGGCTCATATATGAAATGTAAAAAGCAGGTTAAGACGGCAACGTTCTATGACACTGCAAAATGCAGCGGCCTTTTCTTTCGAGCTACATCAGAATATCTTAAAACTCGAAGCTTAAAAAAGAAGTTTAATCAATAACATGAAACTTGTGTTACTTGTGGTAAAAGTGCTGAAACAATTGAATACTATAGTGTAACAATATCCATCTGGAGATGTCGATGTGAACACAGCCACTCTTGCCGAGGCCTTGTGGCTTAGAGATGATAAAGGAAACGTGAATGCATCTGCAGTAGACGTTAGCAAGATGAGTTTGGAAGATTAGGGGCTTAATAGCAGGGGGCGGAAGGATGCAAGGATGCTAAATAAGAATTAGAACAGGGTATTTAAAAATATACCGAGCAACCAACTAAAGTCTTTAAAATTTAAGGGTTGCCTCAAGAAGCATAAAAAGGATGATTAAACATCATGACCTCTCTCGCCACCCTCAGTCAAAGGGGATGCTCTTAACTTCCATCCACACATGTGTGTAAACTAAGGTGCCATCTCGTTCACTTCCGAAGTCCGGCTCGTCCCGTACTGGCAATTATGCGCGCACTGCTCTTTACGAAGTCTCTCTCCCCTTCCTTTCAGAGCATTTTGTATAAAATATTTTGGCTCAAGAAACGCTGACAGGCGTAGCCCTGCCAGTAGTAAATTCTTAAAATACATTGCGCCACAAGAACGACGAAAAGTTTAGCACCTACTACAGGAACCAAAATTCTATTTTTGATATTTTGTTTATTCTTCCGAGCCTTTGCAGAAGTGAAGCAAAAATGCCAATTTGAATTCCCATGCAGCATCAAACGAGGGACCCAGCGTCGCGATCAAGAACAACACCTGTAGGTGACACAATGGCTGCAACCTATTTTGAATAAGAGCTCTTACCCGATCCGTATTCTTGCCGCCAAATAGGAACATTCGGTCGCAATGCCACTGAATATGACTCCAGTCGACTGCGATTTGCGCCTCTCATCATCAATCGCAAGCTATGATCATCATAATGTGCGGGCTCAGCCAGCTGAATCTGTGTGGATAGCCGTGTAGCTCCGGTGATTCTTTATTGCGACAGAGAAATTTATTTGAGCGTTGGTGGTAGTGGGAAGTGGCCGTGCAATTCCTTGTTCAGAAACATAGAAAATAGCATTTGTAAACGCCATTACTCAAACCTCGCCATTTTACTGGGATTTTGTTATATCACCAAAATGCAGCAATCATCATTCAGGCCCCACCCCTTCGAGAAGTCGTATGCATGTGTTTCAGTTTTACCATTTCTTCAGCAATATCGACATCAATATTGTACAGCATTGCGAATGCGTAATAAAAACCAGGACCTACCTTTGATATTTCTCTCCTTGGGATCTGCCTTTGAGGATCGCATGGGATAAATTAACGCAAGGAGTCTGAATCGAATTCATTAATGACGCGTTTTATTTGCAAGTCACAGCTCGCGTTATACATAAATGGTTTTTACGCAGGTCTCTCTGATCTTGCGATTTTCAGGGACGAAAATCGAAAGAAAATATTGATCTACACGTATCACAAAACCTACGAAGTTTTCATATACGAAGGAGCGCGAACTGCACAAAATGAGAGAGTATTTAACAACAAAAAAAAAAAATATTTTAAAACCACTGCCACAAGTTTCTATTAATGTGAGCAGGACACTCAAATATTTGTTTATAACTGAGAACCATAAATAGAATGTTGGTTGCTATACCATCCCATTTTTCCACAATAGAACAAAAAAACTTGCGTAGAACGTAACACGTGCAAATACAAGCCAAGCTATGAGAATTAACCAAAGAACGCCATAAAACATTATGACGAAATGCAAATTCTAAGTGGCTTCAAATTCAAGATGTGTCCGCACTAACAGAAATGAGAGCTTGATCTAATCTGATAACATAATTAGAGTCAGCTTACGGCCTCTCTCATTGCCCAAATCGTCAAACGGTGCCCCAGTATAGATCTATATCTAATACGGGCTCAAAAATTAGCTCTAAAGCGACTGAGGCTATGAGAGACGCCGTAGTGGAGGACTCCGGAAATTTTGACCACCTGTGGTTCTTTATCGTGCACTGACATCGCATAGCACATGGGCGCCTAGCTTTTCGCCTCCTTCGAAAAGCGGCCGCCTAGGCCGGGATTAGATTCCGCATCCTTGGGAACAGTAGTCGAGTGCCGTAACCACTGCGCCACCCAGGAGGGCTGCGTCGCTGTGCTGAGTATTTGGTATTTTTATCGTCACCTTTATTATTCTTGCTAAGAACAAGTAGTCGGCCATGTAGTGCGTCTATATTTAGTGCACTTTAATTGATTCTGATTAGTCAAGTCTTCTGCGCCAGAAAAAAACATATTGAGTGGTTCTTTGATATGGACAACAGTTCTGTTTACTCGAAGCTGGTAGGAAATGTTTTTCCTTAATAGAAGTTTTTGTCCATGGCCTATTTCAAGTGACAGGAGAGTAATGAGAAGACACTAGACATATTTAAAGAGTTATTAATAGGTACAAGCGCCACTGCAGTTTTGCGATATGAGGAGTTTAGACTTTAAACCAATATAGGCTTCAGCAGATGCCCACATGTTCGAAGCAATGAAAATATAATAGTCAAGGTACCTCGATTGTCGTAGTTTCCGTTATGAACATGTCAACTAATTGCGGTGACAATTATTCTTTTCTCTTACGTCACTGAGCAGTGAATACATTTGGAAAAGATGGTAAGGCGTAATTACCCGTCTTCGCTTCTCAATACTCTATGTTTTCGACTTATGATCTTTTGCGTACGCATTATTGCGTGGTCTCCGTGACGAGACACATGTCTGATGCAATACACTTAAAGACTCCCAAAACCTCATTTTTGCTGAAGAACCTTCTGTAAGGAGTAATGCTTTACGTACATGCGTACTTGTTCTGGAGGAAACGCGTATAGCGACCTTTTCATAATTGCAGAGTAAACATAGACAGCTTAGAAAACAGAATCCTGGTATGAGGAATATTATTACGTCTACGAAAAAACAAATTGAAACAGCTACATAAACAAATTCCTGACTTACAAAAACATATGATGAAAATATTCGGGCCTAAACGATGGGGCGCGAATTCATCACACTCTTGTGCGATTTTACGTGAACCTCATTTAAAAGAAGGGCTCCCGAATTAGATTTCATGTTTTCAAGATATTTGCACTATGGCGACTTCTGCTATGGTCAAAGTACATAAGAGAGTATTTCGAATAAAACTGAAATAGTGTGTTTACAAGCTAGCTGCGTTTCCTTGCATACTCCACAGCGACACCGCCGTTCCCTTGGCAGTGGGTAGAGCGTTCCCTTGGCCTGCCAACCGACTCGAACAGTAGACTCAATTTTTGATATTACACACGCCCCGCCTAGACAAACCACGAAGTGCTTTGTTTCCTCCCCAGATGTTTTCCCTGTGAACCATGATCATAATTGTGGACAGCTTTCTATAGCTATACAGTGGAAGTTACGAGCGCGAGGCATCAGATTCGACAAGCCATTTTCACGTGACGCGCACTCGTAGTTCCCACTGTATAGCTGTAGAAAAGTGTCGCCACTATATCCGATGCAACTTTCGTTTCTATGTGCACTGATAGAAGGTCAAACAGAACAAAAGAACAGTGTAGGCATGATACAATTATTCGTCGAATTCAATGGTGCAGCTGCATGAAGCCAGCAGACCATGGCAGCTGACATGTATGGATGGATGGATGGATGGAATATAAGAGCGTCCCCTTTGAAACGGGGTGGTAGCAGTAGCTATCATGCTCATTTTTCTCCCTATATCTTAATTATTGATTTAGAATGGTTAACTAAACCAGCATTCTATTTATTGAATTTTGTTCCTACATTACTAACATTATGTCACTTCTCTGCTTTTAAGCCACCAATCTTCCAGTCGTTTTTCGAAGCTCTAAACCCCAGAGCTTCAGGAACAGTGATTGCGCCTGCATCAACTTCCGGATGGATACCATTGCATTCGAGTATAATATGGTCAATTGTTTCACTGGAGTTTCCACATACAGCACATGCGACATTTCCATTGTTAAATTTCTTTTTGTAGCTGCGTGTTCTAAGGCACCCTGATATAGCTTCAAAAAGTAGGGCACTGCCTCTTGAGTTATCAAAGAAATCTTCCTTCCTGATCTGCATTTACCACTTTCGGTATAATTCCACACTCTGTTTTTTTTTTTCCATCGAATTTATCCAATTTTTACCTTCTGTGTTTTTCACCTGTTGCTTAATGCTCTTTATTTCTCCGTCCTTGTTACTAGCGTACTTACTAGTTAGTTTCCTAGTTATTTTCCTCCATTGAGAGTCAACGCTTTTTAGGTACAGGTATTTAAATACCTTAGCTGCCCATCTGTTACTGTCCAGTTTCCTCAGGCGTTCCTCATATAATATTTTACTCTGAGCTTCCCGTACTTCGAAAGATGCCCAGCCCATATCTCCCTGTACCGCCTCATTTGTAGTTTTGCCGTGGGCACCTAGTGCTAATCGTCCAACGGATCTCTGATTTGTTTCTAATGTCGACTGTACCTCTGATTTTAGGCACAAAACCGCATTTCCGAAAGTAAGTCCGGGCACCATAATTCATTTCCAAATACCCCTAAAAACCTCATACCTATTGTATCCCCACAATGCCTTATGCTTCATTATCCCGGCATTCCTTCGCCCTTTGGCCTTAAGTGATTGCTCATGCTTTCCAATGTATGCCAATCCTTCGTTTACCCATACCCCCAGATATTTATACTCTGCTACTCTAGGTATTTCATGGCCTTGTATTTTAAGACCCTGATCAGTTGAGCCGTTGAAAATCATCAGACCCGACTTAACTGCGCTGAAACTGAAGTCTAGAGCGTCCCCTTCGTCTCCGCAATACTTCACTAGAGTTTGCAATTCTTCCAGACTGTCAGCTAGCAGCACAATATCGTCTGCATACATCAAACCGGAGAGGCGCCGTTCTACCGCCTTTCCACCTAATCTATATGATAGGTTAAAACCTAAGTTACTGTCTTGTATCCTCCGTTCCAGGTTTATCATATAAAGCATGAACAGCACCGGTGATAGAGGACAGCCTTGTCTTAATCCTTTGCATACTTTGACATCCTCCGTACTTCTTATCCCTTCTTACCTAATCTATACTTTGTTATCCCGGTATATTTCCTGTAGGAACTCTATTATCTCATAACCGATACCTTCTTCTTTTAATATGTTCCACAGGAGTTCCCTGCTTACGTTGTCGTATGCCCCGTTTATGTCCAGGAAGGCCAAATAAAAGGGTGCATTTTCCACTCTAGATATTTCGATGCATTGGGTAAGCACGAACCGGCTATCATCTAAGCGCCTACCATTTCTAAAGCCGTTCTGAAGTTCTCCGAGTATCTTGTTACTTTCAACCCATGCTTGCGCCTTTAATTTCACCGCCTGCATGGCTAACCTGTACATAACAGATGTTATGGTAATCGGCCTGTAGGATTTTATGTGCATCCTGTCTCCTTTCCCTTTATAAATCAAATTCATTTTACTCTGCCGCCAGCTGCCCGGAATTTGCTTATTCGTTATGACTGTTTCCAGAGCTTTTAACAACGTTTCCTTACTTTTTGGACCGAGTTCATTAATCAGCTTGATCGGAATTCCATCTATTCCTGTAGATGTGTCTTTAGGAATATTTTTTTCTGCCTTTTTCCAGTTTAGATTGGTCAGTTCTAAGCTGCTTGGTATTCTGCTACCTTGTGTTGCTTCCTGATTTGCGGAGATTACCCTATCGTGACAGCGCCTTTACGACGGCGCCTCCTGGCGGCCAAACTTGAAAGCCATCGCTTACCTGGCTACCTCCTCCCATTGGAAAACCCGCTGGAGACACTATAGCCAGCATAGAAGCTATGCCCGGATGATTCCTTTTCGGGTCCCAGATGACGGGAGATATGTCTTCAGATTCTGGCCTGTTTTGGCTCAACGTCACCTCAAGGTCACCGCCAGCGGAAGCTAAAAGCATTCTACGTTTAAAAGAATTACTTGGCTTTCTGATCACGGCGCAACTTATTCTAGGGTGTGCTCCACAGTTTCCGGCGCAGCTGTACACATCATCATCATCATTAGCCTGACTATACCCACTGCAGGGCGAAGGCCTCTTCCGTATTTCTCCAATTAACCCGATTCTGTGCTAGCTGCATCCACTGGAACCCTGCAAACTTCTTAACCTCATCCGCCCACCTAACTTTCTGCCGCCCCTTGCTACGCTTTCCTACCCTTGAAATCCAGTTTGTTACTTTAAGCGACCATCGGTTATCCTCTCTTCGTACTACATGTCCTGCCCATGCCCATTGCTTCTTGATTTACACTAGAATGTTAGTAACTTGAGTTATTTCTCTGACTCATTCTACACGCTTCCCATCTCCTAATGTTACCCCTACCATTTTTCGTTCCATAGCCCTCTTCGTTTTCCTCAACTTAAGTAGAACTCTCTTGGTTAGTCCCCACGTTTCAGCCCCATAGGTGGGTACAGGTAAGATGAAACTGTTGTACACTTTCCTCTTGAGAGATACCGGTAGGCTGCTAGTTATAATCTGCAAGTGCTTGCCAAATGCGCTTCTTCCTAATCTTATTCTTGTTATTTCTTTTTCATGGTCCGGATCTGCGGTTACTAAGTGTCCTAAGTATGTATATTCGCCTACTACTTCCAGTGCTTGGCTACCTGACGTAAACTGCTGTTCCTCCCCGAGGCTGTTGAACATTACCTTAGTGTTTTGCATATTGATTTTTAAGCCTGCCTTTCTACATTTCCTCTCTAGGTCCCCAATAATTATTTGCAGTAGTACACAGTTCCCTCGGTAAGCCGGGAAATGCCTGCAGACAAGGCTTGTATTTTTTCGCTTCTATGCTTTCAGAAACATCTTGAGAGCATTGTGCAGTCTTACTTTCATGGGCCTATGTAAGAAAGCGGCGTCATTGCTGTTGAGGGTGTTGCTCTGACATGGAAGCAGTTTTCCGAAATTTTGAGAAGCTGGGTTAGTGCACAGTCACCAAGTACCCAGAATAGCCTGATAGCAGAACTACTTGCGCTCCCGCGGCGACCCTTGAAAAGTTGTTTCATGGCTCTAGCACTATAGGCACAAGGACACGCTGCAACGTAACACTGATTCCGATTATTTGGGATGTTGGCTGGGACAATTTCCATTGCTTTCCCAAAAAGCGTTGTAGATTATTCCAGAGTACTCATTGAGATCTATGTAGTTAGCGATTAACGCATTCTGCGTAAGCTCCTAACCAGAAGGAAGGGGCTCCGTTGGGTTCACAAAACTTTATGAACTGCTGCTATTGCATATTATAAGGTCAAACCCGGATTTATTGAACTGCCTAGGGATCACTAAATAATTCGATATACCAATGATTTGATGTACAAAACATGCAACGAGATTAGCGTCTATGTGACAGAGAAGCGTGAATACGGTGCACTGACCTATCAGCGTGCTTCCAGCAGCGACGTGCAGCCCGCCGGCATACCAACAGCGCACAGCTCACTGAAGCTGCGGCGACTAGCGAGGCATACGCGCCGAGCCACGCCAGGCCCCGCGAGCACTCCCGATCGAGAGAGTCTTCTGGGCTCAATTGCACGTGCTGCTGCTTGGACACGAGAGAGCGCACTGAAGACATAGCAGGAACAGACCGGAGTGGTCAGAGCGTTGGATTTGGAAATTCCGTCGGAATCGGGGTTCATAAAAGGTGCGGCCGACGGGGTTCGGGGAAAACCTATCGAAATACTTGGTCTAATTATGGTGCTGGTAGCGCAGTAATTCAATTGAAATTAGTGTACACTCGATTTGCGTGCTTAATTATGCAGAGAGGCAGACCATGCAAGAGCCGCCTTAAGCCTTCAATCAGCTAAGCTAGCTTCACCGCATGAGAACCAGTGCGCCGGTTCCCCCCAATGAAGACAGTTTCGCGATAAAGGAAAGATGTATCACACGAAAAGCGAGCTTCAATCAGGCTAGGCATTCACATTCGTGGTTTCATAGCGCTAGCGCAGCCATACGGTTGCAAGAGAAGGGCATATGACATGTCTCGGTTAAGTTATATTGGAAGAGTTGTTAGGGGACGCATGCCTTGCAGTGCACAGCGGGCAGTTCGATATATCGAAAGTCCTCTGCATGGGACTTTGATAAACATGAACAACCCTGCTACACTTTGGAGTGGGATTTTCAAAGAAATATTTTAAAAGATCTATGCAAGCAATTATTCAATAAATCAGGGTTCTATATGTCCGGCGTCGGTTCTAATCACCCGTGTGCTGTGCGATGTCAGTGCGCGTTAAAGAACCCCAGGTGGTCGAAATTTCCGGAGTCTTGCACTTCGGCGTCTCTCATAGCCTGAGTCGCTTAGGGACGTTAAACCCCACAAACCAAACCTAATCAGAACATAGCTGTGCTCATATTAATAATGTTCTCAGCCCGGTGAATACAGCTTAAGACCATCTGCTTCGTCCCACTGCCGCGTCAGAGCTCCTAACAGTTTCGTGGCAAGCAAGCGGTCGTTCGAAAATCAAAAGCACACACGTTATCTTTGCAAAGTGCATGATATGCCCAATTTCCACTTTGCGCTAGTGCACTTCTATACTTGGTTAAAGGGGCAAAAGTGCTTTACCAAAACAATGCAAAAAGGAAGGAAAAGGTGTTGTCCGCCGGGACAATTGGTGTCTCTTAATCTCCCTAGCTGCGGTTGGCGAAAATCAAGGGAACAAGGAGAGGATAGCGACGAACATCAGAGGAGAGCTCGTAGATAATTTACAAAGTTCATTGAGTGAATAAGCTGAAGCCGCTCGCAATGAATGTTGATTCAGGGCCCGAAATGTTACTGCACATGAGTGAGATCTTTATATATTTACAGAAATTACGAATTCACTGTGCAAAAGCACGCGGACGTTGTGCAAAAGCACGCCCGGTACGAGACTTAAGCGACCAGGGGCCCCATTTTCGACCATTCGCCATTTTGTTCAAATTGTGACGTACGCGTGACATGTGCAGTAGGATAATGCAAGGTTACGTAAGCACACAATCGGATTACGCCTTCTGAAGAAAAAGAGAAATAAAGTGACAGAAAAAAGTGCGCTGTCGTCTGCTACTATATATTGGCGCCAAGTGCGAAAAACGAGGTGATCTTGCAGGAACCGATACTCTGCGGTGCATTCCGTGATTCGGAAGCCTCGGGTTGCTGTGAGGCGAGTGAAGTATCTTGTGGCGTTGCGGTATTAGTGTGTCATGACATACTTGGGGTCGAACATTCGACATCAGCTACGCACGGAAAGGCTGCTCAAGTTTCAGCTGAAGAGCAAGAATGGCAATGGAATATTCGCAGTGGGTTGGTGCAAATTGGGAGCGGAAAGAAGCATTGCTGTTCATAAGCACCGATGACCTCTCACGTTCGTTTATCAGCGGCTTTTAAATGCAGGAACTAAAACGTTCAAGGACTTGGTCGTAAACAGAAGGAATTGACAGCTTTCCAAAGTAGCTCTAGCACTCACGAAGAGGTGCCGGCGCAGCCGGTAATGTCCATCTCAGAGGGCAACGCTCGCAGTCTCAAAGTATCAATTACTGTTAGGTACTGGCTGTGCTACCCACCTTTTTCGAAAAAAAAAAAAACGCGTTATGACCAGCTACCATGAGGTCACCAAGTCTGCTTAAGTTTCTAACATATTGTGTCGGCTTGAGTTGCGTAGAGCGCGGAAAGCAGCGCAGAGAGAGAGAGAGAGAGAGAGAGAGAGAGAGAGTCTTCCACACATACACACACACGAAGTGGAAAGCATACGCTGGGCCTTACGCCTAGTCGGTTAAATTTTCATGCTCTGACGTGCGAAAAGCTCTTGCGAAACGCAAAAGATGTCCGAGAAAGAGACCGAAACAGAAGAACAGAATAGCAGGAAACAAATATTAGGTGATTTTCATGCTACCGTACATGTGCAGAGGGGGATAAACGGACAATATGGAAAGAAAGCGAAAGACGACAGAGAAAATCATGGTATGAACCGAGGTTGGCGCTGCTCGCGCGTATTCTTTACTGTCGAAACGGTAAAATGCAAATAATAAAGGGAGATTATTTTCAGGTTGTATTAAAAAAGTAATCAACACAAAATGTCACTCAACTACATCATATGATTAGAGCGTACGGTCATAACGTGCTCCGGAGTACTTATATTTTTGTAAAACATAGGCAAACGGGGAGCCCGCATGCATATTAAATAAAAGCTTTATATACGAAACAGATCATATGTGGCAAGCCAACACGTCCCATGTACATGGAACATACATTCCTTTATTAAAATAGAAGCTAGTGAGTATTTTCGCTTACTTTGCCCATCGTGGAAAGACTGTTCAATTCATTAAAATTGCAGTATGTGCATAATGCAAGGCAAAAAAGGCAGTATTTAGGGCCGACGTTTAGGAAAGTCTTTGGTGATCCCTCGCTGCCTGTCGCGCGAAGTTTCTGCACAGCCATCCAATCATATTACCCCTCAGATAATATGAGGTAGCCGATCAGACAGATAATTAGAAAGCATCGCGGTGCTCTCTGAAATCCATGAGGGTTTGGTTGGCGCTGTTTAACACCGAGACAAAGAGAGAAACAAAAAAAAAGACGGGACTGGCGCCTTTATTTCTCTTTTTTGTCTCTGTTTTAAAGAGTGCCCCCGAAACCATCATGAACAACCTACAACTCGCCCAAGTTTCCCTTCTGTTGCTCTCTGAAATGCCTCGTCTCGCGCAGATTAACCGCTTGAGTTAGTGGACCGCATTGCTGCGCTTGGCAACGACGGCATGCGGATCGATGGTTTCTCTATGAGAGCAAAGCATATTTGCAACGGGAGAGCAGGTACGACCCTCGTGCGGCTGTAAATCTGCGTCTTTATTATTAATCCTCTAAAAGATGACACAGCTTAAAAAGTTCCCTTATGACGTCGTTACAGGGCTTTCTGCAATTACAACAATATGTGTCAGCTTACTTCACCACCCTCCAAACTCTCTACCAAACTGCGGTGAGCTAACAGCCGTCTACACTGCACGTCGAATTGGCCACGTCTTTTTCGAGGTCACCTCAAGTGGTTCAAAATGCGGCGCCCACCTTTGGTCATTTACAGCAATGGCAGAGCATCCTTTGCGTAATGAAACGTCATTTTGACGTCATCATTAAATGTTTACGCATGACGTATTTCCCGTCACATAACGTCAGCCAATCAGATTTCAGGAGTCGGCTCTTGACAGTGGGCGGTTCATTCCAGCTCATTCGTAATACAAGCTTAAGTGCTTCCCTTTCTCTCATATATACGTTTGTTTTCCGGCCGTAGTTACTTATCTATACCCTCCATGCATCATGAATACCACTGCTAAAAATAGTTTTTCACGCTCAAGTCATTTTTACGTCACCGCAAAAAGCCGTTTCGACACACCGAAATTTCGCGCCACAAATTTGAAACACGTGACTGTTCTGAGAACCAATCAGATAAAAAAATGGCACCGAACGGCGGCCATGAGTGTCGAGAATAAGGCCCCAGGATTGGTTGTCAGGTGCATATCGCCCGAAGTAGGGCATGCGCAGTATTAATGGCATCAAGCACAATATACTTGGCGATGAGGAAGCCTTAAGCGAAAGCCACAACATGCTATGGGTTTAGAAAAAAAAAATAAAGTGCGCACTACATTTTTTTTCTTGTACCTCCTCATTTGTAGGTGGAGCCACTTTGCATTCGGACCATTGTGTGCAACTTGACGCTTTTGCACTAGTTATGTCTGAAATGCGTGCGCACTTGCGGCAGCTGGATGTTTACGGAGCGAAGTACAAAAACAGTCTTGTACTTAGTTATTTTTCGACGGTAGCCTACACACGTGGCTGGTTAAATCTTGAGCCCTGATGGACTTCATCCTACGTAGTTTTATTCTAGCGCACCAGATGCCCCTCAATATTCTTAGTTCGTAAAACCCCTCAATAAACTAAAAGTAGCGCCAACATGTGAAGTTTGCCGCCCGCCTCCTCTCCTGCGCTCTCCTTCGTCGTTCGACCCTCTCATTGGCCGAGCGCCGTCACGTGCGCACGCGCGCTTTTTTTTTTGCTGGGCGTGCAGCTTCCTCCTTTCCAGCGGGGCGGGCGGCGCGCGCGCGGCACATATCGCCGTGTGTTTTGCTGCCACGCGGACTGCTACTAAATCGTTCCCTCTGGCTATTTAATTTTTTTTCAAGCATGTTGCGCTCTTTGGCCGGCGGCTGATAGAAGCACGGTGGTGAAGGCGAGTTCAACCAACGCAGACATCGCGTACAAATGGTGTCACGCACTGACAGTTGAAAACGGAACCGTTTCAGCGCAAAATATAAAAAAAAAACTGCTTCCGCGCTTCTCAAGTTTCACGGTAGCTTACAATTCAGTCCAACCTGCAAAGAAACCACACAGACTGCAGCTTCCGCAGCCTAGTTAATTTTTTTTCAAGCATGTTGCGCACTTTTGTCAACGGCTGACGGACTCACGGAGGTGAAGGCGAGTTAAATCGACGCCAAAATTGTGTACGTATGGTGACACACCATGGCAGCTGAACACGGCACCGTCTCAACGCCAAATATAAAAAAAAAATAACTGCTACCTCCCTCCCCAAGTTTACCGGTAGCTCACAAGTCAATCAAAGCTGCAAAGACTCCACACAGACTGCAGCTTCCGCCGCCTATAGTTAATTTGATCTGCAGCTGAAGTTGAAAATACATGGAAGACAGCTGCTGCCACACTTCTCAAGTTTACCGGTAGCTTGCAATCCAGTCAACGCTGCGAAGAAACCATACACAGACTGTTCCAAAATTGTTCCTATCCGCCGCCTAGTTACAAATTTTATAAAGCATGCCGCTGAGTGGCCAAATGTGACGAACTACGGACACACGGAGATGACGGCGAGTTGAACCAACGCCGAAATCGCGTATATGTGGTGTATGACACTCACAGCTGAAACTATTCTGGCGGGAAATCCCTGTCAACATTCGGTAATTATGTTTTTATGTTTCAGCAGTGAGTAATATTTTAACCTGAACACGTTGCGACAAAATGCAAGGCTCTGGTGAGACACAGCGCACGGCCGCCTCGATCAGCGCGCGCGCGGCGCTGATCGAGACGGCTGTGAAGGGAGCCTGCTCCGGAGAGTGCGCGCTAGTCGCGCACCTCGTAGGTGGAGCCACGGTCGAAATGCGAGAGGAGGAGCGGCGCCGCCGGAGGAGGAGAGAGGAGATGGCGCTACTTTTAGTTTATTGAGGGGCTTTATTAGTTCGCAGAAACGTAACCATTGCACTATCAATACAAAACTTGTTCAAACAAAGTACTTTCTTGAGGCCCAAGCTAGCATGGCTCACAGCGCGTGAGTATATCAAATGGCCGTTAACCAAGCGATATTATGTAAGGAATTTGACTCGTCCACGTGCAAAGGGCAGCGATTATAAGAATATAATTAGGCGCCGATACTACTTATTGTACAAGATTGCAGGATCTTCGCCCAAGGTGACAGGTCCACCCCATTGCGAGCTGCAATGAAATGATGAAATGACACGACCAAGCATTAGTTTGCCATGCCAAAGAATCAAATGAGCTCTTTATTGCAGTGTATTACAGCAATGAGCTACACATCTTGAAAGCAAAGTATTGCAGCAAGATGGTCCACACGGTGTCCCTGAATACAGCCTTGCACAAGAGAGACCGCAATTATACATGATAATGTAGTACATATTGATGCAGCATCCGAGACTCGCATTGTCATATATAATCCCACGCTGCAACTCGAACCTGGAAGACAGGGTAAAAATGAAAAGAGGGATGCTGCATTTCCAATACCTGTATTAAAAAGTGTAGTACTACAAAGGTTTCACAAACGTTCAGAAAAGTTGTGAGGTACTAGTCCAGAGCTCGCGTTATACGCTTTTTCCCACTTCATAAGGTCCATATTATGACGGAAACTCCGAGAGCCATTTATGTTGCAAGCGAAGTGGGTAGAAGAGTCTGTACCACGCCCTCAGTTCTAACCAGTTATGATTTCAATACACGTCTAGAAAAGGTACATGCAGGGACCCCAATCCTGCGCTGACGACGGAGCTTAAGCCGTAGTAAACTACCGTTTCCGCGTGATCAACCAATGTCACACCGACTCAGTATCCCTGCTCCGCCTGCCCCTCACAAACCCTGCCGTCCTGACGTAATACCTCTCACCTCAAATGTGTATTGGTAATCCGCAATGCTCGTCCCTTTACGGGACTCTCTGTGCTTGCCTTGTAAGCCTCTAGATGGACATACTTCCAGATGATTGACGTCCTTACTACTCCTGAGCACCTGCTGTTTGGGCGCACCCTCTGGAATCTTCTTGCTCCGTCAACTGGGGCGCCACCGATGACATCACTGTTCTTTCGAGTGTGGGATGCTCATGTGCATTGTGGCAAACCTGGTTGGCGTTTATTCAAGGACGCTCTAAAGGACTCTGAGTAAGAGAAGCTATATCTACGCGGTCTCCTGAAATAGGTTTGTTACAGTGGGCTCTAAGCCAGTCGGGCTGTTTTGAGTCGCAACGCAGGATGGGCCCTTCGTTAAGCCCTTGCAGCTTAATGGCGCACCACACCATTCCTCTGATACCAATCCACTGGAAAACATTGCAAGTAATAGTCGGCCGTCTCAATGGAAAGTCGGTTTACGTGAAGCCTACTGCTCGCAACCAGACTTCTTCAATGCTTCTCTGCTAGCACCTTATACTGAAACAATTTCTTTATTTTTCCATTGGGCGACTCGGGAAATTAAATAAATTCGAGAGCACTGCAGGGCCGAATTATAAACAGTGTCCCACCGCTATGGATCGGGGGTTAGGGTTCTCGATTGCTGTTCCTTAGGACATAGGTTCCATTCAGGTCCCGTTCTGATGGAGGCGAAACGCAAAGCGCCCTGAACTGCGCGATATCAGTGCATGTTATAGAACCCTACATCGCTCAGATTTTTAGATTTTTCCACCACAGCTTCACTAATAGCTAATCCCACTTCGGGACGTTGAACTCTGTAACCCAAACCTTCGACAGAAATTTTTGCAGATGGTACATTCATACTAAGTTTTGAAGTCAACACGTTTTGCAGTCAGTTGAAATATGCCTCAAACCGGAAGCTCCTGTCAGCATGCGTGTTCGTCTGGCCACCACCAGCTGTTTCGAGGTGACGTTCGAAAGTGCGCCGTCAGAGATATTGATTGAGACATCTAACTTTGAGTCTATAACAAGCATATTTTGCGCTTCATCTATAAATAACTTCCCACATGGTCATGTGGTGGACACAACAAACTCTTATTATATGTTTTATTTCAGCTTCAAAGAGCCAGTAAATGCTTATTCAACCTGATGGACATCCATCGCTAGAACAGTAATCAATGACTCATGAAGCTGGGAACGATATCAGTGAATACTAGTGACGCCACAGTACAGTCGCGTGACACACTATCATCGACGCTGCGATGCGCGACATTGATCAGCCGCTGCATCCGTGGGCGGTGGGCTAATCGGCAGGCACGGGGCCATGACATCACGCAGATTATACTACAAGTAGAGTAGCTTACTTCTGCGCTTTGTTGGACCTAAAAATAAGGGACGCGAGACAACATTTCATACGTTCGCATTTCGGCGTAAAGACCAATTGAATTTTTAGCTACCGTCAGCACCTCAGCGACAATAGAGAGATTTAGCTTACCGTGATCCGCGATCCGCCACCGTGACTCTCTACCGCGCGTGGGCGGGCGCACAAGCTGATTGGTCCCGACGCGGCAGGTCTGTGTGCCGACATCACCGACATCCTGTATGTGGCGCCATCTATCGGCATTAAGGGGTGTCTGGACATGCGCAGTGGAACGCACGGTGGCGGATCACGGTAGCGGATCACGGTAAGCTAAAACTCTCCAATAACTCATGTGAGTCAGCGCGGTTCATATGAGCGATGCCGGCTATTGTGCAGAGATAGTTTGAGAGTTTTAGCTAATACACATGATCATATAGTATAGTTTTGACAGCAGTGATCTGAAATCGTCAATTCTTTACATCCTAGGGCGCACACAGGTTAAGCGGAAAGCGCCACTGCTGGGCAGCGTGACCTTGACTGGCGACGGTAGCTGCAGGCTCCCGGAGGAAGTCGTGGACTCGTCGATATCGCTTGTGGACACATTATACTGTTTTAAATACCATTTATTACCATCTAGGTATTAAATACAATTTAACCATTATTTGAATCGAGTATACTTCTGAAAGTACAAAAAACAGACAGAGTGAGCAAGGAACGCCTCTCCTACCTGCGTAAGTTGCGTCAACAACTCGGCTATAAAGCGTTCCACAGGCGGGCATTCGCAATCATGGCGGTTACTTGCAGAGTTATTGCACTGTCTAAACAAGTAAACTTGCACCATGCGCAAAGTACAAAAGATTGTTTAACCTACGTAGAACGCAACTTTCATTTCAGGCCAAACGATCCCACGCATAGTTGTTGTGTATACAGGCAGCTTGTAAACATATGTGCAGCACTTAGGTGCAAGCAGGTTAATGCACTCGATGCATCACTGGTGCATTCCACAGAAATTATGCTTTGGCGTGGTAAATGGTGAACTATGGGGTATTATAAGTAAGCATTCGTATAGCAAATACGAGGATGCTTTAATAAAAATGCAACAGCAAAGCACGAATATAGAGCCAAGAACCACAGCGCAGCTGAGAGTGCGGCGAAGAGGAGGGAATTCCCGACAGTGTGCGCAAAGCGGATTAAACCGGGAAAAGAACGTCGTTCTTACTTCGGGTTCATCTCAAATGCAGACAGAATCGTACAGGTGTTCACCAGACAAAAATAACTGTGATGAAGATGGCTTTCGCAGCTTTTTCTGGCCCATGTGATATCTACAGCTTGCAGTTAATTTGGACATTATTTTTTTCTGTCCCTTCAGTGCCAAATTAACGAGAGTTTACTGTATTCATCAGTGATACCGCAATTTCACCAGGTTACATCCACGATGCTCTTGTACAAAAAACTGATGCATAAAATTCTGTAAAAATTTATACTGAATTTTTCAGTAGGGTACAAATTCCTGTGCATTTCTAGTTTAATGGTAATCTGCGAACACCATGTGAATTTCAAAACAAATGAGACGAACAGACTTTGCTATATTTTAAATTTACGCGTTTTTGACTGATTAGATCTTTCATATTCGTTTCGATATTTCAAGAAATTCTTCCCCATATTCGTATACGATTGGCATTCAGAAAGTGCAGTATTTACACACCCCTAATTTTACTCAATAAAACACTTCGTACAGCGCGCTCTTTACCTACAAGGAAACCTTGGCTATTGCGGTTTGAACCTCTAAACGCATGCTGAAGACTAGGCTCCTGCATCGGCAGACCATAACTGGCCCGCAGAAGTACGCAGTAGAGTTAGGTAACCTTTACAGGGTGGGATGAGCTATGTTGTATTAGGTTAGCGCGTTAATTATATTCGAAATGTGCACGTGCTTGCATAACTCATCTACAAAAAACGTCCTGTTATTTTTACCACGAATAAGATCTTTTTGCGTCTAAGGGCTAATAAGAAACGTAAATAAAGGAATAGTATGAGCATTATATGGCTGGTGCTGTACGGCACGTAGTGCATAATTTTCGTAAAATCTGCAATTTATGAAGTGGACGGCGTATTAATATCCCGAGCTGCATTTAAATATTGAAGGTGCGATGAAAACAGTGAGTTGTATTGCCTATGCGTTTCTGATAAAATAAGCACATGTTCACATTTTCTTGAGATTCGGATATCAGTTTGGTATGTGAATTATTTGCGTGACGATCCCAAATTATTTGTTCATCGAAGAAAGCGCCAAGTGCTTTTACAGCGGAAAGCATTTAATTTTCGAAGTTGTTTAGCCCCTAAGCGCTTGTCCACGAGCTCCAAAAGTCTTTTGTGCCCTGTGAGTTTTCAAGAGGAAAGCACGACTTCAGGACAATTACGAATCAGCATTTTGATTGGCCACCATTCTCAACTTGGCGCCATTCTCAACCTACAACAGCTGAATAACATTGCAGATGTACCATGGCACTCAGCGCAGTGTACCACGAGTCTCCCCTGAGCAAACGGTAGTCGCTGCCTGTTAATTTTGTGTTACCTGAAAGGTTCTTTAGGACGCCCTGTCGGCGAAGTAGGGGGCGTGGCTCCAGGCGGCAGCCTTCGCCACCTGCAGCGCCTCTAGACTGAACCCCCGAAGCAGCGTCTTATTTGCCGCCCCCACTTGCAGCTGTCTGCCGACGGCAGCAAACGGCGACGCCATGCGAGCGGCACCACAGGGGCAGCGGCACCCCATTTACTGGCATCCGCCTCAGCCATGGCTAGCACAGCGTCAAAGTTTTCGGCCGAAGGTGGACCGAGAGGAGGACGGGCTGCCTTAGCATTGTCGAGGAGCTGCCGCTGTCTCAGAGACGACGACACCGCCGAGCTGCAAAGAGTTAGGCTAGAGATGATGTGAAAGTAAAATAAATACGCAATATTTTTATTGCAGCGATAACTATCGCAACCCTAGAAACTTTGCTCTCGTACGACGTCGCGCTTGTTTATATCATTACTCGAGAGATAGGCATCTCTTTTTGGCTAAGCTTCAGGGATATGGAGTGCGTGTTTGTGGAGGTGCAGCACCGGGTGTCCTACCAAAAAGTACAAAGGGTTATTAATTAATAATAATGCTTCGAATATTAAGCTCTGAATTCAAGAGTTCTGGATCGCATTTTAATACTTCTGTCATACGGGCAAGTCGCAACTCCCTCGAACCTCTTTTCCCTAAAGGACCACGCAGGGAGTTCATCCCCAAAGGAGTTGTCGCCGTGGTACACGGCTAAGTACGAGCTCCTCAAAGACGCCGTCAGGGTCCCATTAGGCGCTGTTCGTTTTGTGTATGCATATT
The DNA here is from genome assembly GCF_055883805.1 of Amblyomma maculatum. Classification (NCBI taxonomy): domain Eukaryota; kingdom Metazoa; phylum Arthropoda; class Arachnida; order Ixodida; family Ixodidae; genus Amblyomma; species Amblyomma maculatum. The sequence goes on from NC_139350.1 coordinate 48,517,677, forward strand.
ATATAATCAAGTTGGAAACATGTAAAGTAATTTTTAGCTGCTTTCTTTTCAGCAGTTTGAAATGAATTTAAAATATAAATGTGCCTTCATTCTTATGAAAGGAATGCGCTGTTACTTTTACTAGCATAGTGGGTTTGTCCTTTCTGCTGGCCACAATGTGCTTGCAAAATTCTTGCGTGTATGCTTCGATATTAGCGCATTTCCTTTTTTCCATGCTCTACGTTGTGCTACAGTATTAAAATTAGTTAAAAAGGCAAAATTAATGCATAAGTACTTCTTTTAAAACCTGCATAAAGCTCACGGGGAACCAGAGTACTCCTTTTACCTACTCGAGGGAGATGATTGGAACTCCTTACGCTAGGAACTTCCTTAAACTTCCTTTCCTAAAGGACTGCTGTGTGACACGGTGCGTATCTCCATTGGGATAAAGACTACCTTGGTTGAAGGGAGTTAAAAGGAGTTCAGCCGTGCCCGTGTGACAGTAGTATAAATATACAACAGGCTGGTAATTTCACACCACGGTACCATTCACGCAGCTGTACTCATCGGACTGAAAGAAGATGGCGAAATGCAAAATCTATAATGTGTCTGCGGTTGAAACATATTCCTCAGCCAGTTCACACCTGAAGCCTTGTGGCGGAAAGTATCCGGAAGAAACGGCCATCTTCCTCTTGGAGATGCCTCGTGAACGCTCAAGTAGCACTGCTGCCACGTGATAGGTCATGCATGTCGCCGGCTTTCATTTGTGGCCGAAAAAAAAAGAACATTGTAAAGACTATACCTTGGCTCCAAAACTTAGGCTACGTGTTTTGTAAGACAGCGCAAAAGTGCCTCATTGACACATAATATTTGTTACCATATATATTACGTTAGCAAATTAGAAACTAGTAAATAATTAGGTTTATTAACGAAATCAATGGTTTGCACTAGGCCATCTGCCTAATAAAATGACTCCATTCATTTCACTCGTCTTGACTATCACAATCTCGATCAGTTTAATGTGGTGTGTCATTGTAAGGAGAGGTACGGTGGAAGTCTGCCGTTGAGAGGGAATCTGGGCAGTGTCCTTAACGAGGCGGTAAAATGGATAGAAATTGAGAACATAATTCAGGGTTACGCTACATATCATTCAGTTTCTCGATTTAATCAAGAGATGTAAGTGTATATATTTTTTCTAATTGAATAGAACGTCATGAAAAACACTCGTCATGTCGTAAGCACGGCGCTATAAATGCTACCCTTCGATCATGCGCGCAACATTTTCTAAGACCGGTTGTAATAAACGCTGCTTCAAAGGATCCATCGTTCTCTCTGCGCTCATTGGAAGCAGTTGAGGACAAGCGCTTCCTGTTCTCTTGGCTGCCACCATATTGCGCAGTCTGAATGTTGAAAAATGGCGTGTAGACATCAACATTAAGAAAGAATTCACAATAAGAGCGGAGATTCAGTTACTTGTCTTTAGTGCTCGGAAGTAGCTTCGTTAGAGGGCTTGGCCAAGGCGCTAAAAATGCCGAAAACCGGACTGGCTGGTTTATAAGCCTACTGCACAGGATTAGATGACCATGGTCTGGTCATTCAATTTTAAACCCTTTTCTTCCCATTTCTGAAGAAAAAAGCTTGAAAAGTACAAAGCCGAGTCCCCACTGCATCTACATCTGCTGGCAAAAAGCGATCGGAGCAGTTCCTCATATGTGTTTTCGTCTGCCGAAACAGCTTCACCTCTCACTTTTTTCAAGGCTCTCATTCATAAAACTGCAAAAGGCGTTTGAACAACGGTGGATTCCAGACCAGCACGTCACGGCATTTAGGTACAGTCTAGTGCGATTTGAAGGTTATCGCGCGAGCGTCGACCAGCCTATCGTTCCAGGCACCTAGCGGCCAGTTTCGGAACAGGGCAACTCATGGTTTCGCATTCTTCTTTCCCTCGTTTGCTGTTCTATGTTGCAATCATCACCACCACGACGAACTCTAAAACCGGTGTTTTGTCCTATTTCTTTCTATTTTAGGCTTTCCATTCGTTGCGATAAAGTGTTGACTTGGTTGCCTGTTATTTTCGTGAACGATAACGAAAATTGGTGGAGATACATCGCGCGCAATATGATCACTCCCTGTTCTCGAAAGCAAAAAGAAAACAAATAAAAAAGCAACTCGCCCAGAAGGGAGTGGCGCCTACCTAAGAAACAGCAAAGAGGGTGATAGGAAGCTGAATTGATGTCCCCTTCGCCACGGCAGAGGACTCTGGGCTATGGTGCTGTTCATGTGCTCGGTCGACGCTCGCGTGATAGCATTCAAATCGTTCTAGAATGTACACAGAAATATCTCTAAAAAGCCCTAAACACCTGAGAAAAAAATACGGTTGTCGGCAGGAGCACTTCTTGGAAATGTCTGCTGCCTCCCATTAAAGCAATTAGGCCACAAGGGCTATCCGCGTTGCTCGCTGGTGTCCCAAATTCCTGGTAATGGCTTTTACCCACACCGGAGGAAGCTATAATAGGCATACCGAGCAGTCCTTCACGAATAACCCTGTCACTCAGGTTAGTCTGCTGCAGCCCTGATCCCACTAGGAATTACAAACTTCGTGCCTAAAGCGAAAAGCTGTGTTCCGGAGCATAGCGCATAAGAAACTTGGGAGAAGAATGAAACAATCAAGAGATAGAACCAGCGCTCATGTATAAATCCTGCTCTTATTTCTATTCATATCTTACTAACAACCTTAACCACCTGAAATGGTCGAGACCATAGCTATAGCTCCCATCTGCTGTATGTGGTGTGTGACACCGGATCCCAGCCTCAGGCGAAATTAAAAAAAGGATACAGCCTCTTTCGCGAATGCCACGAGAATTATCATCACCAGCTGCTTCTCTAAAATTAGTAATAGAATAGGGCGTCACCCGTCAGTGCGACATGTTCCACCGAAGATAGGCAATTTGCCACAATAGTCTACGAGTGACCGGGGAGATTAGAGGATGAGTGGAGGTGCACTTCGCGCCACTGTCCAGTTTCCGGCCACCGAATTCGGTTTTGAATTCTCATTACAGTTCCGTGGCCAAAGCTAGGCTGTGCCAGAGGGTCACAGAGAGGAACACGGGTCGAGCGCGAAGGCTCGTCCTATGTCCCTCTGTCGCCCCTTTTGTCACACCGTTAGTCACTTTTTCAAAGAAACGAAAGTAGGCTTGCCGGCATAAAAATCGCTTACATAGACTGCATTTCCTCACTCTGGTGAGCACGTTTCTACTCAGCCTTGTACAAAAAAAGGTTTTCACATATTTGTTTTGGGCAGTAAAACGTGATTTTCGAGAGTCTCTCAAATACAAGCCTTCGAACGCGAAGTCTTGAAGCACAAAAGGGCCCCTCGCTACTGCTTAGGAGGGACTGAAGACGAGAGGCTTTGTCTGAGGAGGGAACATGACAGCTTCCGCACCTCTAATTGCTCAAGCATAACTGTCCCTCAAATTCCGATGTACTCAGAAGTTTCAGAACTAAGCGTAAACAAGGAAAGTGAAATGTGAAGTTGAAATATATTGAGAAACTTCGCAGCTGAGGAGAACTTCCAATATTTCGGGGTTCAAGCCAGGTACCACCACCTCACCAGTATCACGAGGCACTGCAAAAGTGACAAGGTTCTGAAATTGCAGGGCTTTTCTTCGTATCAGGATTTCCACGGCGGATGCCAGTGAGTATAAATAGATACCCTATTCTTACAAATAATGTGCTCTACTTAGGGGGATTCCTCTAAACATTGTACCAAACCCGTTCGCATTCAAGTCTCGATATTCACTTTCGCCATGAAACACGCTGGCTTTCCTGGTCAGCTGAGTTGGGAGAGCGATCGCCGTGGATATGTCATGGTCCCGGATGACAGCAACTTTGCTTCATCTACGAAGTTCCCGTTGAAGCTCAAGAGACATCGTTTGCAGCCGTATGGCAGTGCATTGCGTGAATGCTGATTAGTGATTATTTCCTCATTGAAAGTCTACTACACATTGAAAGTTTCCTGAAGTTAAACCGGACGGACATTTAACCACAATAATTTGTCGTAATTTGTAGTGCGACTAACGAAAACATTCTGACCGAGGAGAGTTGAAACCTGCGGTCCTTAAGCAATATTTAGCTTTCCGTATTGAATAATGCGTCCAAATAACGTTTGAGAAGAAATTAACAATACATCAGCAGTAATAAAGTGCGGAAGAACTAAGTTTAAACTGGCGCACACGCCTTTCAATGCACGCGAATGGTTTTACAGTTTATTCTTTTGTCTCTCGGTGCTTTAATATAAGTAATGACGAGCCGTGTCTTGTGTACCTGCAGTCTTCCTGAAATCCACATTGATACATGAAAGAAGGCTTGCTGAATGAGCAAGTAAAATGATTTCAAGGAATGGTGTTTGGGCGGGAACATTACGACCTAGACATTTTCATGCTGACTGAGGGCATCCTTAAAGCAGCTTTTGTATCGTCATGGCTTGAGATTGAGAGAAGCTGCATGAGAAAACCAATAAAGGGAAATGAAGGAGAGGAGAAAGCGATGAGTGCTAGCGATATATCCGCATTGAGCTCGATATTCACTATAAGGGTAGAGGCATGATTACCACCAGGAGAGAGGCAACCTTAGGTGGAATGAAGAGGCGAAGATGTAGGGCTCCGCGTCCAAATAGTTTGGCGAACCAGACGTGTTGAGATGTGATAAACGCTATAAGGCCGTTAAGCAGCGAGGTCTCCAGGCAGCGCGTGAAAGCAGAGGGAGGTGCACCCAGCCACTCTGGGATGCCTCTCATATAAACAGCTGATGCTCTCTTTCCGGCATACGTAACAGTCGGGCAGTTGCCCATAGGGAAGGATTTTCGCTGAAAAGGCTCTGGAATGCCAGTCATGAGTTCACATTTGCGAACTAAGCCGCCGTTCGGTACCAGAGAACGTTTGTGCTTTAACTGGCAGTTTTTTATGCTTTAATGAGGCCTATTGTAAAAAGAATCTGTTATGTACTATTTCGGCTGGTTTTTGGCTGATTCGACTGCGTAGGTTGACAACATCATGCGATATGCGGAACCCAATACCTTGTAACCTATGGGCGATCTCAAATGTTAAGTTCCTTATCGATGAGGTATAAAGAGCGGACGTTCAGATTATTCTCTGTCTCAATCTTTGGATGTAGATATTTGACTTCTTTCTTGTAATGATGGTCCTTACAAAAATACTTCCGTCAGTGTCCTAGCCGAATTACGTTCGTGTCCCTGTACCTCGTTATTCTTCATCGACATTTCTGGCCAATATGCAATTCTTCGCTTTGTCGTTGTCGCAGTTGCTATCACATCCCCAGCCACGTCATTTGTGTCTACCATTATCATTTATTTTATTATCGTCACATTGTAACTACTGGTCGATGACGACAGTTACCTGGGAGTGAACTCCTGTGACAGCTGCTGGTCGTCAGCATCTTCGGGCGCAGCCTTCGCTGGTGGGTGGAAGTAGGCACCACGTGGGAGCTCGCCAGTTGGGTCCTCACGCGAGCCTTCGCCGTAGCCAATGTCGGTAGTTCCGGCAACATCAAACTTGAAGCGTGCCATCGTCGAACGTAGGGCCAGCAGTTCGCGAAGGTGCCTCCCCCTGTGTGCGTACCAGTGAAGAAAATAATGTTGCTCTGAACTCTGCCCTAAAGAAAAGAAAGAAAAAAAAAACTGATTGCTTTAATTCATTTTCGCGTTTGAAATATTGCAGAAATTTTCGGCAGTGTAAGCCTTCAAGATGTTGCGCCATCGACAGCGCTGTTTAAGACAGAACTTACGCCATGACAACCTTTTGTTCGAGGCACCTTTGTCTCGCTCTATGTTGGTTTACGTGAAATCAGCTAATACTGCTTCTGCAAGTTAGATTCTGGCGCTGCAGGTTCTCTAGAGAATGATTAGGTGTTCGAATTGGGGGGAGTCCTTGAAGACATACATAATAAAGCAGCGTGACTGATGTTGCCAAAAGGTGAGAGAAGAATGGACCAGAACGACCACTCTTCTCTGTCCTGTCTTCATTCTTCTTCGGGAAGCTTCATTCTTGGTGCTTTAGTCTTGTTGCAATGAGCCGACAAGTAGAGCAAAAAGTTCTCCTTTAGAACTGGGTGACTGCCATTTAAAATTGCAAGTCGTCAGTGCTGCATAACAAGAAATAGAATGGGAATTGCCTTATGTGGAATGGGTCATGTATTGCTTTAGTCTAGGCAGGAAAACATATTTGCTTTTACTTCTCTCCGCATGAAGGTATTCTGGCTTAGGAAGGACACGGTCGTGCAGCCGGTGTGGGGATTATCTGGGGCTTCACTCTTCCTGCACCCTCTAAAATCTTTATTTACTACCTTGCACCGCCGACCATAACAACCACCGGACGGTCCCGCATTTCGTTTCGAGTTGACAAAGTCGTACCAGATATTTGTGCACTGTGCATGGTGCAAGGCATTCCAGCCACACAATACACACACTGGGCCAGCTACTCTCTCATGGCAGCTCTTTGTCCGGGGTACTCCTTCGCAGATCACCGAAACTGTATTTAAGCAATGAAGTCATTGCTACCTTTTCGCATATCTGGTATCCTTTAACATCTTAAGCCAAAACCTTTCTAGGCTCGTGGAACAAAACCCTGTGCCCGAGATTTGTGCGCGAGATCTGTCATATATCGCGATATTCCGTGAGATGTGTAGTTTTCTTGCGCTTCTCCCATCAGCAATGCCACACTTGAACACACATCAAGGAACGCCACGCGAAAAGAGCAATGGTGTATCGTCCAAACTCACACCTGCCAGAGAAACTGTGACAGATACTGCGCCTTTCCTTTCCTGTAAACCAATTATAATTATATGTAGCACCGCAACGAACGCCGATAAGAGGAAAACGATGATAAGCAAATGATAGGAGAGTAGGCTTTCGCCATTCTCCTCTACCCTCTAATGTTTTACACAATCCATACTACTGTTTCCTCTTCCGCGAGTGACAGATAGAGGGCCTTTACTTTCCGATAAACTACTTAACTGGCTGTAATTAGGTTTTAATGGAGGCGAAACGAAAAGGCGTCCGAGTATTGGGCAACGTCTGTGCACGTTAAAGATCCCCAGAAGTCTAAATTACTACGGAGCACTCCACTACTCCACCCGCTTCACTTTTGCCGCCTTCACTCCCTTGTTCTTCCCTTCCTTTAAGACGCGGCTAAGGTGTCGAGAAAACCAGGTGCTAAACAAATTTGCGCCTTTCTTTTTCTGTGAACCAGCCAAGCCACTAGAAGCAACTAAAAGCAACCAGAAGCAACCAACAGTTGCATACGTGCTTTCGCATTACTCCAATGCAGATTCTGCAGTGCTCTTTAATTTTTTTACGAAACATGCGAAGTTTGATGCGTCTTCAGTCCACAAGGCAGCGACTTTTGGGATTATGTGAAACGCTCTAGATATAGATAGTGTGATGCAGTTACGTAAAACTAAATGCGGGGCTAGTTAGTGCAATGTCGTTAAAAGGAAATATTAACAGCGCTAACAAATTGACACTGACAAACAGGCACACAGGGTGAGTGTCTATTTTTTAGCGCTATTAATCTTTCGTATGTAGAGTGATGCAGTTATTTCATTTCTGAGTTTGTTTGAATCGGTAATCGCGGATCTAGAGGACATAAATGGTAATAACCAAAATCCAGTTGAGGCAAATTTCTCTAGGGTTGGCACTTTTGTTACCGGCATTCCTTGTTAGTCTGCAAGTAGTAGGGGATGCGCAAGTAGCAGAGTAGTGACCTTGCCTCTGTCAGAGGAGCCGCAGATCAGGAACATTGACATTTACTTCGCCATTGACGACATACGGAATAAAAGCAGGCGATCGATGATGACTGCAAGAATGCGACTATTACGTATTCAAATTTTTTTTTTGAGGACAAGAACAGATAATGGCAAAAACTGGATGTGGAAATCTATCGATGAGCCGATGTGTCTTACAGCAGGATCGTGGGAGCGCTGCATCATAAAAAGCTGAGGAATATTTACATAGAACTGTGTATCTTCCATTCATGGACCACCTACTAACTGTTCTACAAATAAAGGAAAGCCCTTCACATGCAAAATAAAACAGGGCTGCAGTGGAAACAAAAATACTAATAATGAATTAACTGCAGAAAAAGCCCGAACATAAGGCAACAAAATTTCCAATGCGTCGATACCACACTCCAAGCGGAGCACTCACCTAGTTTGGTGTCGGAACTTCGCACGTCAACCCCTGTCGGAACCAAATGATGCTGTGCAATCGATCAATTCACCAAGCACCTCAGGCTGCTTTCCTTTTTGTTTTTGTTACCATGATGCACAATGATGTTTTCTCGGTTTGATGAGCTCGAGAAGCCCTTGAATGTAGTCCGAAGGGCAGCATGAATATCGTTAGTAACATGGTGCACCCTGAACTACATACGACGACTTCACGGTTGCAGTGTACGAGTGCAAGCATGCCGGTCACATGGAGTCTTACGCTTAAGTCGAAGGTGTCCTAATATGAGCTAGCATGCCGAATCAAAATTAAGTACGGCGCCTAATGAATTATTCTTCTGGTTTAAGAGCGCAGACCTTATGCAACCCTTACTGGATTCCGCGTCATTGTCTACGTCTTAACACGCCACCTGCAAGCCGTGGCAGCCAGTAGCAGATCAAAACGCCATATGGCACTTGTAGCAGGTAGAAGAGGGTACGGATGGATTTCTCCTTGCCTCACGTAGGAACAAGGGAGAGAGGGTGTGGCGATGGGTGGCTCAGTATATTGGGGGTAGGAATACAGAGCGGAGGAATGCGTACCCGAAACTAGGCTATCACGGGAAAATCTCGTGGCTACCGTGGAAGCAGGAAATCGTGGCGAGGGCCGAATAACGCACAATTTTAGGTAGGTACCACGAGGAGAAGCAGAACGGTGCCTGCCGTAAAAGCATGAAGGTATGGGCGACAAGATTAATAGCACAAATCATGTGCGAGAAGGAGTAATGGTGGAGGGGATACGGCTGCAGAGTTTGGAGAGAGTAGTGGTGGGACAGGCAAACAAGGTGGAACTTAGAGGAGAAGAAGGGTGCGGGAGGGGTCGTTGTGAGCCGATAATTATGAGCATGCTTCAAGCATGTGTGTGGGAGATTGCAGCTCATGTATATTGCAAGCACGGAACGGGACACGCACCGGGCTCTTCGCTTGTTGGCCCTGCGATGCTGGTTGTGCGTTCTTACTGTCTTGCCACACAGGTCAAGCTTATCAAGCCGTTAAGCCTATCGTCTAAGCACTCACCTGTGACATCCACAAATATCTGCGCCTCTTCTTAAGCCCGTACTGGCTCAGTTAGTGGGCGATTGCAACGCAGACGTAAGAACAAATTACTGCATAGCACTACTGCCCGAAAACGCTTACTTGCTCTCCCACGTCACTCCTCCACTGTTGGTAACCTCACGCAGCTCGTGCATACACTACAACTTTAAGAACTAGCCCTTTATCTAGCAGCTGCAGAACATCTCATGCCTTTTCTTGAAGTATCAATATTTTCTGAAAAATATCACTAATGTCTCCCTATACATATTGCCCATATATTGTGGAACTGATGTGGTTCCTCGTGGGAAGACGAAGGGACTGAATTTCGCTGGGGATTGATAGCTGCCTAGTAGTCTGTAGTTCTATTTTCAACGGTGACAATTGATGCAGGTGCTGGGTAGATCTATGGCATTTGTCCCGACGGAAGCGACCAGTGTAGTGAAGACATCGCCCTGGGCGCCGGCATTCGCACAATTTCCGCCTTCAAGGCCATCCACCCAAATCTGCTCCGCACCTCAGTCCTCCCGCTAAGATGCCCCTCACAACAGCCCCTCAAACTGCTGGCCTACCGGATGCTACAGGCTCCTCGTTCGTCATCCATTCGTCACTGCCGAGATCCTTTCACGGCGACCAATTTGAATATGTTTATGACTTGCTCGACCGCCGTGATCGCGTCGCCGCCTACAACGACCGGAACGACTATCATAAGTTGCGGAACGTGTACGTTGCTTTTGAGGACTCCGCCAAGTTGTGGTTCGAGAATCATGAGTCGACACTCAAGATTTGGTAGGAGTTTCGTTGTCAGCTTCTGCGTGACTTTGAAGCTCCGAACGGAAAGAAAGGGCTGAATATGCTCTGCAATGTCGAATCCGGAGGTGAAATGAAAGGGGAGGATGTTCGTTGAAGGCTTGACTTTTTGGCGCGCTGAGCCGAACATGGCCAAATCCAAAAGGTGCGTTATTCAATGAACGCTCTAAAGGAAAAGCTGCAGTGTTTTCTCGTCTAACCAGTAGCCTACCGAGATCCGTTGATGAATTTGTGCAAGAAGCTACCGCCATGGAACGGGCATTGCAGTTACGCGTCGTCCATTATGACCGCACGCTCCCACTCTCAGCCGTCAGTTGTCCTAACGTGGCACTAGATAACAACGATCATGCACTCCGGGAGCTTGTGTGTCATATTGTTTGGGAGGAATTGCAACACATTCCCACTCAGCCTCTCAAGTCGGCTGCCACCTCCATTTCCAACATATTATACAAGGTGAAGTACAAGCAATGCAGCCACGCGCACAACCACCTGCCAATCCTCCAGTCCTCTTTTATGCTGAGATTCTAGGCTCACCTACTGCTACCCCGACCCATCGTTCCCAGAGCACGAACCACCTCAGAAGCGCTTATTGTGTCCTGCACAGAGTCACCAGGCATGGTAGCCTAGAGAGAAATACACGGAAAGCGGCTGCTTGCGGACCTCCGACAGATGCCGCCCCGTTTGTTATCATTGCGGTGAGCCAGGCCATCCATATTGCGACTGCTCTTACCGTCAGTTAAGCCTTCAGGGTTCACCCCTCATTCACCTTGTCCTCTTTATTTCGAACGATCGCTCGAAATAGATGAGTACCTCACCGGGTGTTTCTCTTATCCTAGTTAACGAAGCCGATCGTTCCGGTCGTCACCTCGCAGTTTTTCACAGAGCTGTCCTATGTCCTCGCAGCCTGCCCGACGGAGGTCTCCCACTTCGCGTCGGAGAAACTCGAACAAGTGACCTCTGCGCGTGAGGCCGCTGTTGATTGTATTTTCAAACATCCTCCACCAACGCTCAGCACTACTGCTGCCACCCTGCACACGTTCATCGACCATACCTTAGTAGCTTCCATTGACCTGTCAGTCTGTACTGATGGTCATGCAGCTAGTGCCCTCGTGGACAGGTGTGCCGATTACACAGTATTCGTCGAGCTCTGGTCATTGAACTGAAAAAAAGTGACGACGCCGTGGCACTGGTCCCATATTCGTACGACATGTGGTCATTCAGTCTAGCCGGTTGGAAGATGCACTGCTCGAGCTGGAATTCGCGAGGCTACTTTTCCGTCGCGCTTCGTTGTTTGGGTCTAGTGCTCCTGGAGACCTATCCTAGGGATTCAATTTCTTCGAGATAATGGAGCAGTTAATACCTTCCACGAGCTTCTAGTTCCTTTTTTCTACTGCTCGAGCACTCCGCGCCGAACGATCCCTCATGGCACTGCGCATCCACGATTGCGATGTTCGCCTACCTCCTGGAGCCAGCAAGGTAGTCAGAGTTGGTTGTGACGACAAACATACCGCTCAGAGAATTGCGGAAAGAAACTTGTCCTTGCTGAATGGGAGGCAAATCTTTGTCGTTCGTGGTATTTTAACGATGTGTGCTGGGACTACCCACGTCTTATTACAAACTTCAGTTCAGAGCCCCATACAACTGGCAAGACACAGCGCAATATCTTATTTTGAAGACATTGGACTCTAAACGAGCGTCCCTGAATCTGCGAAATTTCAGCCGACGTTAAACATCAGCCGTCTCCTCTAACTGACAAGCTCAATATTGCCACCTGGTGTCCCTGATGCTCTTAGGTGGCGCCTGGAAGAAAAGGACGCCGAAGTTGCCTCGAGTTCTGTGCGCGGAACTTTGCCTGCTGGTTCAGCTTCGTCTCGTCGTGTTAGTCACGTCTAGTCCTGTTGTCCGTGACATATTTTGGTGGAGGTGCTGGATTTCGATCCCAGTACATCTCCCGTACGCCACCGTATACCCAGGACTCGACTCCTGTGTTAGTCGACAGCGCTGTGCACCGTACTAGCCGAAGGAATCAAGGCCTGCCCCCTGAGCACGGGCCATTGGAGTTCAACACCGCAGGCGCCCCTCGACCGGCTATGCAAGGAGCTCCAACTTACTACACCCTGCAAAATCCACGACTGCCTCAGCCCTTCCACGGCAGTCAGAGCGAAGACGTCGAAGACTGGCTTATCCAATTTGAACGGGCCGCCTCGTTTAATCAGTGGGACGACGCCGCCAAGCTTCGAAACGTCTTCAGCCTGGAAGATGGCGCTCGTACTTGGTACGAGAACCGAGAAGACGCCCTAGCATCATGGCGTGAGTTCTGCCGACGAATTCGTGAGACCTATACTAGCGCGGATCGGGGAGAACGCGTAGAAAGGGCTCTACAGTCTCGTATACAGATGCCAAATGAGACTGTGACCATGTATGTGGTGGACATGAGCCGGCTCTTCCGACGTTCTGACCCACCATGACCGAACACAAAAAGGTGCGCCACCTTATGCACGGTATTAAAGAGCAACTGTTGCCTCGTGCGTAATATACCAAGGACGGTTGCCGAGTTTCTCTCGGAAGCTGTCACAATAGAGAGGATGCTCTAGCAGCGGTCTACCTCTTACGAAAGGCTGGTTGTCGCCGCTTCTGTTGTAGAGCCGTTTTCGGCCTTCGGGGCTACCCCGAACCTACGCGACATCATCCGCTCAGTTGTACGCGAAGAGCTCCAGAAGCTTTTCGGTGCTCCACAGCCGATAGTCGGCTCTGTAGCTAGCATTGTTCGCGAGGAGCTTCAAGCGTTGAAGCCTTCGGTAGCGTCCGCTGATCCACAACCTTTCCCCACGGAGTACCTGCGTCCAACTTATGCAGATATGGCGCGACACCCTGCCCCTGCTTCGGCGCCATTACCGCCACCCGATCAAGGCTCACTGTATTCCGCACACACTGAGCCGTTGGTCTACAACCGACGACCACCCCAGCGGAAGGCGGACCTGTGGCGCGCCCCAAATAGCCAGCGCATGTGCTTCCATTGCGGGGAGCCAGGTCATCTCTATCGCCAGTGCCCCTATCGACACCTTGGACTTCACGGATTTCCCATCGACATGCGTCGCCCTCCAATAGGCCAAAGACCCCGAGAGATTGAAGACTACTTAGCGCAGCAGCACATGGCGCCAGCTTCTCAGCGGCAGTCACGATCCACGTCCTCACGCCGACCATCGCCGCAGCCCGGGTCATCCTGGACGGCGCAGCGACGCTCGCCAAGTCCCCACCGGGAAAACTAAAGACAGCGACCTCCGGGGGCGACGCCGCTTGCAATTGAAGTGACGAAGACCCCCTGACAACGAGACCTGTAAGCGATCTGGATTTTACGGCACTGACGACAGTTCCTACGCATGAACATCGACTCGCTGGACATACCCGTGCTTCTCGACGGCCATAAGGTTAACGCATTGGTAGACACTGGCGCGGATTTTTCGATTATAAGCGGGAAGCTAGCAGCGCTTCTTAAAAAAGTAATGACACCATGGTCGGGCACGCAGATTCGCACCGCTGGCGGACATGTCGTAACTCCTAGTGGCCTGTGCATGGCACGAGTTAAAATTCGCAGCTCCACGTTTATTGTAAGCTGCCTCGTTATACCTGACTGCCCCCGTGACGTTATCCTTGGGGTTGATTTTCTCCGGGAGTATGGAGCTATTATCGATCTCCGGAAGCGTACAGTGACATTTTCAACCGAGAAAGCTGCTGATACTGACACCAAGAATCGCCAACGCCATGCCGCCCTTCGAATTTCCGCCGAGGGTGTTTCGATTCCGCCACGCGTCAGTGTTTTTGTGACTGTTACTTGCGGCGAACTGCATGACGGGCATGCGGTCGCGGAAGACAACCAGGCTCACCCATGATATCTGTACAGCGCACAGCCTCATCCACCTCCGCGACGGCCGGTCTGAGCTCCTGGTGACTAACTTCACCAACGAACCCCGGAATCTTTTTCTTGCTACTGCCATCGCGTTTGCTGACTCCTTAGCGGATGTTTCAGAATGTTTTACGTTTGGGGCTGTTAGCACTGTGCAGCCCCCACTTGACCGTCTTGATATTAGTCCGGATCTCTTGGACACACAGAATCGTGAGCTACTTGCTCTCCTACTAGAGTTCAGCACTTGTTTTGCGTCCTCATCGAAAGTACGGCAAACGCCTTTCGTGAAGCACCGCATCATTACTCCTGATGACGCCCGCCCTATCCGCCAGCAGCCGTACCGTATCTCAACGACGGAACGTGAAGCGATTCAGACAAAAGTTCAGGAGATGCTTTGTGATGGTGTCATACAACCATCCAACAGCCCGTGGTCATCCCCTGTCGTGCTGGTAAAGAAAAAAGATGGGACCCTTCGCTTCTGTATCGATTATCGAAAGTTGAATGCCATCACTAAAAAAGACGTCTACCCGCTGCCCCGTATCGACGATTCGGTCGACAAGCTTCGTCGCGCAAAGTACTCCGTTGACTTGAAGAGCGGGTACTGGCAGATTGAGGTCGCTAAGCGGGACCGCGAAAAACAGTTTTTGTCACCCCAGATGGACTGTACGAGTTCAAAGTGCTGCCTTTTGACCTATGTTCAGCGCCGGCTACTTTTCAGCGCATGATGGACACCGTTCTCGCCGGCCTCAAATGGCAAATCTGCTTAGTCTATCTCGACGACGTTGTCGTATTCTCCGAAACCTTTGACGAACACATCGAACGCCTGCGCGTAGTCTTAGATGCCCTCCGGTCAGCTGACTTGATGCTCAAGAGCGAGAAGTGCCACTTTGGCTGCAAAGAGTTGAAGTTTCTTGGTCACCTTGTGAGTGCCGCAGGCGTTAGGCCAGACCCCGACAACACTTCTGCTGTCGCCCAAAAAAATGACAGAGTACGATGATCGCGCACGCCGGAACAACGTCATAGTGTTCGGTGTAAAAGAAAGTCCGAACGAATCAAGAGCTGATTTAGAAGAAAAGATAATCCAGGAAATAGGCCATGAAAAACTCGGCGTGTCAGTTAGCTCGGTCGAACGTATACATCGAATTGGCAAGCCTCACAAGGATCGACCTCGGCCAGTCATTATTCGCTTGTCTAATTACAGCGAAAAACTTGCAATTTTCCTATTAGCAGGGAAGGAATCCTAGAACTGCTATTTCGCTTAGACCCGAAGAAATCAGCCGGTCCCGATAACATTCCCAGTGCTTTTCTCAAAACGTATGCTCAAATATTAGCGCAGTTCTTAGTAATAATATTTAACAAGTCTCTTGAATCTGGCATTGTGCCAGATGAATGAAAAATATCCCGTGTGGTTCCGATTTTTAAAAGTGGTAGCCGAATTAAAGTCAGTAATTACCGCCAAATGTCATTATTTCTTCTTGCTGCAAATCTCTCGAACACGTACTTACGACCAACCTGAACAACCTCTTAGACCAATCAGGGATTCAACTAATGCTCAACATGGCTTCCGACGAGGATTTTCAACTACAACCCAACTGGTGGTCACTGTAGATGAACTTGCTAAAGTACTTGATAGTGGGGGTCAGGTGGACATGATTTTTTGACTATTCTAAAGCCTTCGATAGAGTTCCCCATAATAAGCTGATAACTAAAATGAAAATGATAGGCGTCCCGCCCCAAATAGTTAACTGGATTACATCATACTTAGCAAACCGGAAGCAATTTGCCGACATCGATGGGGCCAATTCTCGCTTCTTAGAGGTCTACTCAGGTGTGCCTCAGGGATCGGTCTTGGGCCCAGTACCGTTCAATATTTATATAAATAATCTCGTTAAAGCTCTAGAACCGTCTGTGTGCGTTAAGTTGTTTGCTGATGACTGCATTCTTTTTAAATCAGTCATGACAGGTGATGATCAGTTCGTTTTGCTACAGCTGTTAGCAAATTGGTGCGACAAATGGGAAATGGTTATCAACTTCGATAAAACTGTTGCTATTCATGTGAGTAAAAAAATTAACCAATTAAAGTTTGAATACCATATCAATAATAATGCATTCAAAGAGGTAAATGAGTATAAGTATCTAGGTGTCACAATAACCTCCTGCATGAAATGGACAAATCACATAGACGATATATGTTCCTCCGCCCGTAGGAAGGTTTGTTTTCTCAAGTCTCGTATGGCCAGCTGTACTAGTGCATTGAGGTTGAAAGCATACAAATCTATAGTAAGGCCGAGCCTCGAATATGCTTGCATCGCATGGGACCCCTATACAACAGATGACGTCCAAACACTCGAAAAAATACAAGGCCTTGCGGCTCGCTTTATCTTCAATCGGTATAGGCGCCTCGACTCTCCGTCTGCTATGTTGCAGCTTGCAGAATCGGAACCACTGGTACAGAGAAGAAAGAAAGCACGTCTCAGATTCTTGCAGTCACTATATTTCTCTCGACTAGGTATCCGACCCGAAAACTATATCGCCAAAGATTCCACGCGACCCTCACGCAATAAGCACAGCTTCTGTCTAGCACCCATTTTTGCGCGCACCGACACATATAAATACTCTTTGTTTTCCACGAACAGTGTTTGAATGGAATGCTCTACCCCCAAGTTCTGAATTCTTTCACCCTCCTTGATTGATGTACTGTAGATGTTTGGTTCTGTGCATTTTGTTATTTTGTCTCATTGCATCATGTACTTGCTGTGTTATTCGAAATTAATGCATAGATTGTATAACTGCTTGCTCTTGCTGGCCTTTTTGCACTTGCTGATGTCTGATATACAGTCACTTATGTACCCTCCCTCTCCTGCTTGGACATGCGACATGTCCGCAGTATTTAATAAATATATAAATAAATAACACAACTGCTATTATCACTTTTGAAGGCAGCGCTGACTGTTTGGCTCATGATAATGTCACCGAGCATGAGGTTCTTTCGGCGATTCAGAAACTTAAGCCAAAGCTTTCAACAGGAGTTGATGAAATTCCCAGCTTCGTAATCAAAGGATGCGCTGAGATTTTTGGCGCTGTTTTGAAGCATTTGTTAAACTTATTGTTGCGAACTGGTGTTTTTTCTTGGCATTGAAAAATATCAGTAGTTGTTCCTGTATTCACGTCTGGACACGTTTGTGATCTGAACAACATTCGACCTGTTGCACTGATTTGTCCTTTTGCGAAAGTTTTTGAAATGGTTATGTACGAACGCATGGGCTCAAACTTCAAAGCGAATATCTCAATTCTGCAGCACGGTTTTTTAAAACGTCCATCTGTAGAAACGAATTTATGCAGCTTCCTTGATTATACTGGCCCACATGTATTTAATCGCGGTTAGGTAGATACAATCTACTTTGACATGACTAAAGCTTTCGATATCGTTTCCCATGAGGTACTTCTGATGAAGATGGAAAAATACGGACTTTGCCCCATGTACTGTAGTTGGCTCAAAAGCTACCTTTGCAACCGCCGTAACATGGTCCGATTTTCCGGCTGTGTGTCTGACGAATTTTTAACATCTTCGGGAGTGCCTAAGGCTCCAACTTAGGACCGCTGTTGTTTTTAGTGTTTGTTAATGATTTACCGTTACATTTCAAGAACTCGAGAATTTTGCTCTTTACAGATGATTTCAAATTATTCCGTAATATTGGAGATATTGAGGACTGCCGCCAATTGCAAGCTGACATTAACAAAGTCGAGAAATGGTGTTTGATGAATCGCTTAAAGTTGAATATTAAGAAGGCTTCGCCCTAGCTATCTAACTAGGAAACGCGGCAGAGTTGTGTTCGATT